>NC_059074.1:143972063-144279268 GCF_020497125.1 Mauremys mutica | reverse complement strand
ATAAGGTGCCACAGGATTCTTTGTTGCTTATGTGGTATAGTGAATACGCAATTGCCCCAAATGCTGCCTTTTTGTAGTCAAACACAAATATCTGAAAAGTGGAGAAGCAGTTGACGCAGGGCAAGACTGAGTCTTTAAGGTGCCACAAGTAATCCTGTTCTTTTTGCGGATACAGACTAACACGGCTGCTACTCTGAAACCTATTAGAAGAATCTTTGGTATGATACATGTGTAACATACAGTCAGAGATAGAGTTGCATGCAAGTACAATTGCCTGTGGTTTTGAACAGTTCTAGAGCTATTTCATGAACTTCTCACTCCAGTCTTCCTCTGTAGCACAAGCTCGGTGTCTTTTCACTTGTGTCTTTGCTCAAATGGAATTTACCACAACAATTCAAAGTGAAAAACCTGCACATTGCCAGCACGGACTGACACATTTGAGCCTTCTATCTTCTTTTCCCTATAGGTTGCATCTACTTCTGTTAGCATGAGAACATACAGCAGTTTTCCATGCTAAAAGTGCTTTGTCTTCACCAAATCACTCTGAGGTAGTTAAGAATTTTACATAAGGAAATTGAGGTAGAGAGATTAAGTTATTTGCACATAGCTCAAGAGGGAGACAGAGACTTGAGGAGAAATCATGGTGTTCCATTTTTGGACATTTGACAACCACTAGACCACACTCCTCAAAACCTCAGTCTAAGCAGGGAAAGTCTCAGCACCACCAAAATGAATGAATGTTTTGGAAAACAAGGATGAAAACAGGTAATGCAAGTTACTTTGCATTGACTGTTGCCTTGTTTTGCTCATGTCTGATTTTGCCTGCAACAGCAAACCCTGCACCACTTTAGTAGTATTCTTGGAGTCCACATCCTGAATGTATTTAATGGAAGTACCTCAGGGGCACTATGATGGTAGATGTTGTTCAGTATTTTATATAGTTGGAAGTCAAGATAGATATTTTCACCCATCAAAAACTAATTTATGTTGAGAGCCTTTTATTTTGTATTTGTGAATTTAAGCCCAAAACCAAAATTACTCATAATCAATGTTTCTGATTCTGACCTGTAACATGACCATGCTGCAGAGTGTAAATGGCAAAGAAAATAGATTTAATAACCAGATCTTTTTTTTTGTTGTTGTTCTCTAATAAAAAACATACCCACTGACATAATATATTGCTATTCTTCAGGAAAACTAGTGTATTTGCTTTGTCCACAATGTCTTGTTGATCATTATGTAGATTTCACCAAATGAGGCATAATATTACTGCCTCAGGTAGATTTCACCTCATCTTGTCAACACAATCCAGATGTTTAGTTAGCTCTTGAGGGTTGAACTGTAAAGAGTTTTCTTCAGCATCCTTCACAATGGGCATAAGCTATTGCAGTTTTGAAGTACTGTGAACACTTACTGTGAATGATCTTAGTGTCCTGCTTTTAAGATTACCAACCCTGAATATTATTTAAAGTTTAGTGCTGTGGTAGTAACCTATGAAACATCCACTCCTGTGTACCATCATTTCCTATAAAATCTTGCCAACTAATTTCTAAGGCAAGGTTATCAAGGGACTAGTGGCAACCCAACTCCAGCAACACCTGTCTCCAAGATTCTTAGACTCTCTCCAATCTAGTATTCGAACTGGTCAGAGCCTTGGCAAAGGGGCCTCACTGGTGCTTGTCTTCAGAGCCATGAGAGCTGGATGACATCTTTTTTGTTAATGTTAGATTTAAAATTGGCAGCTTTCGTTGGAATCATGGTGTGGCTGACCAATTCTACAAGACCTTCACAGGGGTGACAGAAGCTACATTAGATGGCTTCAGTCATTCTTCTCATATCCAGAGAGTCATGATAGGGAAAGTTCTTCCCCAAGAGCTCTCATCTGTGAAGTCATATTTTCCATTTGGTCTCCTCTCCCTCAAACTGCATCTTGAACATTAAGCTCCACCAAGCCCATATTGGCTTAACCACATGGCAATCACCTTACTCTCTTTAAGGCAGATAATGTCATTGCCCATCAGTCTCAAAGACACAAACAAGAATTTGAAATACGCAGAGCAGCTCAAGTACTGTCTAGGTAAGATGGAGGTGGTGATCTAGACAGAAAGGCATACCATAAGCATTTCAATTGATGGGTGGGAGGTATGATCTCTGTCAAGACTGTGTGTAATGTCAGAACACAAAACATTCAAACCGCAGCAGTAGCCACAAATACCCTTATCTGTTTTCAGCTAGCCAGGAGGATTTGTCCTTTCCTCTGATTTTGTCCAACAACTTGCTTGAAAGCAAGTCTCTCATTCTACCTAGAACAGCTTCTGTAGCCACTTTAGGGTTGTTCTGACCACATATGACCCACAAATTGCATCCTGGACAACAGACCTATGGAGATAAATCCTAGGATTTTTCCAAGAGAACTGTCTCAGGTGCCCAAGGGTCCCTGAGGAGTCCTTTACTGGAACTCCCTCTCAGCTACTCCTACAACCTGGAAATCTACCTCCATAGAAACAAAGCATCTCATAATTGCCATAGGAGACTTCATGCCATTCCTAAAGACACCTTAAAAATTGGTGCCTTTTAATCGGAAACTGTAATTCTTTTCCAAGATGTATACAATGGAAACTGATGGGGGAATAAAAACTTACCAGCAATTCTGTCTATTGTAGTCTTCCTCTTCCTTCAGCCTATAAGAGTCCTTACACTAAGCGTTATGGCTCCACCTACCAGGAAGCAAAAGAATTGTCAATCAAGGACATTACAGACGTACCAGCCTGCCCACTTCCACTCAGTTAAAAATTTTCTACACCAGGGATACCTACACACCACACAGATACTTAAGAGAAAAACCTCACCACTGGACCACAATAAGGTGACAAAGAAGGAAAGCAGGGATTTGTTACAGGGTTTGGGAGGATGGGGAGAAAAGGCTGGTTATAGTAGTTTTCCTCTTTGCCACACATCTCTTCCCCTGTGCTAGAATAAAGAGCTTACAAGCAAATCAATATGAGAAGGGTTACTATAGAAAGATACTGGAAAGCCAAACTTCTGCCTAAAGGCTGCTTCCAAATCTGTGCATCATATCTAGAAAGAGAGCAACCAAAACCTATCTAGGATCTTACCATGTTTCAGTGTATGAGAACAGGACTTCCACTCAGCTGCAGACACTCACTGTTTCCTCTACTTTGATAAAAGAATATGCTACTGTCTCAAACAACTTCTAACTAAGTTTAGTTATCTGCAATCCTGAGGGCATACCCAAGATATGAAAGGGCTTTTGTGTTTGTCCCCCAATCAAGTAATTTTCAGATGAGGAAAGAAAGATAGATTGGTACAAAGGATTCATGAATACCAAACCTGAATCTAGACCTATTCTCACACTGCATACTTGGGTATAAAGTGTATAGTTTAATTGCTTGTACCCAAGATGACTTCACAAAAATTAGGACTAAGTACCTGTTTTACCTCCCTGTTTCCCTGCTTGGAAGCGATGAGAATAAAATCTGCCAAATTAATCCCACCTTTCTACTGAAGTAAAAAATATACCTATTCCTAGTCTCTGAAGAAGGAAGAAGCATAATCTGTTGGTTAAACAAAGGCAGTGGGAATCAGAGTAGCTGGGAACTATTCCTGGCTCGCTGTATGACCTTTTGCAAGACAACTTCTGTGCTCATTTTCCCAGGCTAAAATGAAGACACCTATTGCACAAGGCCAAAGTAAGTGTTCATGTCTTTTAAGTGCAGTGTAATCCTGAATACTTATACTGTCTCTTTAACTAAGAATTATTCTCATTAAAAATATTGCAAGACTTAGATGCAAGAAGAAATCCTACATCCCAACCTTGAAGTTATCACCAGATGTCAAATTCATAATTTCTATTGAATTCAGTCAAAATACATGGTCATAAAACTCTTAACTAAAGAGGAGAGGCAAGATGTGATGGTACATAAAGCGATAAGATGCAGAAAGAAAACAAGTACAAGATCCTCTTTTCAGCAAAAAATCACCATTCCCTGAGGTTCATAGCCACAGAGAGAGAAAGGAATCGGTTTTTGCAAGAAAGTTTCTCCATAAAGAGCCTTTGGAATTTCTTCTGCCAGAGACCAGATCATCAGAACTTACCCCTTTGACTTAAGGTGGCATTAAGATGCCCAAAATTGGCCACATACTATTAACTGTATTATATGCAGAAGCTATTCCCCCAAGTCAAGAAGTTCAAGAGGAAACAGCACTTGAACACCTGCTATTTTTGTTCTGTGCAGTATAACATGGAATGTAGACCAACGAAGACTGGCAGGTATGGCCACATTAGTTAAAGAGAGGTAATGGAAAAAAATTCATGTATACAAAAACCATAGAAAACTGCCATGGCACCATATAAAAATACAGAGAACAGTCCAATGGGGCAATGTTCACACAGGAAACGATTGATTTGGTACACCTGACAGTGGCACTAAAGCAGGGGTGGGCAAACTTTTTGGCCTGAGGGCCGCATCAGGTTTCCAAAATTGTATGGAGGCCCAGTTAGGGTAGACTGTGCCTCCCCAAACAGCCAGGCATGGCCCGCCCCCTGCCCCTTATCCGACCTCCCTGCTTCTCGACCCCCGACAGCCACCCTGGGACTCCTGCCCCATCCAACCCCCCCCTTCTCCCCATCCCCTGACTCCCCAGCACCACCCCATCCAACCCCTCCTCTCATTCCTGACCCCCCCCCGGACACCTGCCCCATCCAACCACCCCATTCTCCCTGTCCCCTCACTGCCTCTGGAATCCCTGCCCCGACTGTCCCCCGCTGCCCCATCCAACCCTTTCTCTCATTCCTGGCTGCCCACCCAGGACCCCGCCCTCATTCAACCCCCCTGTTCCCCACCCCGACCCCTATGCACACCCCGCCCCCTGACCACCACCCCAAACTCCTCTGCCTTCTATCCAACCCCCCTTTCTCCCTACCCTCTTACTGTGCTGCCTGGAGCACCGGTGGCTGGCATTGCTACAGCCGCACCTTCCAGAGCACCAGGACAGGCAGCCGTGCCACCTGGCTGGAGCCAGCCACACCACCGCGCAGCACAGAGCACCGGGTCAGGCCACAGCTCCACAGCTGAACTGCTCCAGGAGTTCACAGCCCTGTCACCCAGAGCATTGCACCGATGGCGCAGTGAGCTGAGGCTGCAGGGGAGGGGGGACAGCAAAGGAGGGAAGGGGGCTAGCCTCCCGGGCCGGGAGCTCAGGGACTGGGCAGAAGGGTCCTGCGGGCCACACATGGTCTGCGGGCCGTAGTTTGCCCACCTCTGCACTAGAGTATAAAGTAAGCATGGCAAAGATTGCACCATGATCCCGGAAAAGACTTTTTTTGGAATGAAGGTTATTCTCCAAGAACCCTCAAAGTATTCTCAAAAAGAAGGAGAGAGCAACATATCCTCAATCAAAAAAAGAGTGGAAGTCATCTACAAAATAGAAAGGAATATAGATGTACTAACAGCATTTCTTTCCAACTGTGCTCTAGTTAAGTCAAAGATGAAGGCAAAGAGGAATTTTAAGTTGCAAAGGAGAAAACTGGTACCTAGCCTGCATGAAAGGGGAGCAACAAAACATACTGTCCCTCCATTCCTCCCTTGTAGAAAAAATGCTGTGATCCTAAGAAGGCTGGATACTGTCAGGAACAGAAGCGAAGATTACAGAAATGACCATGGAAGGAGCCCTTAAAATTGGAAGATCCTCAGACTGAGAGCTTTCAGAGTGAACAGCTCCTCAAGCTCCCCAAAACAGTTATCCCTATGCACATGTCCCAGAAGCCTTTTTTTCCCTTTTAAAATGATAATCGTTTCTTGTTGGTTTTGGACAAGTTACTCTGGATAAAGACTTCCCATTGCCTGTTTGAGTTTAATGCTTCATACATAATGCCAAATGAAATCATGTTGTTTGCTACCTCTTTGCAGCCTCTTCTAAGATGTCTTCTAACAACATGATTTCATTTGGCATTATGTATGAAGCATTAAACTCAAACAGGCAATGGGAAGTCTTTATCCAGAGTAACGTGTCCAACAACAACAACAACAACGACGAGAAACCATCTTACGGAGGAATCAGAGGTAAGAGAAAAGACCCATTACAAAACCTCTCTTAGATGAACAGATAGGATAGGATCTGTGTTGACATCAATATAAAGGAACATAATTATTAACTCTAACCTAGCAAAACTGATTTTGTAGTTTAGCTACACCTAGCCATAACCCAAACATATAGCATTCTATATAGAGGCACCTTTCATGAATAAACTAGATTCTTGTCTTTCCACAGCACAACAGTAACTTGAGGCTGTAAGCTAACCCTAAGAACACAGCTAACCGATCTATTAATTTCTCTAGGCTGGGATGGAGAAATATTTGCTCCAAGGAAACGAAGATAGATGAAAAGGGGGAGGAGAGGTAAAATAGTTTAACTTCCTGAAATTGCCAGATAATAGCCCACAGGTATAACTATCCACTGTGGTCATGCAGGTGCATCTGCCCTTCTAGTCCTGTGCACTAATTGGTTAATGTTTAAAACCAGTCAGGTTCATCTAGGCTGGAAATTAGGCTTTATTTTTAACCTCTGTTGATGGAATGAACAAGAATAGCAGCATTGTAGAAGAGTTACTCAGTAATTCTGCAACACATACAAACAAAATCTTAAGGTAATACTTTATTTGAATATTTCACATCAACTAGGAGAAAGCACACTGAAACCAAATATCTAGATGCTTATAAATGCTCCCATAAAAGGGCCGTCAAAGAGCACTGCACATGCAAAAGTTTGCCTGGTACTTGTAGGATCAGAGATCACAGAATGTATGTCCAGTCAATAGGAAGCCATACAGAACATGTTCTTCAAAGACTACTAAAGAAAGAAAGTTGCAAACCTCATTACCAACCCCTCTTGAATATTCCCTTCTCTCCTCCCTGTACAAATCCTGATACTAGCTACATGCCATTAACATCATCAGTGAGCATCTATTCATTAACAGCAGGTGTGTGGACTTAGGACAATGTAATCATAAAGAGAAACATTAGCAGGGGCTCTTCATGACAATTAAACACCATACAGAATCTGCCATCTTCTCTGGACATGCCTGACAAATGTTAGACTGCCAAAATCACTTCCACAGGCATATTGCACTGCAATACCGGCCCCCAAGTACCGGTGATACCATTTAATTCTCTTGGATGTCACCGTTGAGCTGTTCTTGGTGTACTAGAGCAGACAGAAGTTCCAAGGCCTGGGCTGGGCTCTCTAACAACAGCCAAACCCAACTCCTGTGCACACTCTCAGTCATCTACCATCATCTCCTCAGATGCCTGAAAGGAATCCTTTCACAGAAAAAAAACACAACATTGCCTTCTCTTCCCTCATTAGTGATGTGAACTAATACCCCCTTCCAACTGCTCCTGGGAAGCAACAGCCTGTCTGCAGCCTTCCCTTCAGCCCCGATATATTTCGGTTTAGCACCATGACTTCTAGGTTTCTCTTCCCCAGCCCCTGCTTTCTTCCCTCTTCAACTCTCCACGTCTCGTCTCCATTTCTCTGTTCTTATAAACTGTCATCTGCAGCCAATTTACCACCACCTCATCCCCCGGCTTTCACATGTTCTCACCTCATTCTCTGGTTTCCCCCCCAATGGCAGTCACTTTACACCCCTCTATTTCTTTTTGCTTCACGCCCAACCTTCAGGCTCTACTCCTGTTCCCTATTTTCTGTATTCCTTCTTCCCCTCTTTCAGCTCCACCTGCATCTTAAAGAAGGTTAATCTGGGTCATCACATGACATGGATTTTTAATCAGAATACCCTATGAGTCAGCAGCCTTGGTTTCCTCACCTCCCCTACTTTACTTTCAATCTCTTTGTATTAAATGTTTTAAGAAAAAGAAGCATAATTGAGAAACTTGTTTGTATGTGGGTCAGCCATTTCAAAGCGAGGTATTCTTCTACTGCTGTTTCCAGACAGAGGGTGCCAGTTAAGACTAGCCTCTGTAAGAACCAGCTCTAGGTTCTCAATGCCTTCAAGAACTTTTTTACTTAGCTTATTTTTTTGAGAGAGACTAGAGCAATTTTGGCAGCAGGAATGACAACAGGTCAGAAGTTAAAAGAATGAATAGGGTGAACACAAATTATACCAACAATCCTGGAAAGTTACAGGAAATATGGACAACTAACATTAAAATAGCTATTTTTATTACCGTTAAAAACCAGTGTACTAAAACCACTGGTATGAGCAAATACTGCCTAACAATACAGGGGCTCATACAATTGATATACACATATATGTCTGAGTTTTCCAAAGGAGGCTATTAGAATAGTTTAGACTCCAGATATGGCAAAACAGGTCTATACCCTTCTCTAAAAGAATAGAAGTGTATGAATATTCAGTGTTTTATTGGGACCCTGTAATTAAAAACCAGGGATTTTTTTTTTAATAGCGATCATGTGGTTTAAGATGTAAACACATGAAGTTAACACTGGAAGACAAAAATTTGTCAGTCTAAAGGAACAACAGAAAGACTCTGAAAAAGGTGAACATGGACTTGATAGTGACTCAATCTGTGATGGTAAAACACACAAAGCAACACCCAGCATTTGATGAAATGCATGTAAAAATCATAGAATATCAGGGTTTGGAAGGGACCTCAGGAGGTCATCTAGTCCAACCCCCTGCTCAAAGCAGGACCAATCCCCAGACAGATTTTTACCCCAGTTCCCTAAATGGCCCCCTCAAGGATTGAACTCACAACTCTGGGTTTGGCAAGCCAATGTTCAACCCACTGAGCTATCCCTCCCCCAGGACCAGCTTTTCCAAAGAAAAGTTAGTAAGAGAACAAACAAGAATTCACAAGAACACTACTTTCATATGTAAGAAGAAGCTTGAGAGCACAGACTTTGTTTATTGGTGCAACAAAGATAGTAAAGCACAATGTACCATAAGAGAAGTCCAACAAGACAGCATCAATTAGATGGATGGATACTACCACTCTGCTTTTAATGTTACAATACTTTCAGTGAAACTAAAAAGAAAAAGTAAACCTGATCCTAGAATGATATAAAAAGAGCTCACATATAAGCCAGATACAATAAAAAGGTCATACTGGAAGCCAGCAAGTAACAGACATGATCATTATACAGATTAAGGATACAGCACACAAGGTGACAGCACCTAGCTGAAAAGAATCTGTGCTTTAAGACCTGTGAATAAAGCAAGCAAGATGTGTGTTCTGTTTTATTCAAAGTAAAAACCACAAACAGCTGTGGGCCATACACGAGTAAGCCAGACTAAAAAAACAGCAGCAGCTTAGGAAAAGTAATGTCTTGGCTCACCTGAAAAGGATGAAGTTTACCTTTAGGATCCAAATTAAAGGAAGCGAAAATTAAACAGGATGATTTAAGTGACACCACTAATGTGAAAAAATTATATTTTCATCTAAACGCTGTGGCCATATTACGCAGTTACTAAATTGAGAGTAAAATGAAAAGAAAATGTTCTGTCATGTTTCTGCATTTGTCAGCACTTGATAAACAAGTTTCACTGATTCACAGATTGTCAGTTGCACTTCCTGTCTGAATTGTTGAAGGGAGCTCATGTGCATGCTCTTCCTCAAGCTCTTCATCAGCACTGAAATGAAGAGCCAGCAAACAGTAATTGCACAGACAGGAAGAAGGGCCCAATCAGTTTGATGTTGCTTTCAAGTGCACCCTTCTACACACAGCAAGGAAACAGAAAAATCTTTTTTTTTTTGTTAATCCATTCACTACATACTATTTAAAAGTGTGCTTTCAAGAAAATTGATGTTTTGGAAGTCTATTTCAAGAACAGAAATTGGCAACACACAAAAAAGCCAATCGATCTTCCCAAAGACTGGGTAAATATGATATGTGTTTATGAAGAAAGTAATGGGGAAATTCCCAATTTGAGTAATACTAATAAGTTTATAATAAAGAATCTTTATCAAGTACCAAAAAGGTAAGAAATGGCAAAATAGCAGGGGCACAAGTGAACTTACATCAGTAAGGACAATAAGGATTTTTTTTTAATACATATCAGGAACAAAAGGAACCCTAATAATGCTATAAGTGTACTAGATGAGATGATAAAATTGTCAAATGACAAGTGTTCACTAAATTATTTTAGTTCTGTATTTGGAAAGAATATGGAAGATATAGTCATATCTTACAGCAATAATGAAATATTTTCTATACCAAGAGTAACTAGAAAGGATGTTAAACAGCATCTTCTAAAGCTAAAAAAATAAATCTGCAAGATTAGGTAACTTGCACTCAAAATGTAAAAACTGGACAAGAAGCTCTCTGGACTGTTGATGTTTATTTTATTGATTTTAATATAAAAGTTTTGACGTGCTGGGAAAGTTCCAGAATGAGCCTTCCATTGTGCCAACAGCTGGAACTGCAGAAATTTCTGTAATGCCAAAAGGTTAAGGAGTATTTGAGAAAGCCAAATTCTCCTTGAGCCTCAGACTTCTGTGTATTACTACATTGGTGATTTATTAGCATATTATATAACTATGATTATATAGCTCTTTAAAATGCCAGGAAAGAAAATGCAAAGTTATTTTTATTTTATAAAAAATCTACTAGTCCTGTGGATGGCCAGACAGTTCAGCAGCTGAAAAACTAAACAACTATGCTAGAACAGAGTGTGCGGTATGAGACACAGTTTAGTCTGTCTTCATATTACATGGGAGATGGAAACACAGTAGTGCTGGGTATGATATAGGAAAGGATGCACAATATAGGTTCTCCCCCACCCTTAACATATACTAAAAATGTACATAAGCTATTAAATATTCTTCACAGCTATACTAGTAAAAATCATTTCATACTCAGACTTGATAGCGGACAAGAAGTCAGACTCCCCATGTTCCTGTATTTATTGCTTGGGAGAAAACTCTGGGATTGAACACAGCAACTTGCTTGAGCTGGCAAGTGCAAAAGTAACAATAGCATTTAAAGGTAGCCATCCTGAAGCAAAAAAACTTCAGGACCAGACTCCAAAGAGAAACTGCTGAGCTTCAAAAAAGAACAGGAGTACTTGTGGCACCTTAAAGACTAACAAATTTATTTTAGCATTTATTTATTGCTGAGCTTCAGTTCATTTGCAAATTTGACACCATCAGCTCAGGATTAAACAAAGACTGTGAATGGCTAGCCAATTACAAAAGCAGTTTCTCCTCCCTTGGTTTTCACACCTCAACTGCTAGAAGAGGGCCTCATCCTCCCTGATTGAACTGATCGGTTATCTCCAGACTGATTCTGGCCTGCATATTTATACCTGCCTCTGGAAATTTCCACCACATGCATCTGACAAATTATTCACCCACGAAAGCTTATGCTCCAATACATCTGTTAGTCTGTAAGGTGCTACAGGACTCTGTTGCTTTTTACAGATCCAGACTAACACAGCTACCTCTCTGATAACAGCATTCTGAACTGCAATAGAAATTCCCACTGCATGTGCAGCACAATGTCAGTAATAGGGACTAATTCAACCCTGATACAACAGTAAACTGGGTTCATTTCATTGTCATTAAGGGAAACCAACACAAAGAGATCATGAAACAGAATGAAGCTGGCATCTCAAGTACAGAAACAGAAAGTGAGCTAATTATGGAGAATGTGAGCCTCCCCATACTGGTGAGAGGAAAGCACAGCTGACAGCACCTGAAAGAGTACCCAGGAGAATACAAAGCTCTCTCTCATGAGAGATAAGGTAGATTCCTTCACAAACACTCCCATAGTGGTAAGACTCCACCTAGCGGGTGAAAGTGTAAGGAATACAAACAGAATGGGAAGGAGAAAGAGATTGATGTCCCTACTGACAGAAAAATAGACTTCTGAATTGGGTGGCAGGAAGGAAATTGCCAAGTCAGAGTTCTCCCAAGCCAACAGCAATGAGAGATCCTGATAATCTCATATGTTCTGCAGAAATACAGTAGGAGCTGTATAAGCTCAATGCCCACAGGTGGTCAGGGTTCAGTATAGATTCTCCAAGCAGAAAGGCTGATATCCAGCTAAATCAACACTTTAGAGGAGAGGCACATAGAACTCCATGCAAAGCACAGACCTGCACGCTCTCTGCATGCATGGCTGAAAGGCCAGTCAGGGCAATATTTCAGCAACCATTTCCCCATCTCAAAATCCTCCATTCTTATTCTGTAACTATTCTCTTCACATGTTCTCTTTCAAGCTGTAAAAGAGAAGTGTTAGAAGGAGCTGAAAATTAAGACATGGCTGCACTCCATGATTCCAAGGTGTAGGAAAAGAAACCTGAGGAGGAAGTGGGTGTGTGGATGCACTTATATTCTTTTCTTCCTGGCAGGCTGCCAAACCCATAGGCTTACCATAAACATAAGGACCATTTGTAGGATGAGGGTTGGAGGAGAAGTACAAATACCTAGCTTTCTGCCTGAGAGAGAGAGAGAATGGGTGTCCCTCCACCCTTTAATCAGGCTGTTTTTAAAATCAACATCTATTCTACAGTGACTGTCATTGTGGGTATTTTGTGGGGGAGGTGGGGAAGAAGAGGAGTCATCCTCCTAAAAAGCCTGAACTAAGATATGCCAAGTTCTTTCTCATAAATAAGACAGCTGCAAACAGACTGAGTGGAGGGCTAACTACAAGTGGGATAGGCAAGCTAACACTTTAGTGAGCTCATGCTTGAGGGAGTCAAAGAATTCCGCCATATCTCCGTAGCTCCTTGAGACAGGCTCGTAACCCTGGATATTATACACACACCTTAGGGGGTGTCATGGTGATGAAGTATAAGACACAAGGCTACTGGAGGGTCGTCAAAGGAAAGGGGACTTCAGATCCTAGCCTGGGTAAAAATTATCCTTCCTAAGGACTAAGAGCACATGGCATAAGAAGTTCAAGTTCTTTCTAGATACTGGCATAATTTACTCCCCCCACACAATATTTGAAAGTGGTTGCTTTCATTCAAAAGAAAAATCCCTTCAGGGACTTACCTTCTCCAGTGCCAACGAATCCACAGCAAACCTGATGGAAGCCATGGGCCGCTGAGTTGAGCGATTCTTAATCCACCTGCTAAAAAGGATCATGCTGGAGCTGGTAAGAACCATGAGCTGCACACCCCAAGTTTAATAATCCACTTTAAGGAAGAGGGAGCAGCACACTGTGAAACCCACAAATCAGACTCCAGCTTCTGGGCTGGCAAAGACAAGTGAGAAATCAAACTAAAGAGCTGCAACCTCACAAGGTATTCCCAGTCATTAAAAGGAGGGGAATGACACACAACTGACCACCATACTGTTCCCCTAAAAGCATTCTCTGGAGCAAGGGGTAAAAAAAGAAGATCTGACAATAGATAGCATCTAGCTAGGTCTTGACAGTTTAAAAAGGTATTTCAGAAAGGAAAATTAAAACCGCTAGGTAACAGCTTAGTCAGGACTGGGGCGGGGGTGGGGGGGAGGAATGATTGCTCAGCAGGAATCAAACCTTATTAATGAGTAATCAAAGTCCTTTTGAATTCTCATCTCCATAGACTGGAAAGAGAATACACCCACCATCTCAACTGACATGCAGAACACAGAATACCACAAATCTTTTTTGTCTATGATTTCATAATGATTTAGCCCCAGAGATGTCTCTAGGAATTCAGCTGACCCAAAGAATTTTCTATAAATTCAAAAATAACCTTTTTCAGGAAAGCTCAAGCCCTGGTAAGTAAAAATTGTACCAACTGAGACTCAGACAAAATGTAATGTTCGAAACCCATCCTACGCCTCTTCACAGAAACATTTCAGTCAACACCACAGACATGGAGCACATTTTGCATAAATCTTGCTTTGGAGAACTGCCAATAGCCCAGTGATCCTCCCAATCTGCACCATTTGTGGGTTTTCAACTCTTCTCCCTTAATAAAAATTTACCATATGAAAGTCTTACCAGTGTCCTGACCAGGGGAAAACATGATCAGAGTAGTATTTTTTTCCCCTCACCACTGCTCTCACCAGCGTATAGGGAAAGCACTACCCTAGCTCTATCACTACCTTCCAGAATACAGAGGTCTTGCATAGCAGGGGCTGTAGGGGTGGGGGGGGATCTTTTTAAACTATTTTTAGAATGTTACCAACACACGTTTTTCTAGCTCCTCACAAAAGGTATGTGATTTGCATTTTGTGTTCTCCTCTTTACTGACATAGTAAACCAGATTACTTTGGGTATATCTAGAGCTGGGAGCGTACTTCCCAGAGAGGCTAGACACACTCTCAGTGTAGCCAGGGGTATCAAGGGCAGCAACTGACGCTAGCCACCTGAGTACAAATCCACCCAGACACTTGGCTATGCACTCGGGCAGCTAGCCAGAGCCGCTGCATGTGCTATCCCTGGCTACATTTGTATTTTAGCGCACAAGCTAAAGCACCACTAATGTGTGTCCGTCTACCTGTAAACTACCAGTTACAGTGTAGACATACTGTTAGTGACTTAGGGCTTGTCTACACTGTGCTATAGTAGAATCCCTACAGGGGTGTGAACTGCACAGCACACCAAAGTGTAGTGCTTTAACTGCCCTGCGAGGACGCTACTGGTGCAAATGAAATGATACTTTGTTAACATAAAGGACTACATTAATGCAAACCAGTTACCTTTTAGTTTGTACCAGCAGCACCCACACAGGGCAGTTGTAGCGCAACACTTAATGGTGTGCTGTGCAGTTCACACCCTGTACTCTGCACTGCAGCACAGTATAGACATAGCCTAAATAGTACAAGTTACCTGGTTACCAGTTAGCCATCCCTACTCTCTTAAAGAGCTCAGCTCACTTTTCTCTTTTGTTTCTCCAAATGTTAAAATATAGTATTTCTTTCTGAAAGAAGCAATACTTCCTGTCTGAAAGTGATACGTGATCTTGTCTCATTTGTTACTTACATAAAACTCAAAGATTTTTATTAAAATCCAAGATATATCAAGTAATCTCAATTTTAGAAATGGGTACAAAAGTGTATTATATACTTATATGGCCATCATCAAAGTGCCTTGCAATCTTTAATTTTATCCTTACAATACCCCTGTGAGGTAGGGAAGCACTATCCCCATTTTACAGACAAGAAATGAAGGTGCAAAATTACATGACTGTAGTTTTGAAAATCAAGCTCATGTCATCTGTATTTATATATAGTTGTAACATCAGAGTTAAAATAATGCTAATTCTTCCCCCTGCTAGCCAAGGAGCTGGCTTAAGAGGGCCAAATTTAAACCTTCACTCAAATGTGACCAAACAAGCTCCAAAGGGAAACAGCCTATGCAAAACTAGAAGACTCTAAACCAGGACTATGTGGTGTGGGCAGGTGGAAATGTTCTCAACCATTGAAGCTTTCAAAAATATATTACATTTGGACTTGGGTGCCAAAGCTAGGTACCTAGATAAATGGCTAGACTGAGCACCTGCAACTATAATTAGGGGAAGGAACCAAATGGGGAAAGCCTTCCAGGGCAGTTATCTGACCCATGACACCACCTATGGACAATTCTTCTAGAGAAGTACTTGAGAGCAGGAAAGTACTCTGGCAGTCTGATACCAATGACCCTCTGGGAAACTCTGGACTCCATGTCTAGACTGAACTTTTGTCTTGATGGGAGTGGTTATGCCTTCCCACTAACATCTGACTCAGAAGTGGCAGTGGCTTCAAATTCCACGTGCAGTGCAGTCAGCCCTGACAGCCTTGTGCCTCTGCAGGTAGATGGTACTGGTAAGTGAGTGTTTTTCTTTCTTGCATGCCCTGCACCAATAGTGTGGGTAATATCCCTGGCAAGAATCCATTCTGACAGGATCAGGGATTCTGTGTCTGTGCAGATGGCAGTGTATCCATTTCCCTGATGCAAGGGCGCAGACCGGGCTTCTTTCGTACCGTGGTGCCAGCAATGTCAGTCAACTCCTTATCATGTTGAGTTGGTACTGTCTGTGTAAGAGGTGTCTGCTTTTGTTTTTCTCTTATTGATACCGGGGATAATTCTGTTCCTACAGTTAACAATGGTTTCAGAGCGCTATTGTCCCTGAGAACTGGGAGAACGATAGTGTCCCTTGTGAGCTTCTGGCGCTCTCTCACCATGGCACAGTCTCTCACCAGACTTGGAGAGAATCAGAGAAGTGGCCTTCTTCTTGGATGAGGACCTGTAGGGGGATTTCTTTTGCTTTTCATAAGGGTGTTTCCCACCCTCCGCATGCCCCTGTTTGGAGGAGTCCTTTGCTCTAACTCCTATCAACCCCAGAGCTAAAGGTCACCATGCTTAGAGGGGTGCTTCTCTATACCTCTGCCAGACATACAGGAGGGTCTGATGGACCAGAGTCAGACTGGGGCCTCATAGCCTAATCCATCATGAATCTACAAAGCCCGTACTCAGTCTGAGGGGCTGTAATCTTCTCTGAGAAAGCAGGGGCACTTGAGCCATCGCTGACTGGGAAGGCCTGAGGACAGGATACACAGTTCTTGAATCTCAGGAGCTTGGACACAGTAGTCGGTCCATTTCGGGGGGCAGAAGGGGAAAGAGGGCAGGCAAGGGAAAGACACACTCACACTCCAAGGTCCCAGCACTAAAGACTACACTTAATTGGCTAAGAAAACTACTATTTAAAACCTATTTACAGATAAGCACAAGAAACTAGATAACACTGTAGACAACGAAGAGGTTCCATCTCAGACTACAGACAGTAGAGAAGAACTAGAGAGGCAGTCAGTCTGCATTGCACCTTATACTCTCAGTTCCCAGCACAAAGGAGAAGGATGCAGAGGTGGACCAATGGACATTAACAAAAATCTTCTGGTTTCAGGCACATTTACACTCCGGGCATACACGATAAACTTAAATTGACATATGTCAGGTTGACTTACAGGCACTGTAGGGATGGGGCAGCCACCCCAGGCTTCTCGGCAAACAACAGGGCAGCTGCCCCAAGCTTCTCAGCTCCCCGCTGCTTGCCAGAGGCACGGCAGCCAACTGGACTGATGGTGAAGATCTCACCACCAGGAGCATGGCTGCACCCAGTGGGGAGCCAAGACGCCGGGGCAGTTGTCCCGTTCCTGGCAGAGAGCAGGTAGCTGGGCTTCTGTCGGGGAGGTCCTTTCCCAGAGGCTGGTCGGCTGCCCTATTCCTGGTGGGGAGCAGGGAGCTGAAGAGCCCAGGCAGCAGCCCAGATTGGAGCAAGGAGCCTGGGCAGCAGCCTGAGCTGGGAGCCCAGCTTGGAGTGGAGACTTGGAGTGATTTTTACTAGAAAAAATAGATTCCCTAGTGAGCCAAGATCCCTAGGTTAAGATAAGGATCAGGAAGGTTGCCACCCCAATAAACTTGCCTTTTAGAAGACTGCCCCATTAAGACACCAGAGTATCATCATTCTGGTATCCTTCCACCACAATGCTAGATTGACAAAGCAAAAGTATCTTCTCTGCTTTGAGTCCACTAAGCCAGAAAATAAAAGCAAGGGATAAAGCGTTTTGTGGCTCATGGGATCAAATCCATGAAAAGTGACATGTAACCAAATGATATTTCAAGTGTAGGTTATCAGGTGATCTAGTTTCTCTCTGGTCTGCAAAGAGACCTATGGCTTGTCTCTCTTTTAGGGGAGGATTAACAAAACACTGGTTCTGGTTAAAGAGCACTCCTGCAAGCTTCCTCAGAAGGTACTCATCAATTCTTCAAGGTTAACAACCATCTCTTGCCAGGCAGGTAGCTTCACTGATTCTTGAACTCTCCTTTGAGGAATTAGAGCTGACAGGGCCTTCACAATCCAGTTGTCAATAAAAGGACAAGATGTACAACTGCCTTAGGCGAAGAGGTACTACCATCAATGCTGTGATCTTTTGTGAAGACTCCAGGGACCACTGTTAGGCCAAAGAATAAGACAGCAACTTCAAATACTCCTGAACCAGAGCAAAATGTAAGTATTTATATATGCTCTCGACTATTAGGACCTCTGGAACTTCATATTGAGGCAAGACTTAAAAAGAGGTTATGTGCAGGGAGCAGAACCACCAGTCAAAAGATGAACAACTCTGAAAGTTTCCTGTGTTCAGACAGAGTATTGTACCAAGGCCTCCTCTCCCCCACAAGGCTGCTTCCCCCCATTAGAAGGCAACAAAGAACCTTGGCCTGTTCTGGAATTCCTGAAACCTTCTGAACTTCTGCCAGAAATTACACACTGGAAAAGCAGGCTGAACTTCTCTAAATTTATACTTCAATAAAATCTTTCATGAAATATGGGTTGGCAAAAAAGCCTGAAAATTTGTTCAATTTTCAGATTTTTTCACAGCTGGTTGAAGGTTTTAGTTGAAATTTTCAGAAAACAACAAATTTTGAAAAATTCCCATGAGAAGTACTTTGGTTTTTGTTTAAACCATCTCTATTCATTATAACAAAGCACCAACTGCAGTGAACTTGAGGTCGCATATCATTTTCTGTTTAAAAGGAACTCGAGGTGCTTTCTTAATGAGGGGCACACATACCTCTGGGGGTATGCATAAGTCTTCCAGGGGTACATCAGCTCATCTAGACATTTGGCTAGTTTTACAACAGGCTACATAAAAGCACTAGTGAAGTACGTACAAACTAAAATTTCATACAATGACTTGTTTATACTGCTCTATACTGTACACTGAAATGTAAATACAATATTTATATTCAAATTGATTTAGTTTATAATTATATGGTAAAAATGAGAAAGCAAGCAATTTTTCAGTATTAGCGAGCTGACACACATTTTTAGGTCTGATTTTATAAGCAAGTAGTTTAAGTGAGGTGAAACTTGGGGGTACGCAAACCAAATCAGACTCCTGAAAAGGGTACAGTAGTCTGGAAAGGCTGAGAGCCACTAATTGAAAATCATTATGCTTACTTGGTGTCTTGGAAATTGCTGTGCCTCATTAGGGTGCAGGGTAAAATGGGACAAATTTAGGATCATTTGAACAAGGGATTCCCAATATACAGCACACTAAAAAATAGTTTTACAAAATTAACTAATTCCTTTAACTTTTTTTGCCCACATTTGTGCCTCAAACTATGGCTCTGATCTTCCCCACACTGATCTCAGTAATTTAGAACTTATGTCTGTTACAGCATGGCACCTGTATTCCTAATTTAAGCATGAATAAGCTTTTCAACATAAAGTTTCAGCAGCTGGAGGCAAAAAATGAAATGTGCACTTGAAGCTGGACTAAGGCCCTTTGGAAGCAAGAGGGATTGCCAGACAGCCTGTTTTCACAGTGGTAGCTCAAGGGGACAGGCTGAAGCCTTTGAACCTAAGTTGCACCCATTTACTGAGAGTTTAAGTGCTGCCTTTGGCAGAAACCTGGGAATGACTGGTGGACACGTTACTACTACACATCTCTGTCAAGGGGGTTTTAAAGTTTGGGGAAATGATCCCTGAGTAGTACAACTACTTTAAAGGGCTATCGCTATTTTTTAAAAAAATAAATTACATACACTCTACATAGATATAAAAATGACTGCTAGGCATGTTATTACATTTCTGTGTAAACCAAGGTCTAGGGGTCTCTGCCTCTTCCCCTCAGCCCCCTGGAGATGGGATTCTGGGGAGTCTGAGGCCCTCTCCCTGACTCCACCCCAGTGTCCATGATCTGGGAGCCCTGCCCCTCTGGGTAGAGAGCTAAGAATAAGCAATGGCCTTAACAGGGCACAGGCTTCCAAGCAACACTGAGAAACAGATGGGTGAAAAAAAAAAATCTACTGAGATGAATGGAGAAGATCACATCTCATGGCAATTGTTTCAGGCAATATTTGTCCCCTGGGGTTGTTCTCATTCAGCTGAGAACATCTCATTGAGATGAATGGACTACTTCACACCTCTGGGCCTCCTATGCTGAATACCGATGTGTGGAGCCCCTTCCTCATACAATAGATCTAGATTTAGGGTAGAGACTCTGCATCTCCACTCTGCCTCCAAGTGGTACAAACACATCACAGCCCCATCACTTTGCCACCTCCACAAACACCCTACAAGTTTACCAGGGGTATGGAGGACAAGGGGGAGGAGAGGGGGGAAGAGATTAGGACTCAAACCAACAGGCATGGTGTGGGGAATGACTGTTGTTGTGTTTCATGTACTGGCAGCCTGTGATATACAGGAAATCAGACTAGGTCATCAGGGGGTCCCTTATGACCCTAAATTCTATGACTGTTGGAGGAACTGGAGCATTTTCAGAGTAGCAGCAGGTGAACTTGAGCTGTTAGGGGAAATATGGAGGGAGTCAGAGCAACGAGGGGGTTGGGAACAGGGAAGAGTGGCTGTAAAGTCAGGGGTCAGAACTGTGCAGTGGGAGAGGTTCAGGGGCTTCTGCTCTGTCCCCAAAAGCCCCAATATCTATCAAGGACAGCTACTTACCTGGCCACAATCACCACAGCGTCTGAGCACCTTTAAGATGTTTATCCTCAACACTCCTCACCCCCTATGGAGGTAGGAAAGTACCATTATCCTTCTGTTACAGATGAGGAACTGAGAGACAGACTAAGGGACTTGCCCAAGGTCACAAAAGCTGTTAGCAGAGCAGCAAGTTGAACCCAGTTCTTTCAAGTCCATGGTCCTAACCACCGGACCATCCCTTCTACCAACTGCCCTCCCAGCCTAAGCGCTTCTTGCTTTAAAAATATGCTTCCATACTGACTCCATGTTAATCCCCGCATACTCCCACCGGCTCAACCTGCAGGTCCCATGCTGATGCTTACTGCTCCATCAATGGGGGTGGAGAGGGGGCGGAAAGAGAGAACAGACTGTGCTGGACAGACTGGAGCCAAGGAGATGATGCAGTGCCTTCTGCGAACAAGGTAATAATTGCCAAGGAGCCAAAGGCAGTGAAAGAGGAAAGCTGAACTATATGGTATATGCAGTGCTGAGACTTTAAGGAAATTAAATTAAAAATTAAATACCCCAATACTTTATTAACATAGCGTTACTAACATACAGCAGTTCCTCACTGCTTTCTGGAATGTGAAGAGTGGCTAACTTTAACTTCTGAAAAACAGGAAATGTGATGCTAAGATACACTCCCCATGCCCTGAAACAACTTTAGGTCTATCCACACTGGAGCGGCAACAGCCACTGGAATGGGTAAGGATGGTGTAAAGATCAAACAACCAAGAGAAGAGATTGATTTTCCATCTCTTGATATCTTCAGATCAAGACCGGTTGCCCTATTAGAAGCTGCTTTAGTCAAGCAAAAGCTACCAGGCTCAATACATGAAATAACAATTAAGTTCCCTGGTCTGTGTTATACAGGAAGTCAAACTAGATCTATGGCCTTAAATCTACAATAAGCAATTCTTTCTCCTAAGAGAACATGGCATTGTGCTAAATTCCAGCATTTATCTTCATGCATCCCAGATACATTCATGGTGTTAGGTGCAGTTGTATCGAATGGTGGAGGGTTTAGGTAGAGCAGCTTGTCAGAGCCATTACTGTAATAGAAGGACAGATGCTAGTGTACCTGTGAAGATCAAGTAGGCCTTATTTCAGCACCGAGTTTTGTAGGTTGTGTCAGAGGGGCACTAGGGTGTCTTGTGCTGGAGATCGTCAGTCTGGTAGCCTCTCTGACAGTGGCCAGTAGTGCTTAATGAATGTAACTGAAGACATCTCAGAAGGAATTTGCAGGGTAAGGGTGAAGGAGTGGTAACATTTAGCAAGTACAGGATGGTTTGCATGGAGCAGCCTCTGTCTGAATGTAGACCAGATGCAGGTAAACCACTGTTTACAGACACCTTGATGTAAACGCCGGTTTTGTCTTCGCACAGAGAAAGTGTTCACACTTCATCCTGCAGTGCTCATGTCTTCTATTCCAAAGCTTTCTGTAGTATCTGTGAGTGTAGAGTCCTGCATAAGTAGGTGTTTGAAACACAGTTGAATGCCTAAGAAGCTGGCACCAAGCAAACAAGGGCCATCAACATTAAAAGACTCTTTTCTGCTGGAACAAATGGTTTGCTACTGGTTGGGCCTTCAGCTTTGGGATAAAGACCCTCCCCCACTAAAAAAAAGTAGCTGCTTTTTTGAGCAAGCTGCCAGTTCATGGCCACATGCCAGAAGTCCATGCTAAGAACAGAGAAGACATGATGGGGTCTGCCTTTCCTGAAACACTAACCAGACTTCACCCAGAGAAAAGGGTGAGATGAAACTCAGATGTGCATCTCAGGGCTGTTTGTTTTTCAAAGATCTGTAACTCTTTGATGCTGCTTAAGAGTAAATTGTTTGTAATTAAGAAATTCCCTTAATTCTGTGTTTAATGTACTTGCCTACCACATTGTCCCTAAAGAGTTTAATTAAGAAGCTAAGTGCCCACAGCAAGGTGGAACTCTGCAGAAGTGTATATAAGCAACTTTGGGTGCAGGAAGACTGACACTGGTTCTGGGATCTAGGTGGCTGCACAGTCTTGTTGCCCAAGAAGAGTGTCAGACAGGGGATTCACACTCGGTCGGTGCCTGAGTTTCTAGCACTTGATAGTGATTAACCACTACTTGGACCCCAAAACTAGAGTTCTTGGAAAAACATGGGATCCAATCTATGATGAGTAGACTCCACTACTGGTGTCCATCCAGAGCGGCAGCCTGGGCCAGGTTGTGACATTCAGCATGAGAAATAAGTCTGCCAGTAAGAAACAACTTCAGAGACCCAGGAAATGGGAAAACTTAACCCAGTGCAATGTAAAAACAGTATGAAATCCTTATTCAAATTCTCTTGAACATCCAGCTGCTACTGTTACTCTTCTGCACATTTAAATTGTATTTAAACATAGACCAAGTGCAGGGATATACCTTCTACAAACAAATATTGAGCCAATTGAGCCTACCCTAGTTCTTAGCATAAAACTATAGATCTTTTGAAATTACAGATGACACTGGTCCTCCTTTTTGCACGGTGTCCACCAGTGTGGAATCAGGCCTGCTCCTCCTTGTTACATTGTTGCAGTTTGCTCCACCCCTTGGCTGGGAGCTAGGTTCCTGCCACACAGCACTGCCAGTTGCATCATTTATGGCAGGCCTGCACAACTCGTAAAGCGGCGAGGGCCACATTCCTCCAAAGATAACACCTGAGGGCCGAAACCTCCCAGCCCTGCAGAAACACCCCGCCCCAGGGCCACCCAGCCCTGCGGAAACAAACCCTCCTTCCCCAGCACCGCCCCACCAAAACAGCTGTGGGCCAAAAAGAAAGGTTGGGGGTGGGGAGGTGATACTTTAGTTTAAATCAACCAGGGGCTCCCAGCTGAAGAGGTGGCTGGGAGCCCTCAGGGGCAAATTAAAGGGCCTGGGGCTCCGGCGGCTGGGGGAAACCAGCAGGGCCGGCTCTAGGTTTTTTGCTGCCCCAAGCAAAAAAAAAAATTTGTCTGCCCCCCATCCCAGTCATGGGCTTCCCCCCTGTACCCTCCTGCTGCCGCAGTCCTGGCCTCTCCCCCCACCCACCCCCTCTGCCGCCCCAGCGCTGGGCTTCCCCGTTTCCTCCCCACCAGTGCCCTCCCCCCACTCCGCTGCTTCCCCAGCCCTGGGCTCCCCCCCACACACACACCTGCCGCCGCCCCAGCCCTGGGTCACTGGTAACTCGCTCCCAGGGTGGGTCATTCAGCAGGAATTTTGGATGTGCACAAAACACAGACAGGATTGGTTCCCATATGGTTACAGAGCTGCAGTAAAGTGGAACAATTTTCAGCTTGTGTGATTGGAGGATATCTGGATGCATATTATAAGACTGTCCTCCATAAATGAGGAAAAGTTGAGGTGCCTTTATTATTCTTTTGTTCCACTCTTTCTTTCTATGGGGAATTTGCCAATGCCATATCACTGTCTTCCTTTCAAACGAACAAAAAGGCAATGGCTGTTGAAAATAGCAATTCCAGTCCTAATAAGCATTTCTTGCTCAATTTTATCCTACTTTTTCTACAGCAAGTTACAGTGGATCAGTGTATTTGATTTGGGAGAAATGAAATAACAGCTGCCCAAACTGAGCCTGAGCACTCCTGAATTTTGAAGTGTTCAAATCTGGAAGGCAGATGCTGGGGGGGCGCGCGGGGGGCTGGGGGCTCCGCAGGGGAGCATGGCAGCAACATGTCTGGAGCTGCACAGAGCCAGACACACTGGTCTGAGTGGCACGGTAAGGGGGCTGGGGGGTGGAGAAGGGGTAGGGGGTTTGGGGGGGCAGTCAGGGGACAGGCTGCAGTTGGATAGGCATGGGAGTCCCAGGGGTTTATCAGGGGACAGGTAGGGGGTGAGGTCCTGGGAGGAAGTTGGGGGGAATCTCAGGAGGGGACAGTTGGGGACAAGGAGAAGGGAGGCTTAGATAGGGACAGGGGTCTCGGGAGGGGGCAAATCGGGGGACAAGGAGCAGCGGCATTCAGATAGGGGGTGGGAGTCCTGGGGGGCAGTTGGGGCAGGGGTCCGTGGAGGGGGCAATCAGCGGCCGCAGGCTGGGATTCAAAAGGGCTCTGCGCTCCCCGCGGCTGCGGGCAGCCCAGAGCCCTCTGACTCCTGGCCACGGCTGGGATTTAAAGGGCTCTGGGCTGCCCGCAGAGCGCTGTGTGCAGGGGATTTAGAATCCCCCCGCGGGCCGCACAGTGAGGCTCCGCGGGCCGCATGTTGTGCAGGCCTGATTTATGGGCTAGATTAGTCTCCTACCTGATGGTAGGAACTCCTCTTGCAGTGCTCCTACAATAATGGGGTTAGAAGCAGGATTGTAGTGGCTTGCAGGGAGCTATAGTGACTAGAGCAGTTCCCTTCTGTACTACAAACCCTGTTTTGGTGGGTACATACATGGCCTTGATGTATTAGGCTTAAACCATTTTGGTGCCAGGCTCTGGATCTAGACTCCCCAGTGGATCAAAAGTAGATGGTTAAGTAGGTTTTGACTAACCTCCACGTGGTATCCCAACTCTTTATATGCCTCTCTGGATGTGGTCACTCTGGACTCCTTATTGCTTATTAAACGTCCTCAAACATCATTAAGACAGAGTGAATGTTGCCCAGTAGTGCCTCAACCTTCTAGAATGTAAAGAGGGGTTAACTTAAATCCCTCAAAACCAGGAAATACATGCTAGCCCTGCAACCCAACCTTAACTCTACTCTCTTTGAGAGATGCCCCAACCTGCTAGCACCACACATAATGGATGTTTTAGTCTAGCCCACAATGAAGAATGCAATACAAAGGGGAGCCCCTGAAAAGAAATGGTATTCACAAAATAAGATGGATTTGACACAGCTATATCACCAATCTCACATCAATACCACCCAGTATGCCTGAGACAGGGGATATCAGTTACATCTCGACATATAGGGGAATCTGACTTTGAAGAAAACGCAATGCTGATTTTTTTCTTTACTATCTTTGTTCTTATACAGCACTCACTGTAATGTGTGAAAAAAACAAGGCTATTGAAAAAGGTGGGCTATTCTTTCCAAAAATAAATCTGGAAGCTCTACTGAAATTTTTAAGTTGTAGAATCTGGGTGCACTACTGAAACAGAATTCCAGCCTGACTTCCAATAGCTTTGTTTCTTCTCCTTTTTTGTCCAAGACACCATATGAAACAAGCCATTCAACTACACCCCCACCTTGAGCAGACAGAAAAGACATGTTGCTTTTGGCATGATTACTGTCCCTTATCTACTTTTGCAAAAAGTCTGCAATGACTACTGTGGAAAAAGAGAAGAGACCTACTGATGTAACTGTGCCAAGCAGTATGAAGACTCAAACCCAGATGCTAGAATGTTAGGCATTTCCTTTGCTACAATGTGACTATATCCATTAGCCAAAGGTCAAAAGAACATTTTAAGAACTTCAGTATTTTTTAACCTAGGGTGAATATTTTCTTTGCCTTTCCAGAGTTATGTGCCAGTGCCAGCATGTTTAACTAACATTTAACATGTCAAATTACCGGTAATATTTTAGAAACTAAAATTTTGGCATGTATATCTTACAAATAATTTAAATTCCAGCACCTTAAATTAATGTGGATTGGTTTGTCACTATGACAACTATTTTACATGTGCATAAAACTCAAGTTTGCAAAGCCAGCCATAAACTCACTGACTATAAAAGTTCACTATTTTGTTCTCTTCCAAAGAATCTTTATAGCTCTTAACCTGGAATGCTTTGTTTAGTTTTTCTGTGTTGAAAGTTAAAATTAACATGATTTAAACACAGACTGATCTAACGTAGCTAGATACTAGCTATTTGACAGTATAGCACAAAAGTCAGACTACAGGTATTTTCTGGATAGTATAATATATAGTGCATAAGGAGATGGGAAACATTTGGTCAGTGGCACTGCTTTTAAAAGAAAATCTCTGAAACGAGGTAGGTCTGAAATCCATATTGGCACCAAGGCTACCCAAAAAAGTAGAGAAGTCTTGGGATAATTATAGGTAGGTGGAAGAGTACAAGATTGAGCTCTTAGAGGGGAAGGATAGTCTTGCTACAGCCCTGCTTTGGGACTCAGACTACTTCTGTGCTATCTTCAGCAAAAAACACTTAATCTCTGTGCCTTAGTTCCTCATCTGTAAAATGGGGATAATTGTTTTATCCTGATTTGTTGGTCTTGTCTATTTAGATTATAAACTTTTCAGAACAGTAACTGTTTCTTACTGTGCTTGTACAGTGACTTGCGCAGTGGGTCCCTGATCTTGGTTGGAACCTCTAGGCACCATTGTAATACAAAATTATTTTGATTATTAATCATATTAATGATGATCATATTCATAATGAAGAGTCAAAGTAACTAACCCAGGGAAAAACCCTCACAGACTATAATTTAAACAACACTTGCCCTAGCAAATAAAGAACAAAGCTGTAAGGGTTAAGTTAAAAATATTAAATTGAGAGTAATGTTTTAAAGGCAATCAAATTCTACTCTATGTGTACATACTTGTGTATATACACACACAATCC
Organism: Mauremys mutica; assembly: GCF_020497125.1. Lineage (NCBI taxonomy): Eukaryota > Metazoa > Chordata > Testudines > Geoemydidae > Mauremys > Mauremys mutica. The sequence continues at coordinate 144,252,343 of NC_059074.1, read as the reverse complement.
TTAAAAACACACTTGCTGATCCTGCAAACAATTAAATGCTTAGTTTTATATGCATGGGTAGTCCCTAGAGTCAAGAGACTTCATGGAGGGACAGCAGGTGGAAAGAAGGGAGGGGCAGGCAACCAATCAACTACCTCATGTCAAAATGCTTCTGAGGGAGAATGTAACTACTCCCATGCATAAAATTGAAGCACGTTCATAAAAGTGAAGAATCACTTTGCAGCTAGTCAAAAACATCTCACCAATAATACATTGTAGAAGTGGAAACCTACTACCTTCTTAGAGCACGTCACACACACACACACACACACACACACACACACAGAGTAAAGTTCAGAGGACATGGAAAACACTTTGAAGAGTCCTGGGCATTCACCCAGCAGCTCCTCCAACTTAGATTTTGAAATCTGTCTTCCGTTGGCCCCTTCCTCAGATTTAGAAGAGACCAGAGGGAGTGGTGAGCCTTATATCTGTATTTTAAGGCATTCTAACTATTTCTTAATCAACTTTCCACAGCTGATTCTGTACTGATTACTGTCACAGAGGCATATAGAAGACAGGAAGCTCAAGGGTACATGCCTTGTAGCTGGTTCCCTACTCCCTGGCTGAGGAATTTCTCCAGCATACAGTCAATTCTGAGGCATGACCCTATGTTAGTCTCCCTGCATCTTCTCCCCACCTTTTCCCCTTTCCCCCAGGTCTCTGAGCAAAACGTAGGAGGGGAGGAGCCCTTGTAGATCTTCTATCTTTGACAACCAGCTGGCTTCTACCTGCAGGCCACATAGAGCCTGCAACCAGAACCCAGCACCCTTCCAAATGTATCAAGTACAAACACCAGTTTCTGAGGTTGTGTCTATGCAGCTAAAAAGTTGTACTAGCCGGCCACTCTTCAATATATTATTTGCATTACACGCAAGCATATGCTGACATCACTGCTTTTCAGGTTTCACCTGACTATTGAATCTATGCTGGATTATACTTGCTCACATGTACAATATTAGTTTGCATTTTTTCAAGTTGATTCTCATTTTATTTCTTGCTTATGTTTCTAGTGCATAGCTATATTTGCATTTGTAACTGTCACAACACTTCCCCACTTTAATATCATCCTCTATTTTCATTAAATTACTGTTTACTCCCTCCACTGATCCCTGCAAAATCCCACTAAATGTCTCCCCAACCATACTTAGCAATTTATCAATTACCCTTTGCTAACGGCCTTAAGTCTGTTTTCAATTCATGTGCAGATTTTACCCAACCAAATATGAATTAATTTTGAGTAGAGGATTTTATGAGACAATATAAATGGCTTCACTACAATCCAGATGGTTCTTGTCAGCTCTTATTTTTAGGTCTACATTAATAGTAAGACTTATTAGCTTTCAGTAGAAAGGGTCACTGCTCTGATTAAGCACAGCAATCAATGTTTTTCCACTGATAGAAAAATGGAGAAGATAAAGAACTAGATTGGGAACCATAGCGATAGCAGCTCAGATTCACTAAGAATACTGTAGCACTAAGTTACAAAATATTTCAACAAAAGGATATACCTTTATTACAGTTAAATGTCCACATTAGGCTGTTTCCATAATATTTAAAAATACCGTAGTTTACATTTTCCAAGCAATTGATGAAAAATTGGCAATTTTAGACAAAACTTATCAAAATGTTTCGTAGAGACCTTTATGTTGGAAATTAGCTTTATTTCCTGCCACCTCACCTGGCAAACTGCTGGGGACCCCAGGGCATCAAGGGTCTGCTGCTCCAGGGCAATCCAAACCTAGACAAAACAAACATTTCCAAAACACTCCACAAAACAGAAATCCTTTCTCCACCCAGTGCGAGCTTCAAGTGATTAAACATTCTAAAATATATTTTATGTATGTGTATGTGTGTAAATTTTTTAACATGCCATTCTCTAAAAAGTATTAAAGTTAAACCAAACTTACATTCACACAGTATTAAAACTTGCATGTTTTAACATTCAAAAGCCAGAATTCCAGATTTCAGTTTGAATAACCAAACTAAACTTCCTAGTTGGTATTAATCTCAATACTGTCCAATTAAATGAGCATGTTATTTCTCAAAATTACGATTCACAGTATCTTCTATACCCTCAGTAAGTGTGCATTTGCAGCATTTTTTTTTTTTTAACCACACACATACACACTAATTTCACTGTCATACTAACCCAGTAGATAGCTGACACTTTGTACGTGGTAAATTCTCATCTAAGGGTATGTCTACACTACCCGCCGGATTGGGAGTAGCGATCGAGCTATCGGGGATCAATTTATCACGTGTAGTGCAGACGCGATAAATCAAGCCCCGATCACTCTCCCATCGACTGCTGAACTCCAGCAGTGCGAGAGGCGGAAGCAAAGTCGACGGAGGAGCCACGGCCGTCGATCCAGCGCCACGAGGACGCAAAGTAATTTTAATTCGATCTAAGATGTCGACTTCAGCTACACTATTCTCATAGCTGAAGTTGCGTATCTTAGATCGATTCCCCCCCTCCCCCCAGTGTAGACCAGGCCTAAGACAAAGCTGATAATCCATCAGCACCATCTACAGTAACTCCTCACTTAACGTTGTAGTTATGTTCCTGAAAAATGCGACTTTAAGCAAAACGATGTTAAGCAAATCCAATTTCCCCATAAAACTGAATGTAAATGAGGTGGTTAGGTTGCAGGGAAGTCTTTTGTCAGGTGAAAAAAGTTATCTAATCTATCTACATACACACACACACACAATAAGTTTTAAACAAACAATTTAATACTGGTACACAGTGATGATGATTGTGAAGCTTGGTTGAGGTGGAGGAGTCAGAGGGTGGAATATTTCCCTTACTGCTAAGTGATGAACAAGCAATGGCTGAGCCCTCAAGGGTTAACTCTCTCACTCTGCAAGGCAGCAGGAAGGGAGGGAGATATGCACATTTCCCTTAGGTACACTGCCTTGTTAATTAGATCAGCTTGCTGAGACCACCCCAGCTGCTACAGGCTCCCTCCATCCTCAGCCCTGCTCTATGGAAGATGGGGTAAGTGGGGTGCAGGAGCGGGGGGGGACACCCTGACATTAGCCCCCCTCTTCCTTCCCTCCCCCCCAGCACAGCAAGCAGTGGGGGGAGGGACACAGCTGAACTGCAGGCAGCTGCTGCACAGGGAACTTAGGGGAGCGGGGAGCTGATAGGGGGCTGCCGGTCCACCCTGGTTCCAAGCCCCACCAGCTAGCTGCAAGGGGCTGCTCTTCCTGCAAGCAGCAGACAAAGCAGGCAGCTGCCAAATGACATTAGAAGGGAGCATTAAATGAGCATGTTCCCTATTTGATCAGCAACGAAACAACAATTAATCAGGATGACTAAGTGAGGAGTTACTGTACTACATATTTAAATATAGGACCTATATTGACTGCCTTTGCCCAGAAAAGAGGCCATGGGCAAGCACACAAGCTTACACCTCCATCCCAATGATCAGGCCAAACAGCAACTTTTAGGAACTCCAGCCAGGCATCCCCGCCCCCGTAAAGCACAGATAATGAGAACTTCTGATCCCAACAGTAGCTTCTGCAGCCTCCTGCAAAAGGCTTTGCCAGGGCTACCACACTCCAGTAAAGTTTAAATGCTGTTTTGTTCCAGTTTGAGGGAAGACTCTTGTTATGTCTCACAACATTTGCTTTTAGAACTTGCAACTTGTCACTACATATAAAAGGAAGACAAAAAGTTACCCAGGTAGGCAATCCAGTTGTGGCTGGGCAGGAAAAGACGACGAATAAGTATTAAGATGTTTGAATAATGCTGGCAGCAAGTTGTAATGGTAGGTTGCTCTCAGCTATGCTATGTTTTCTCTTTGATGAGTCCAGGACAATTCATAGTATCAGAATAGAAGCCCTTAAGCATCAGATGGCATGGATGCCTGCCAATGATAGCTTCAAATAGCTGAAAGTGAGATATGATCAGCACCCACTTTGTCTCCATGGGGTGTTTACTCTGAATCTAAACATGAGAGCTTGAATGTCAATATTATTTCACTGCTAATTATTTTAGAAGAAGAATGTGCCTCTCCTACAATCCCAACCCACATCCCAGGACTTCCTGAGTGCTAAAGGTTACAAATGTCCCCTCGCCAGATGCTTGAGCTTCTGGCTTTCCCTTTCCACCCCTCCCCAACAACTTATACAATGAAGTTATGCACCATCAATAAAAGTCAGCTGCAACACCTAAGAATGTAAGCACAATATTAAAAATAAGTCAAACTGAACCAAAACGGAATACTGTACTATCATCAATTATCATGTTTAATTAATTAAATAAAAGCTTCAGTTTAATTACCTGAAAGCTGCTGCAGAATTTCCAAACTGTCTCAGACTTTGCCATGGAATTTAGAGCCAACTTGCTACAATACACAGGGCATTGTCTAGAGATAGAGAAGATGAGGAGGAACACACCACTAATCCCTGACTGAGGGTGCCTTGAGCAGAATGCATTTCTCTTGTGAAACCATAGTTAAATACTTATTTACAAAACTCTTATTGGCTAGAATAGACTTTAATTATGCAGTTAAACATTTTGTGCAGTCATCTGCGCTCACAGATGGGTTCTTGTACAAAGGTGGTACTTTTAATTAAATCGTGTTTGTTATTGATTTAATTCCAGTTCCCTTTTTGCACAAAAAATTGAGAATACTGGCAGAAGCAATTTAAACTGCAGAGTGTTCTCTCCTCAGACTGTGATGCATGCTTTTGAACAGTTTAAAATGTACAGATCTGGCACACACAAACATTATTAATGAAGGTTTAAAACTACTAAAACAATTTCCCCCACACTTTGGGCTAAATTCTGCCTTCAAATAACTAAAATGGGAACCAAATATAGGTAACAGGCAACATAAGCACATTCAAGGGCAAAATTTGGCCCTTTGCCAGCACCACATTCCTAACTGAAGATAGATGCCAAGTTTTAAAGTTCAGCCATTTGAGTTATTTGAGCAAAAGCATACATGAATTTTTTGAAAGTAGAAGATTTATTCCAACACTCATATAATTCAATAAAAATTCAACATATTTAGTTCTAATTCTCCATGAAGTATCAACCTTTGAAACCACAGGTGAAGTTTCAGCCCAAAAGAAGTCTGAAATTTACGAACAATTGAAGGCTAATATTTAGAATGAAACTGCCTTCTCAAATTTAATGTTCAATACAGGCAAATGCTGTAATACCTGTTAGACCAGCTTTAGAGTTATTCAACTACATGTAAGAATAATGGAATGCAAAAAGTATGTTTCAAATAACTTCAACCATCTTCATAATCAGCAAATCTCCGGAACTTTATAATAAAAATGGAGGGGAAGGGGAGACAACAAGAAGAATCCCTCTTCCTCAAGAAAAAAAAAAGAGGTTATATGAAATTAAAGTGCATAAAATGTGTGAAGAACTGTATTTGTTCTAGAGTGCAGTTTGACCAAATTTTCCATCAGAACATGTCGTCTGCCACAGAGATGGTGTACATTTACTTGACCAACAAACATTTGCCCCCAGACCGCCAAAAAGAAATTGTTTTAATTTTCACATTTAAACAATATTTTCTATATCATGTCACTTTGTGTGTTTTATTACAAGCTTGATGGAAATGGTGTTTAGGAGCATGTGAGTTAAGGGTTTTGGAAAGATTTCTTTGCATCTGGTGGCAGACTCATTGCTCTCTGTAGATTACTAAACCATTGCTTCCTAATCCTCAGTTTGTACATGTGTGTTACAGCAGTATCAAGCCCAGATCAGGGCCTATTAATGCTTGACAGAGTTGCAGTCTAATCGAAATATTTGAGGATTTATTTTTTCCTTTGGAATGCACCAGCCTACCGAAGGATAAACTTAGAATATCCCTCTCCCTCAGCAACTCTCAGAGAACCCCTCCAAAATTTTTTTGTGAGTCCTTTAGCTGGACAACACTACAATGGGTTTTCACAGATGAGAACGAGACTTGAGGAATTCCACACCTATAACATCAGAATCAGATTTTTTGTGGTACTGAGCACCCATATCATTTGAAGTCAGTGAAAGATGTAGGGTTTCTGCATCTCTGAGGGTTAGGCCTATCTGACTGTTTAGGAAAATAGGAGAGGGAGGCTATCTTCCAGGAAACACTACACTTTAGCTTAGCCCATTTGCTAAGAACATCCTCTTTTCTTCTATAAAGAAGTTTGAGAGCCATCTGATTCTTTCATGCTCACTGGCTTGACTTGACTCTTGCCAGATTCAGCCTCTGGAAACCCCCACCCATGGTCCAAGTCTGTCACAGCTTCCCAGTTATTGGATCAAACTGCTATCAACAGGTCCTTCAGAAGCTGAAAACAGCCTTACTTACTGCCCTGAGCTCAAGAACATGGGAATTCCCGCACCAAATCAGACCAGTGATCCATCAAGTCTGGTATCCTGATTACCATGACCCAGTATCTGATGCTTCCTTCCTTCAGAAGAAGGTTCAAGAAACCCCTATAATATATATTTACATAATAACTTGCTCATACGTTTTTCCTAGCCTCAAATTTAGCCACTATCTCATGCCCTGAAACATGAAGGTTTACGACCGTTAAATGTTTAACCATCGCTAATGTGAACATTCCAAGGTTGGGTTAATTGCCAGACACTTCCCATGATAGACCCTGTTTTCAGCTATGCATAACTTTGCACAACCAACCATTCAGACAGAATTTTTCCATGTTGGGTATCAACCTCTGGCTGAATTAATCTGAAAGTTCTCATGAATCTTCCCTGTGACTGGACTCAGCATGTCTCTTCTCCAGAGAACAAAATGAGCATGCTTAAGCCCAAGTCTACAGATAAAGGCAGCTTTCAGCTGCTTCAGTCTGCGGTGGTACAAGACACTGAACCAGGCTAGGGAGCCTGTCTCCCCTGTGTTTTCAATGCTCCTGCCCCTGCTGGCACTCAGAAGAGGAGGAAGTAAGCAGCTTTGAGTGCAGAGGAGACAAAAGCATGTCAGGGTGGTAGAAAAGGTGTAGAATGTGACAAAGTCTGGTGAAAGACTGAGTAGGTGAGAGGGGCTCAGAGGGGAGGGGAGGTTGTGCAAAGAACCTTGGACTAGGAGCCAGCTGGCGGTGGGAGTAGAAGGGAAACACAGATTGGATGAGGAACTATGGTAGACGGAGTGACTGGCTGAATAAAGACTGGGACTAGGAACCAGTGAGGGGAAGGGGAACTCATCTGACAAGGAGCTGGGGCTCCAGGGAGAAATCTGGGACCAGCATGGCAAAAAATTGGGACAAAGAGTGAGGGAGAGAAACGGGAAGGGCAGGAAATTGAGACTGGATGAAGAGCCCAGGAAGGGAGATCAAGTCTGGGAGCCAGTAGGGTACATGGGAAGAGAGACCAGATGAGGAGCTGGGAAGGACTGGCTGGGAAGGGAAACAGGATGTGGGGAGGGGCAGACTGGAACTTGAACAGCAAGCCTGGAGGGAAGACTAGGAATAGGATGAGAAGACCAAGAAATTGAGACTGTGACAAGTCAGGGTGGAGAAGAGACAGAACTAGTAGAAAGTAGGGCAAAAAGGGTCAACCGTGCAGGAAAATGGGCAAAAAAGAGAATCTATGCTCACTGAAGCATACTTGCCCCCACAGCCTGGAAAGGACCCAAGATCTGGGTCTCACCATTCCTCTGAGAAACCCACTGGTATATAGTGTCTCATCCCACTTTCATGTTGGTTCACAGGGGATGATAATCTACTATTGCTATGAGTTACCCCATTAGCCCAGGTGGTAGAGGATCTAAACATTCCAGCCTTGCTGATTAACTAACCTACCTGCGTATTAATACCACATGATGATATTTTTTTCAGTTTGCTTTTTAAAAACCTAGGCAACTACACACCTATATTAAAAGAACATTAAGGTTGTAAAGTCAAGCAATCAAAAGTTAGAATGCCAGAATCAAGGTTGCCTGTGCATGCATTAGGATGATCAAAAACTAATTTTCCCCACAGGAACTCTGCCTCATTCAGTACATCAGATGGACCTGCTTTGGGGATGAATCAGGATTGTGTTATAAAAGTAGACCTGTCTGTAGGATCCCTGCTTCATTGGTTACAGAACTTGGAAGCATAATGAATGAGTCAGGGCACCACAGGAAAAGGAAAAACTTAAGGTTAAGGCATAAAAAGTTGGATTCTACCCCTGCCTCTGCCGCAGAGTTCTTATGTGATGCTGGGCAAATCACTTCAACCAACGCTTTTACAGGTAGTCACTAACTGAGAGGGGCTTTCAGAAATTGAGGCAAACTTGGTATCTTGGGGTCTGACATGCCGAAGCACTGAGAACCCTCAGCATCAACTGAAGTCAACAGGAACTGTGCTTTGAACATATTCCATACTATATTATGCAAAGTATTCTGAAAAATCAGGTTCTAGGTGCCTCAAATTGGGCACCTAAAATTAGTGGATACTTTGACCTTAATCTCCCTGTGCCTCAGCTACCCATCTAAAAATGAGGCTAATACTACTTGTAATAATATGGGTTTTGTTAGGACCTGAGACCAATGCTCTAAGAATAATTAAAGTCCTTTTAACTTAGGGTTGTTTTTAAGCTCATCACCAGTTGATCAGAAAAAACTAATTTTGGTATATTATTGCAATTTTTGTTCAAGAGCACTAACTACGAAGTTATATAGTTTCTTTTATTTCCCTGAAGCATTAAACAAAAGGATAATAATGAAATTACTTTGTAAATTGAGTTAAATCAAGAAGTTAACAATAGAACTTAACTGAGTAACTACAAAGAGAACAGCTTAAGACCCAACAATTGGTGAAGTTATTGCATGAGCACAACCAATAATCAAATCACAAAATTAACATAATGATTACATGATTTATTTAATCTTTCTATTCTCATGCGGTTTATTTAGTATCTTATATTTTCCCTTGTGGAAAAAATGGGTTCAGGTTTAAATCTGTAGGTAACCCAGGTGGCTCAGATCAATTTTAAGATTTGCTTTAAACCTAGGTTAGTTAATACTTACCCATAAGTAAAAACTTAAACACTCGTGTTATTACTGTTAATGGCCAGCCACACACACACACGGCTAGGATAGGTCTCTTGTGGCAGGCATTCTTGCACAGTCCTGTTAAACAGACAAAGAGTATGTTTACACCGCAATTAAAAACCTGCAGCTGGCCTGTGCCAGCTGACTCAGGCTCACCAGGCTCAGGCTATAGGGCTGTTTCATGGCAGCACAGACCTCTGGGCTCAGACAGAAGCTTGAGTTCTGGGTCACTCCCCTCTTGCAGGGTCCTAGAGCCCAGGCTCCAGCCTGAGCCCAGAAGCCTGCACTGCAATGAAACAGCCTCAAAGTCCAAGTCAGCAGGCACAAGCCAGCTGTGGGTGTCTAACTGCAATGTAGACATGGCCAAAGAGAAACTTATTTAGAAAAAGTATCAGCTCTTTAGCTTGCTTGCTTTGTGGAGCTTCAGAGTCAGTCAGGAACTGCATTCTGGGGAACCAGGCAACATTTTCTGTCGCAAGTACCATTATACTAGTGGGGGAATCACTCTCAGGTCAGCTGACTTATCTATGATGTCTTTGCCTTGGTCTATACTACCAGCTCATGTCAGTATAACTAAATTGCTCGGGGGGAGGGAGGGGCGAAATGGAAAAACACCCCCAAGTGATGCAATTCTACCGATCTAGCTCCTGGTATAGACAGTGCTATGCTAATGGAAGGGCTTCTCCTGTCAACATAGTTATTGCCTCTCAGGGAAGTGGAATACCTATATCAGTGGGAGCAGCTCTCCTATTGACATAGATAGCACCTTCACTCAAGTGTGACAGCTGTGCCACTGTAGCACTGTAAGTGTATACAAGCCCTTCTGAGGTAAGTAGAGATGCTGAGTTGTCATCTGTAGTGATCTCGAGAGGAACACATTTCTTCCTCATTTACCTGGTCTTTTATGGGTGAAACTCAGAGTGGATTCATCCCGCGCAACCTCTCCAATGATCTTTTGATCAAAATCAGGGGAAATCACAGGTTTCTCACCCCAAATGCATGGCATTGCCTGATCAGGATTGGACTATTCTGACTCTTGATCCACTTATGGGATTCTCCTTTTAGGGCACTGTTTTTAGGTCACATCCATGAGTCTATGTTTCTCCCAAATGAGCAACACTGATGGAATAGCAAGAAGTGATGACTAACAAGTTTACTTAAATACAAGGGGTTGAGATCAACAGCAAAAACTATCAATGACCTCTTGGTTATTGGGGCCTATTGTCTTCCTGGTCATAACTTACGACTCATTGTCTTGACTTAAAGTAATTCCTTGCCCATATTTAAACTTCAAGACAGAAGACCTCAAATAAAAATTTGCCAAACTGTCACATCTGGGATACAGTGAAATAATCTTACAGCCAGTATCAAGGCTCACAGTGAAGCTGTTTCAAAGTTACTTATTAAATAAAACAAACATTGAAAATATAACCAATTCGTTTCTACTCGATGTCTACATGACCATATGCATACATGTCATACCTATATTCTTATCTCATAGGGGTATTGTGACAATAAATTCATTAAATATCTGTGAAACAACTAAGATACGGCAGCGATAAGTGCCATAGGAAAGTCCAGGAGAAAAAATTAACAATTCTGTCTTCAGAGCAGGGTTTGAATGGTGTGCAGTAAACAAGGCCTGGGGTTACACATTGAACAGTGAGGATAAAACCAAATATTGAATAGCTGCTTGTATGTTGCAAGCAATTTATTTATTTTTATCATCTTAAATTACTTTGTACTTATTTACTTAGTTTCCTAATTGTTAGTTACACAGAAAGGTGTTCCCATGTCATTAACCAGCTGAAGTTAGAAACTCAAGAAAACTTAGTTATTTGTGCATCACAGCGTTCCTGACCCACTCCTTGGGAGTGAAAATGGGCACTGGGAGTTACAGTTGTGTTTCTTGACTTTCAAGTGATAAGTGACATTTAAGAAGATTTTACCCTCCTTTACCTACTCCCATCCACGGCTGTCTCCTGAAGAGGCTCTTAATATTTAACACTGATAAATGACTGTCAGCAAAAGAGGCACTGCAGCATCCTTATATGAATGAGCAACAAGAATGGCAATGTGCACTTTCCCTCTCCACTATAAGCCCCCTGCAAGGCTGTTGCCCATACTTCTACCATGTGAAACAAATCGTGAGGGTAATGCTGGTTTTCAATCCCCTGCCTCCCCATGATAAAAGGTGAAAATGACTCTGGTATGTAATGTTCCCCACTCTGATATCTGAAAAGATGAAGATTTTTTTAGATATATAAATAAAAGTGAGTGTGGAGGGTTCTTATCAGAGAGGGTGTCTTTTTCTTTTGGAGCTCTGTGGTTTCTGGGGTGTGGATGCCTTTGATGTACAATGGAAATGCAATTAATGCCAGTCAACATGGGTTTATGGAAACTAGGTCTTGTGATATTACAAGTGTGGCTGATAAAGGTTACTGCACAGGTGTAATATACTTAGACTTTAATGCATTTGACATAGTATCGCACATCAGGAATTTTAAAAAAATCAGTACTATACAATATCAATATACCACAGATCAATAGGCCAATGGATTAAGAAATGGTGGACAGATCTCAAAAAGTATTTCTCAATGAGGAATCATGAAATGGGGATGTTTTAGTGGGGGTACTGCAGGGACAGGTACTAGGCCTGAGTCAATATTTTTATCAAAGATCTGGAAGTTCATATAAAAATAAATTGCTAAAAAAAATCTGTGGATGATACAAAGATCAGCGGAGTAGTAAATAATGAGAACAGGACAGTCATACAGAGTGATTTGGGTACTGTGATAAGCTGGACCCGTTAAAATAAAAAAAAGTTTTAATATAGCCAAATGCAAAGTCATCTAAAAAAACAAAGAATACAGGCCATATCTACAGAATGTGGGACAGTATCCTGTACAGTAATTACTCTGAAAAGGATTTTGGAGTCATAGTGAACATGTAACTGAACATGAACTCCCAGTGTGATGCTGTGGCAAACCAGGCTAGTGTCATCCTTGGGAATATACATGGGAAAGTAGGAAGGTGGTTTTGCCTTTGTATATATCACTATTGACACTAGAATAATTTGTCCAGTTCTGGCATCCACATTTGAAAATGCACATTAAAAAACTGGACAGTGTGCAGAGAACTGCTACAAGAAGTGGGAAAAATGCCTTTCAGTGTAACAGACTTACACCTGCTCTATATGACACGGTTAGGTTGACATAAGCTGCCCTACGTCGAACCTAGCTGTGGCAATTTCTTCACTTAAATTTGCCTCCTGCCTACATAAGCGCCTCTCTACACTGATTTAGTAACACCACCTCCCAGAGCAGTGTAGAATCACAGTTGATGTAATTAGGTCAATGCAGTGTCTACACTGCTTATGTCAACTGTTACTGGCTTTCACAAGCCATCCCACAATACCCCCCCACACACAATACAATCAATACAAATGCTCATGGTGACGAGGTGCACCACCAACACGAGGTACCAAGTGTGCATGTGCATACAAGCAATTTAACAACTGCGGTGGCTGTATACCAACAGAAGTTAAGTTGACAATCTTACAGTGTCAACATGGCATTAGAAAGCTCAATCTGTTAAGTTTATCAGAAACATTAATAGGGAGCCTTGATTATGCTGTTTAAGTACTTTTAACAACTGTAGTAGGCAGACTTGACACTGAATACATCTGTCAAGTAAGAGCCCTCCTTCACAATCAATTTTCAGAGTAAAACCAAAATTTTAAAACACGCAGGCCATGTCCTGGCAAAAAAAAAAAAAAAGTACATTTTTTCATTTTTATTTCAGCTCAATTCCTTTAGGTTAATGCAACTGAAAAATTCTAGTAAAGTTACAAGCTAGCATATTTGAAGCCATGTTTTAGCCTAGGTGGGCAGATTCTTGGTTTGGCCAAACTGTTTTGTCCTTCCCCAGTTCTCAGATAACAGTGAATCACCAAGGGCTTGTCTCCAGAGTTTTTGTACTGCTTTAGAAACCAGTACAATTTAACAAGTACAACTCCCTAGCGTGGACGCAGTCATAACAGTATAGCTTCTCCCTGTGTATTTATGAGAATAAGTACTTAAAAGGTAAAGCATATTTTTATTTCAATCATAAGTGTATTTGGGAGCATACATAACATGGCCTTTGTTTCACTGTTATAATGGGTAGTAATACACATGGGTTTTTTGTGCGTGTCCTTTTTATTTTGTTGTTTTTTTTTAAATGTTTCTCTGCTTATAAATGGGGAAACAGTTCTGCTAAAAATATATCCACAGGGTTGATGCTTTATGCTGTAATTTAATTATCCTCTGTCATATTCAAGAAAATCTGTTGTGGCTATGCTTTTCTCTCCCTCCCCTTTTGCTACTAATTCAGAAAAATAGGTTTAATCTATGGAAAGAGACGCTGTAAGTCACGTTCTGTATGATGCTTTGAGTAGTTTGCTATCAGCAATGAACACCTGTTAGGAGTCTAGCTGGAACCTCTTACAGAAGAAAATTGTATTAGAGCTTTGTCATGAAGTGACAATGGCTTACATGTTAACTAGGCTTTCAGTGTTGAGAGAGAGAGAGAGACCTGAACATTTTTATTTTCTCGAAATATTTGCTGTTCAAAAATAAAAACAAATAGAGCAAAAACTAGTGAAAGACAAAACTTCTACTTTAACGGTGAACAGAATTTAATGTGGCTTCAAAGAATTTTTCTATAGTTTCGTAATTGAAGGGCTTTACAAGCAGTACAAAGTAGACAGTACGGGCTAAATCACTTAGAAATAAATTACTCAGGACAGCAGACATAATTTGAAACTTGTTAAGATATACACAGCACGTATATTATCTCCCAGAGATACAAATAGTCTAACATTACTAACCTATAGTATTATAAATTAGATATCTGTAATGGTACTTGACTTTTATCCAAGTACTTTACAAACATTAATCCTCAGAACACTCTTGTTGAGTAGCCAGATCAATATTATAAACTCATTTTCTGAGACAGGCAAGTTACAGCTTCTCACTCTGTTTCTCTAAGACCACAGATGCTGTCTTTGTCAGAGTCAGGATCAGAATTCAGTGCTTCTTTCTCACAGCATTAGACAACATCTCTACCACGCCAAGTAATGAACTGTGAAAAAGACTGCAGACAAAATTTTAAAACAAGACACAAACTTCAAGTGATAGTTTCTTTGCTGCCTTTGGTACTTCAGACACATCCCTTGGTACTACTACACTTCTAGACCAGATCTAAACACAGATTTTTTAAACTTTTCCAATTAGGGGTAGGATATCCAGTAAACTAGCAGTACAACCCCCTACTGTGGGTGAGCTTCTAACAGATCAGACCCAGCACAGAGGAATATTCACTCTCACTTTATTCTTCCATATTTTTCTAGTTTATTGTTTGAGAACTTTAGCAAGTTTTCAAATTACTGTCATTTTCCATTGCTTAATTAAGATTCACACACACACTTAACAAGTCTCAAAACATTGTTTTCCTGACAACTTGTTAGTTTACTTATTTAAATACTCTCATAACTCAGATCAACATGACTAGTATTCTTCTAGAACATTTAACACTGCATTGAGTCACCATGTGAAGCTACAGCTGTGGACTTTTAGTTGAGGCCAATTCACTCATTCACATATTTCAAATAATCTCCTAACATTTATTTTCCAACGTATCCTAAGAATTTATGACCAAGTAAAAGTGCAGAGACAGCTGTCAAGAACCACCACATTTTCCATCCCAGCTCAGAGAACTTTTAAAAAGTACTTCATGCAGGTTTGATTGCAACACAATATCCCTGAACTCTCTGGCTGAATTTAGGTCTGCTTTGTTAAGTAGCATGTAATATAGCAATGTCCTAAGTGCTATGCCACCAAATGTGAGTTTGAGGATAAGTATACACAAAAAAGTGTTGTTCTAAAGTGAGCTAGAACAAAGGGAAGACAAATAATTGAGAAGTACTAGTATTAAAGTAATTCTACATTATATACTTCTGAAAAAGGAGTAGCAATTCCATCATGCCAAAACATTGTTAATCAAGGCAACCAAGAACACCTTAAGATCTTTTGCTCTTTATTTATGACATTTAAAGTTCCTTGTAATTTTGAACAACTTGCTTTTCCACAACTATAAGAATTTGTGAATCTGCACAAAGGTCAAAAGAGGACATCTAAACAAGTTGTGTTAGTTTTGTCCTTGTCAACAGTGAAATGCACTTTTTAAAAAGACACTTAGCTGCACAAAGAAAGACAGACAATATCAATCTCATCGATTTTCAGATCGAGGTTCTAGAGAGTCAAGCTGGATAAACCACATCTTCCTTAAACTCCACAGTGCTAATATAATCTTTAACACCTGTTCTTTTTGGAAGTTAAAGGCAGTTAGTCCCTGAAATCACTTAAGTTGTTTTAAGGATCAAGTATTATCATCTAGTGATAGGCCCTAGTGAAAGAGGCACAATAAGGAATTACAAGTTGCAAATTACTAAAATCAGGTGCTTACCTTCAATCCTTTTTAAAGCTGACAGGCAAGTATCCTGGCTTGGAAACTCAAATGGATTACTACAGGTGCGAATGGTGTCACATTCACATTTTCCGTTGATTATGTTGCAACCTGTTACAAGGTTTTCATTGCAAGGTTCAAATCCAAGCAGCTGATCATCCCAATTTTCATCTGAAAAAACAAAATGAAGTCACTATGTTTATGCCAACAAAAGTGTCAACATTAAGTGCACTCAAACTGTTTTTTAGCTATTTAAAAAAAAAAGCTATTCTAAACTGGACACCCTATGTTTGATATGTCACTTCTTTTGGCTATATAAAATAGGAGGGCCACATGCACAATTTCATTTATTCAGAAAGATTAATCCAGACAATATGAATGCTGAATACTGTATTGTTTGTTACATTTCCCTATTCTGCTATTAGTATTAATACTGAGGAAATGATCTTATTGCATGCAAATTAAGTGCATGGGAAAAACACATACTTTAAAGCAGCACTCTCACTGGTGCAAACGGCAATACTTTTAGCAAACTACTCGAAATTAGAATGCTTTGCTGGAAAGAATCTGAATAATCAGGATTATACAGGGGAGAGTCAAAATTGTTTTGCTGAGTCAGATAAAAAGGGGACATTGGAAATTGACTACATATAGCATGCAATAGGTCCTATAATTTGTGTTAACCTTTGAATTAACTTCTGCAAGAGGTCTGAGTCAAATACTATAGTGAATTTAAGAGAGGTCTGACAATATCATAGACTAACGTCATCAACAGTGGCCTTCCTAATTTATGCAAGCACCCTTCACTATACACCTCTACCCCGCTATAACGTGACCCGATAGAACACGGGTTCGCGTATAGCGCAGTAGCAACGGAGCTCCGGCTGCTGGGAGGAGCCCAGGGCCCTTTAAATCACTGCTGGAGCCCTGCCACCACTACTCCGGGGCTGCAACAGCGGGGCTTGCTGGCGATTTAAAGGGCCTGGGGCTTCCCACAGCAGCTGGGGCTTCCCGGAGCTCTTTAAATCACCGCCGGAGCCCTGCCACTCCTATCCTGATATAACGGGGTTTCAGCTATAACGCAGTAGGGATTTTTGGCTCCCCACGACCGCATTACAGCAGAGTAGAGGTGTACTAGGAAAAACTGCATAACTGTCTCACTGCATAGCTGTCTCTTCGCTGCCAACTACTAAGGAGCTTCTCTTTTAGTGATAAGACTGTACTTTTGAAACAAGAAGATTAAAGTTCCATCCAGTTACTGAATTTCACATGGCTATGGTGTAAGATATCATTATTAACTAAATATGTAGCTAGGGATAATTAAATGTCTTTCCTGAATACTATAATGATCAACAGGTTTCAGAGTGGAAGCCGTGTTAGTCTGTATCAACAAAAAGAATGACGAGTACTTATGGCACCTTAGAGACTAACAAATTTATTTGAGCATAAGCTTTTATGCATCCGACGAAGTGGGTTTTAGCCCACAAAAGCTTATGCTCAAATTTGTTAGTCTCTAAGGTGCCACAAGTACTCCTTGTTCTTTTTAGAATGATCAACATGTACCATAAAGCACAAATGTCGCAGAAACCCCCACCCCCCCCAAGAGAATTACACAACAGGCTTAGTGCACTATGCACAATTGTTGCACAGGGAGTGGGAGATTTAACAAAAATAAAAAATAAAATCACATTGGTCATTGCCACATGTAGGACACTGGACTAGAGGAGACAATGTTTGATCCAGCCTGGCAAATCCCCTGATGCTATGAAACAGTCTAAAGTCATTAACAATCAAATCCTACTAATGACATCATGAAAGGATTCATGAAAAATCTTCTTTTACCAATTCACCTAAAGAGCAAAACAAAATACATTAACATCCTTTGCACTGGTGCTGCAAAGCAGTTTCCTATAAAAGTTGAAGATAAGTTTTAAAGATCACAGCAAACTGTGGTTGCTTTAAAAACCATGAGACTAGGCGGCAGGACAAGAAAGTGCAAGGGAGTTTCAAACATCATGGAGAATAAAACACTTTTGTCCCTTGAAGAGATTACTCACCAGTAAACTCTTGGTCAAGAGGTACTTCTGGACTAACTGGATGTTACAGCATGATGATAAAAGTCAAAGGGCAGTGTCTGGTGAAAGTGTGCACTGAATTCTAGATTACTTCTTCGCATATCTCCACCAGAGGAACAAGTCTAATGTATACCACTGATGGTGTTGCTGTGGCTATTTAAACCAGGAGGTGCTGGTTTCCTAGCGAAGATGTAACATTGTATTCGGTAGGAAAAAAAAGTGTCTGTATCACAGGGACAGATACCTGTGGAAACACATTACCAAACTGCCTGCTTTAATTTCTAAAGGGCTTGGTCTTTTCCAGATATGAATGGAGTTCTCTTTTCACATCTATGGTATGGAGACATGTTTCCCCAGAACGTGAAAGGTCTCAGGAAGAACAGAGGGAAATGCATTGGACAAAGCTGAGGCCACTTTAGGCATGAAGCTGGGATGAGACATCTCTGGTCACTCTTTGCAGACCACAGTACAAAAGGTGGCATGGTCATCAACGTATTAAACTCACTTGCCCTCTTAGTAGATGTAATCACTTTGAGGAAGTCTGTTTTGATCAACAAATGCTCTAGAAAGGCTTAAATGAGATGGTTCATAAGGAGGGTTTATTAGCTTTGTTAGGACAAGATTTAGCTTCAATTATAGTGGGGGCTGGAGGAAGGGGAAGACATTTACCATGTTGTTGAGGAACCTGGTGACTATAGGGTGAGAAGGCATACTCATTGTAAGAATAGCTGCTCATTAGGTTTGTTCTTAAAAAGGTAGACTTTTAAGGAAGCCATCCCTAAACCCCAAAATTTAAGGTGCAGATGGTACTCCAGGACTGCAGTGATCCCAGCCTAATATTGAGTTAGTCCTTTACTAGTATCAGAGGGGTAGCCGTGTTAGTCTGGATCTGTAAAAGCAAGTGGGTATTCACCCACGAAAGCTCATGCTGCAAAACGTCTGTTAGTCTATAAGGTGCCACAGGATTCTTTGTTCCTTTACTAGTGATTCAGATAGTGAACTACAGCCTTTTCTGTTTATTCTAGCTCAGGCTGGAACCTTTCCTGGATTGCAGAAGGATGACTTAGACTCTGAGGACTCTCTTCATGACCTACAGGCCTCTCTAGTGAAATGGGTCGTTTAAAAAAAAAAAAAGAGAGAGATGAGGGGGGAAGATGGCGATGTAGCCTGATGCAGAATTGAGTGGATTAGTGTCCATTGCAGATGGTGTCCAGAAATCAGAAGTAAACATGCATCTGTATGTTCTATAGGAGGAGAGAGAGTCAGAAAGGAGGGAATGAAGAGAGGATGACTGGAGATATGGTGCAAATTGGTATATGGCTCTCAACCGTACCCCCAAAATTGCTGCTTGGACTCATACTTTGAGGGATCCTACTTCTGTACTGCTGAGGATGTTTGCCAGCAGAAGGTTTAGAAGATGCCCATGAAACTGCATCCCTTGATGTTGTAAGGGAGACTGTAGAACACCGACAGAAGAGACTCATCTTCTTCAACTCAGAGGAAGTGAATTCCAGAGGGTGGGCAGTGGCCTAAATATTCTGCAGCGCCTTGTCACTAGGGAAGCCACTACTCTCTAATGGGAGGTTTGATTTTCCCCTAGGATTCCAGTGGTGTGTCAGTGCTAGATAAGGGATCACTGCCAAGGGAGGGCATGGTGCCTGGCTCAATGCTCTGTGTTAGAGATGATCGTGTGGCTTCCAAAAGCGTCTTCATGGAGCTCTGTATATAGAGTCACAAGCAGCTGGAGTGAGCCATGGCATGGCTCCAGACTTCAGAAGGATACCTAGTCAGGAAAGGAGTGCAATACCCAAAGGCTATTCCGAGGATGCTGCAAGCTCTTCTCCAAAGAAACTGAAGGCACTCCAGGATGGCTGTGGAGTGGAACCTGAAAGACAGTTACGGTGCAGAATCAGGTAGCAGAAGAGTCATGCAGCAGAGTGGCTAGCACCATTGATGGTGCTAGACCAGGAGTCAGCAACCTTTCAGAAGTGGTGTGCCAAGTCTTCATTTATTCACCCTAATTTAAAGTTTTGTGCGCTAGTAAACATTTGAACATTTTTTAAATCTATAAAATCGATAACTAAACTATTGTTGTATGTAAAGTAAGTAAGGTTTTTAAAATGTTTAAGAGGCTTCATTTAAAATTAAATTAAAATGCAGAGCCCCCTGGACTGGTGGCCAGAACCCAGGCAGTGTGAGTGCCCCTGAAAATCAGCTTGAGTGCCGCCTTCGGCATGTGTGCCATAGGTTGCCTACCCCTGTGCAAGACCCTCAACTCAGAACAAAGATCAAAGTGCTATCAGAACCTGAACAAGTGAGGTGTTTAAGCTGATCAATGCAGAGATCTCCACAGTCGTTCAGTGCTTGGAAAAAGTGACAGCAATGCCATCTTAAGGCCCTCAAAATATTCTGGAGTGGGGAGTAAGAAAGGAGACAGCTGGCACCTCTTGTACTGGGCCTGGGCTATTGAAGCTTTATGAAATGATGCTGGATGAATGATTCAGTCATAGTATGGGGTCAAGACGACCATGGTCTTGAGCCTGTGAGAGAATGCAGTGCTGAGGCCAAAGCGTATCTTGGGTCCTAATTAAGAGGATCTCAAGCAGAGGCTGGGCTGGTCTCAATACAGTCCACAAGCCATTTAAATATCAGGCTGCAGGCACTGAGAAGCCACATTAGCCTGAAACATCTCTCCCATAGTTTAAGGAGAGAAAGTGTGGCATACTGTATATTGGGTTACCGAGTGCCAACTACATAACTACCACCAAACATGGGCAGGTACGACCATCTCCACAAAAGTTATTTTCACACTACTGCTGGTCCTGGAAAGTAGGCAGTGTTCAGCCATTCACCAGTACTATATATAAACCCACTGAGCTATTCCCTCAGTTTATTTCCAAAAAATGCTTGAATTAAGGAGGACCGTACTCAGAAGAACCACTCAGACCAAGTACCTAAGACTTGATACATTATTGATGATTTTCTGAAAATTGGTACTTCATTCTCAGGGTTTATCTAGACCTGAAAGACACTTTGGATTGAAGTAGTGTATGAATTTAAAGCAGAACATCTATTCCAGAACAGTTCCATGTGGAGATGAACACTAGCTCCTAGAAGTACAGCCTCAGGAAAGATTTATATGATGGTGAAATATCTCTTTCCTGACTTCTTCACAATATAAAAACACTTAATGAAATACTTTATTGAACATCATTGTAGCATTTGTTCTAATTATAGTATAGGAAATGTCTGAATAATAAGAGTTAGATACACTTGTTTCTAGAGACAAAAAAGTATGCTTGTTTATTAGCAGCTAACCAGAAGCTCCATCTTTGTTTTAAAAAGGCACACATGCATGTAATGTACAAGTGATGAGAAAATAACTATGTGAGGGAAGAACATATTACTGCTGCTGAAAGGACAGTGAAATGTTACACAGTATGAAAATACTTAACTCAAGTTGGTGCACTAAGATTAAAGGAAAGCTTTACTTTACACTGACACTATCCTTCCTGCCCCTCCATTCCCCTCCTCCTGTCACCAAATCTCTTTTCCTGTACTTTGGTTTTCCTTTTTTAACCTGCATGCTATTTCAGTCAATCCTTCCTCCCACTGAATCTCTTTTTACATCCCAGCCTCTTTCCTTCTGGGACAACATCCTTGTGAACATAAACTACCAATACATACCCTGCATCACATTTTCCCCCACTCAACCTCTATCAAGCTAACAAAAGAAAAAAAATGTATGGGGGGGAAGAGGGGAAGGGTCCACTACAAATAAACGTCAAGGTTGAAAGATCGACCTTGCACCCTCCTTAATATACTTTATCTTTAGATAAAAGATGTGCAAGAGTTTCCAGTATATTGTTAAAATGTGAGCAAACACTGTAGCTGAAGCTGTACTTCTGAAATGGTCGCCTTCAAGTTGAATTTTAGGTGACTGAAGGTAGATTTCTGGGGGAGAGCAAGAGAAGAGAAGCAGCATGCAGGGAGTTGAAAAAGAGTAGTTCTGTGATTTGAACATGAAAAAAAATGTAGTTGTTTTTTAAATGAAGTCTTTTGACTTATTTTCTCATATGACCCCTCAGTTTCACAGCTGAAAGAACTAAGGGATGGAATAAGAAAGTTGCATAAAAATAGCCTTCACTGAGGAAACCTTCTCCTGTTCGATAGGAAGTAGATTTTTGAAGGCTCATAAATGTCAAATCAAAACTAAGTTTGAGACTGGCCATTAAATATTCCTAAACTTGCAAAGTGCAGCCTTAAGGAAAAACGTTGCTGCACATGAATGGAAAAAATACAGCTGTGCACTGGAATAGCCAATAGTTTGCTATGAATCACTGAAAACACTTGGGACTGACAGAAGGGATCCTGCAGAAGTTCTAAAAGTAAGTGGGTTGAAGGAATAGCTACTGCAGACAGCCCTTTGGTATCTGGCTGCAAAGGAGAACACCCTGGAAAGGAAAGTCAAATGGGGAGAGGTGTAGAATTTACTACCCACCTTTTAAGTAGATGCAGGACCAGCACCAAATATAGAGAAGTCACAAAATCATAGACTTTAAGGTCAGAAGGGACCATTACGATAGTCTAGTTTGACCTCCTGCACAACGCATGCCACAGAATCTCACCCACACACTCCTGTATCAAACCCCTAAGTTATGTCTGAGCTACTGAAGTCCTCAATTTGTGGTTTAAAGACTTCAAGGTGCAGAGAATCCTCCAGCAAGTGACCCGTGCCCCACACTGCAGAGGAAGGTGAAAAACCCCCAGGGCCTCTGCCATTTTGCCCTGGAGGAAAATTCCTTCCCTACACCAAATATGGCGATCAGCCCTCTGATTTAGTCCCATTAAGCTGTTTGAGTCTGGCTTCTACCTCGGATGTGGTAATATCTACCTCCATATCCTCATTCCCATTTGTCATCCTACCATTATCCTTAAGCTCCTCATTAAAGACTGAGGCAAAGTATTTGTTAGATATGTAGGGCTATTCATGAAGAAAGCTTGTGCCTCTACACTGGATGTAGTCCCCCAGCAGCACACCTCCACTGAAGTCATGAACCAGAGACTAGAGCTAGTCATCAATTTTTCAATAAAGTGTTTATTCAAAAATGTTGACTTGTTGAAACTTTCTGCAGGAAAGCATCTGGTTTTGAAAAAAAAAAAAAAAAAAGAAAAAAAGAAAGAGTCAGTCAGGTATGTTTCCCAGATCCAAGATGAAATTTCTGGCCAAAACCAGAGAGATCCATCCACCCTAGAATTGTCAAGAATGAAGTGGTTGAGGCACTCACCTGGTATGTTGGACCCCAGATTCAAGTCCCCGTTCTGCCTTGTTCGGAGCAGAGCCTTCAACCTTGGCCTCCCACATTTCCAGTTAGTGCACTAACCACTAGGCTAGAGTGTCATTTTTTTCCTGTTAGAGTTGTTTGGATTATTGGCTGTTTGGGGGAAGAGGTGGATGTCACAAAAATGTCAAGAGATCTATTTTATTAGAGTCCAAGCAATTTTTGGACACTTCAAAAGTGAGTCACGGAACAAACAAAAAAAAACCCACTGTTTTCCCACCCAACTACCAGGTACACACTTCGTTTCACACACATACACACACACACACACACACACACACACCCTACCTTTAGAAGAAGAGGGGAGAAGAGAATGGATTAGGAATGTGGGGAAAAGACGCAAACATCATTTAAATTAGCCCAACACATGCACATTGAAAAAGTACTCCTAATTCATTTCATTGTATTCTCTCAACATTATCCGTATCTTCATCTACCTTGATCATTCCTCTCAGTACTCTATTCCAGTGCCCAATTTTAGGTGATTAAAACTCTTTTCAGGTCAGATCCATCCCAGGGAATGAGCAACTGTATAAATTTAAAATATTTAGCCTTTTAAACGCCTGTCCTGAATTCTGGAATCCACCCAAAAGACACCTAAACAAAAAGCAAAACAGAAAAGACAGTATTTTCATAATCAGATGGAAATGTGAAAGATGCACTTCAGCAAACCAGTAAGATATTAATTCAGGAAATATATTTGGTCTTAAGACCAAATAACGTGCACTGAGTTGTCAATAATGGCAATTTTAAAAGTGCAAGAGAAACTGACATTTGAACAGGACAAACAGAACTCTTACCCTGGCTGGGCTTTTATCACTAATATCTGTCCGACAGTAAAATATCCAAGATTATTTTTCAATTTTGGCTAAGTTTTGTCTGCTATTGCAAAGCAGTATTAAAACAGTATTAATTTCTAAAAATACACAGTGATATATGTACATGTAACTGAAGTGTTTGTTATGCAGTAAGGCAGAAAAATCACACAGAAAGAACCAAAACATCTGAAGAATTGTACCAGTAGTCAGGTAAAGACTGACTACCTAGATGAGCACAAATTTCAGTTAAAGCCAGTGGATCCTCCTCATTTGAAATAAGTTGCGACAAAGGGAGGAATTGAATGAGTTGTCTTTTCCAGAGAGAAAGAGCCCGTGAGCCACCGTAGAGCAGGGAGCTCCAATACCAGCACAAACAGTTTAGGACAAATGTTTCAATATAACAGATTTCATTCAAGCAGCACTCAATGCCTGGTAGTGTTCCTTTAGGACAGTGTGATGAATTGGCTAAACAGCGACTGATAAGTAGAGTGTATGTTGGTGTATTTGCTGAGGCTCTTCTTTCTGCTCAGGAAAGTGATGGGCTGCCAAAAGCAGAAGATTCTGTAGCAGTTCAAAGAAGTGGATCAAAAGGCAGGGTTATCTGGACTCCTGAAAGGAGAATGGCATTTGATGAGTTGAGGAACTGCACTGAAACCCACCAAGTGTTAGGGCCAACAGAACTGAACTAAAGCACTAAAGCAGTAGTTGCCTCAGCTGGGGTGCACAGGGCACGTGCTACCAGGGGCTGAGTCAAATAAGGGCCAGTAACACCGCACTGCAGAGGCCCCATGAAAGATTACAATTTGTTGCTTGCAGCATTGTTGTAGTTGTGTGGGTCCTAGGATATTAGAGAAGCAAGGTGGGTGAAGCAATATTTTTTATTGGCCCAACTTCTCTTGGTGAAATATCCAAGCTTACACAGAGCTCTTCACACTGGGGAAATTAAGTGGTAGTGTCACAGCTAAATACAAGGTGGAACAGATTGTTTAGCAGAGTTCTCTTACTCAAAGACAAACTCTTCCCTAGAATTATTACCTAGGTCCCACCTCTTCACATCTATAAAAGAGCACCAGATGCCAGTTGGGGTATGTCTACACAGAATTTTGGAGATGATGGAAGCAAGCCTCACACATTGGGTGAGCAGACTCTGGCAAAAAGAGCAGCGTAAACAGCACTTCAAAGTTGCAGCTTGGTTGGAGCTCAGGCTCTGAAGTCTGCCAAGTCTGTTGATCTGAGCTGGGAGGCTCACTCCCAGTCTCCAAAATACTGTGTAAATATAGCCTCATTCTTTCCTTTTCATTCACTTAAAGAGCAGCAGTCTAGGAATGTCTTATGACAACCCAGAAGAGCTTACTCATGCATCCTATTCTAGCATGGCCTGCTTCCAGGTCCTGTCGGCTTGCGCTGCCTCCTCAGGGACACCTGCAGTCACCCTCAACAGGGGCCAGGGATGAGGTTAAACCACAATCATACTACGTACAGCTACCCACCCATGGCTAAGGACTCTCTGCTGGAAGCCCCTACCTCACAAATATGTCAGACTGTGCCTGAGAGACCTCCTTTCTGCTGGGTCTTGTCACTGGGCA
Organism: Mauremys mutica; assembly: GCF_020497125.1. Classification (NCBI taxonomy): domain Eukaryota; kingdom Metazoa; phylum Chordata; order Testudines; family Geoemydidae; genus Mauremys; species Mauremys mutica. The sequence goes on along the minus strand of NC_059074.1, from coordinate 144,226,965 downwards.
ATTACATCCATCACCCCGGGGGTGTGGCACGGGCATGATAGCCCTGCGGTTAAGTCAATATGGCTGTCCTCAGCCTCAGGGCTACGTGGCCCACTGACTGGCATCAATAGGACTCCACCGTCTGCAGGGAAGTTCAACCTAATGGCCAGAGTCAATACGACTTCCCTCGGCTGCAGAGAAGCACAGCCCGGTAGCCAGAGTCAACAGGAGGGTTTTTGGTGGCCCACCAGGATAGGGGGACCCAGGCCCTCCCTGCTCCACTAAGTCCCAGGGCCCTGGTAGTGGCAAATGGCTTTGCCACCAAGTCAGCAGGGAATCTGCCCACAACACGCCAACTGCTGCAGGGACACTGGCTAGTCCCTCCCTGGGCTACTTCCTACTGTAACTCCTGCAGTTGAAGCTGGGGTGTCTTCAGAGTCTTTGGGCTCCTCAGGTGGAAACGGCAATCTCCCTGGGGGTTCTGCAGGTACTAGGCACTTGCCTAGGCCCCGGCATTCTCCTGCTCCAGCGGTCCAGGATCCTGGCTGTTCCTCGGATGGAGCCAGCAAGGTACGTCCATCCTCCTGGGCAGTCAGCCCAGACTGAAGTAGGCTGCTCCCTTTTATACTGCAGCTGGAACATGCCCAGCAGGATCGAGGGGTCGTGGCTTCCTCTCCTAAGGGTACGTCCATACTACCCGCCCGGATCGGCGGGTAGCGATCGACTTCTCGGAGTTCGACATATCGCGTCTCATCTAGATGCAATATATCGAACTCCGAACGCGCTCCCATCGACTCCGGAACTCCACCACCGCGAACGCCGGTGGTGGAATCGATGGGGGAGACGCGGACTTTGATCCCGCGCCGTCAGGACGGGTAAGTAGTTCGAACCAAGGTAGTTGAGTTCAGCTACGCTACTCGCGTAGCTGAACTTGTGTACCTTAGTTCGAACCCCCCCCAGTGTAGACCAGGCCTAAGAGTGCTGCCTTAAACCCTTCTGCCCTAGTTCGACTCCCCACAGAAGTCAACACTAGTACTGTCCTCAAGCGTCTGACAGATCTATGCAAAGCCAAGCCTATTAGCCCTTATATATTGCAACTCATGATTTTATTGGGGAGGGGTTTTTGTTATTCCTTAATGACTCCAGGAGTTGTGGCTTTACGTGATAACCTCCACTTGCTTATTTTTTTAAATAAAGTCTCTAATCCTCATGGTTTCAGAGAAAAGCTTGGAAATGTGACCCCTGAAAGCTCAAAAGCCAGAGTTAGATTAAGAGACCAAAATTATTTTTGTTTATAGCTCCTGATTTAACCCAATTTTATTTTTGAATATGTGGGGTTGGCAGCACTACATTACGCCAGTCCTTCATTGGACAGTCCAAATAAGAGAACCTTCTCCAGTGTTCCATTATGCAAATGAGTCCCTGCACTTGTACTAGAGGGGAGCATGGAATGCACATCGAGTGGAATTTCAACTGTCCTAATAATTTTTCTTGCTTATTCCAACTCCAGGAAAATTGATGTGTGAGGAGACAAAACTATAAGAGGGAGCGGAGCCTTTCCAGCAGTTTTCCAAGCCAGGCTCAAACTCTAAATCCACTTACAAATTAGAAAGAAATCTCAGAATCAATCCTCTAAGAGGTCTAGAGGAATTTTTTGTTACAAGTTGGTAACTTTTTCTAAACAATTTGAATCTGCTCAGGTTGGATAAAAATCAAATTTTTTGTCAGATTTTTTGATAAAATGCTTTTTGAGGACAAAACCTATCTAAAAAGGTAGTTTAAATTAAGATACATTATAGTTCAAAGATACCTCATCATGGAATAGGGATTATAAATTCTATAGTAAGAGACAATATATCCATGTAATGTTTAAGAAAAGTTTTGTAAATGAGTTCCAATAGTTCATGGATTAGGGACCCAATTTTATGGGGTTCCAGGGGCTTCTGCATAGATTATTTAGGTTAATCTTTCTATCTACTGAATGGGACTCAGTGCTCAGTCTAGAAGATACCACCAGAGATGCTTAGTTTTGCAGTTCTCAAACTGTGGATTTGTGTCTCCAGAAATAACACTTGTTAACAGCAACAAATCTTTTTAAATAAATACACAGAAGTGAGAAATAACACACCTCAACCCTATTGTCCCTCTGCAAATTTGTGTACACAGTCAATCCCTTACCTCTCTCTAAAAGTGCAAAGTTTCAAAAAGTTCAATGAATAGAAGATTGTTGGGAGCAGAATAGATCTGGACAAGGAGAAGAAGTCTGGAGATAAATGTGAGAAGGGAGGGACAGGCAGTAGAAACAAAAGTGAAACTATTTGAGCAGCATATTCCAGAGTCTTGAGGTCTTTTTGAGTGTAGTTTTCATTGATTTGAGATCTACCATACCATTTTCTCACTAGAAGGGAAAACCTATAATGACAGCAGGCTGTAAGAGAGACCCAGTATGTGTTTCATCTATCTCTGAGTTGTGAAGAATATGTATTAAGGTTATAACAACCAAGAAGAATGCACTTTTACATAGAAATCCATGATTAAATCAAGTCTTCTTGACTAGTGATTTAAATTATGGCTTAAATCAATTTGATTTAAATCAAATCCACCCTGAATCTGCTAAATTCAAAAATGGTGGTTACCAAATTGAATTTTCAAGTTTAGACCTCACACTTGCAAATAAATATAGCTTTTACACACAAACACACACACAGAGCTTGGTAACAACCGTATTTGGATTCAGAACACTCTGGGCTTGTTAACTTTTAAGATAACTAACAAAACAAATGCCTCTTACTGTTAACTTTTCTGAAAATCCAACTAGTCTATTACGGTTAACAGTGTACATTACACATGACACTCAAGCACAAAGACACCCACATACAAAAACTTAACACATATTAAGTTTGCAGTGAAATGAAAGTTGATCTACTTTAGCAGTCTCCTACACGCTTCCTGCCAGGTTTGTCACCAAAAATGTTGCTGTCTAGTATTTTGCCTAAGAATAGCAACAGGAGAAGGTCACAGCACCACAGATTTACTGCTTAAGAAAACAGAATATTCAATACTGTTAATGAAGTTCACATTCTGGATCTTCAGGCAACTTTCATCCTGAATTATTGTTGCAAATTGACTAAGTACTCAAGTTGGTCTATGAGAGCGATATTGAGTATGTTGAAATACTCAAATGAAGTCCTCAAAGAAAGGAGGGGGATGTACTTTGTACTGGGTAACAGATTTTATTTGTTCTTTTACAGAAACTATAGGTTTGCATGCCCAGGTAGGGGAAGAATATGCATGCCCTATACTGAAAGTCTCTTTGGGCCCAAACCTTTCAGAAGGGTCATACAACAGTTCCTCCTTGTGAAAAGCATATGTATTCTTCTATGAATGAAGTCATCTACAGTAGAACCTCAAAGTTACAAACACCAGAGCTATGAACTGACAGTCAACCACACACCTCATTTGGAACCAGAAGTACACAATCAGGCAGCAGCAGAGGAAAATAAAAAGGAAACAGTACAGTACTGTATTAAACTACTAAAGGAAAGCAGCATTTTTCTTCTGCATAGTAAAGTACCAAAGCTGTAGTAAGTCAATGTTCCGCTGTAAACTTTTGAAACAACCATAACATTTTGCTCAGAATTATAAACATTTCCGTTACAAACAACCTCCATTCCAGAGGTGTTTATAACTCTGAGGTTTTACTGTACATGGCTTCTTTACTGCCTGGGGCAAACTCACTTAAAAAAAAAAAAGTACTTTTTCCATTGAAACCTCCTTCTACCATCCACTTAATGCCACTTGGGAACTTGTCTTGAAGACCATTCATTATGCAGAGAAACATGCAGGTAAAACAAGCTAATGAACTATCATTGCTTGTAGAAGATATGAGTCCGTCATACTGTGCAAGTATGTAATGCCTTCCCTTCTGTGCTCATTCACAAAGGATTCCAGCTATAGGACTTTGTTATTTATATCACTTTTGGAGTTTAAGAGTAAAATAAAGTATGCCTTCAGAAGGGTGTAAAATTTAAAATAAAAAACATAAAATACATCTTAGACAATCCACACAAAACACATTCTAGACAAATTCACTAAGTAGTGTGCAGACTGTAGGCCAAGAGGTCAAATTAAGTCAGAGACAGTTTGTTTGTGCCAACCCAACCCCAGGGCTTGGCTACACTTACAAATTTGCAGCGCTGCAGCAGGTTGTGAAAAAAACACACCCTCTCCAGCACTGCAAATTGCGGTGCTGCAAAGCGCCAGTGTGGTCAAAGCCCCAGCGCTGGGAGCGCGGCTCCCAGCGCTGTCCGTTATTCCTCACAGGGAGGTGGAGTACGGACAGCGCTGGGAGAGCTTTCTCCCAGCGCTGGCGCTTTGACTACCCTTAGCGCTTCAAAGCGCTGCCGCGGCAGCACTTTGAAGTGTAAGTGTAGCCAAAGCCCCAGACTAACAGTAAGGCAGATGCCAGCTTTGCTGACTTCTATCTACAGAATAGAGAACATTTCACATTATCCTGTGTGGTTAATAAACCTATGCCTGGATGACCCCACTTTTTGAACATAGTCTATCAGATTCCTTCAGAGGTATCTATGAGAAATAGCAGGTTTACGAGCTTTTCTGCTAATTTGATAGGGTGGGCAAAGTCAAGGATATTTCACTTGTTCTAGGGATGAGTGATCTAGCAGAAAGGCCTGCCAAACTTAATTTTACCCATCAAGTTAGAGATACACACTGTGGAATGTATAAATAAAAAGAAGAGCCACTATCTCTATATTTGAGCTTGCCATATCCCAAGCTTAACATTTCAGAAGGAGGGGGGGTCAAGTTTTAGGGGAATCTCAGAGGCTTGATAAGCCAGTACTCTTCCTGAAAGCTGCTCTGTGTTCCTCCCTCCCCCTCCCCTCTCTCTCTTGTAAGTAAAGCTTAAAACTCTAGCCCCTATGGCCATGAACAACATTCAAATTTGTGAACTATGGGGTATGTCTACATTAGAAACACTAAAGCAGCACATTCCTTCTGTCACTGCAGTTAAGGAGTTCTGCGGCTGCTGTAGTAAATCCACGTCTCTGAAAGGCGATAGCTAGGCCGATAGAAGAATTCTATCGACCTAGTGCTGCCTACACTGGGGCTTAGGTTGGCTTAACTGCATCTCTTAGAGGCTGTGAATTTTTCCACACCAGAGCAACGTAACAGTTGACCTACATAGGCCAATCCCAAGTTTAAATTTACCCAGTGATGCCTGTTGGAGACTGACTACATGAAACAATACCTCTGACGGAGATGTAAAGCTGTCTTATTTATCTCAATGGGTGAAAAACCTCAAAACCTAGTAACTATTTAAGGGCTTATTCTGGAATAAGAGTGCCCACACAGTGAGCTATTCCAGTATAATTATACTGGATTAAATTCACTCAGTTTATACCAGTATAAAGCTTTCCTGTTTACATAAGCCTTAAAGCCAGGTTTATACTATACATTACCTCCTTGGCATAGTGTCAATTAGGAATGAAAAAGTGTGCGCAGACAGCTTATATGACCAAAAGATTGCTTCTGCTGATATAGCTTATGTCATTCGCGGAGATGGGTTAACTACACTAGCAAAATAACTCATTTTGCCAGTATAAACTGCATCTCCACTACAGCGCTTTGTAGAGTAGACTACCATTAACTGTTGAAATTAGTTATTTCATAGCTGATCAACATACCCAAGAAAGAAGAGGGCTAGTCACACAATTTTCACAAGCTAGTGTGAGTAGTGTTTCATGGCACCTCAAGAGGCAGAACTAGGGAAAAATACCACTACTCAATGTCCTATTTGACCCTGTGTAAAGAGAATAGTTTGAAAATATTCAAAGTACAAAAACTTTAAAAAGTCAACCAAGTGTTTTAACTGATTTTGTTCATACTTAAGTTCTTTAGCTTCAGGTAGAGAACAAGAATGAAAGCCTTCAGTACAAATTTGAGTTAAGAACCTAAAAAACAAAAAGTAAAAAAGGTGGTGCTGGTGGGAGGTAAGAATGGAATACCCAACCTAAAGTTAAAATTAACAATGCTGTACAACTAGGTAAGAGGTCTTTGGACTACAGTAATGAGCTAGATATATCAACTTCATATGGTGCCACGCAAGTTAAATGCTATTGCAGCTACAGAAGCAAAGTGCCACACACCAATTACCAATGCAACCACATTGGACAAGCTGAAGAGGATTTAAAGAAGAACAAATGTTACTGAATATGGAGAAATACAGAAGCAACTAAACAAATTTGGCTATTTGCTTAGTCTGGAGTTATTTGCACAGATTCTTACTAATGGATAATTTTAGACAGATGAGGCAGGAGTAAGATTTAGCAAGAAAGTTCTGGCTAAATATCAGCAAAAAAAAAAAGTTTCCTGACATATGGGTAATTAGAGGGACTTATCTCCAAAAGCAAGTACTGAAATCCTAATTCCTACAGATGGGTCGAGTACTGTTTAAAAAAAAAAAAATAGTATCACTGCACAGAGCATGAGTTAGATGGCCTGCCTTCTCCCACTCAGCTTTCTTTAATTTGGGAGGAGTGGAAATTTTGCACATTTATGGTAATTTCTAGACTGATTCAAAACACACACACCAAAAACAAAAAAAACAAACATGTTCATGACAACATGAAAGAACTGTGAGGGTTCTGCCACAGCAGTAGTTTGTCACCATATCTGAACTCTTTAAAAAAAAAAGTGACCTAATCTGGTGCACATTTTTGAGTATGTCCTGAACTCAGCTACCTAACACCATAAGATCAAGAGTAAAATTTTCAATAGCCATTTCCCAAGAGAATTTCAGAGGCAAGTCATATTTGACAGTGGGACTTTGGCTTCTAAATAACTGAGAAGCTTTTGTAACCATTTTATCTGAAAACTATATAGCACTTGGCCCAAATAGACACCAGAAGATAGAGCAATGCCACAAGCAAGGATTAAACAGGGAGGAGAAACAAGGATATTCACATTTGCTGTAAAATAGCTCTCTCCTCAAGAGAAACCCACTAGAAGTTATAGAAACAAGTTTTACATTTGTGAAGATGATTCCACTTATCCTTCTTCCTACAAGCAGCACCTACACCATATGCGGAGTAATGGAATCTTTAAAGCTTTAAGAGATGCACATTTTATAGCTCTTTAGATAAAATTCCCTCAACATTAAAATTGTAACACTAATAATGCTGATGAAAACCTGTAAAAGCTGTCCCCAGAAGCATCACTGCCTTCATTTCAGATGCGAAAATGGACACAAACTCTGTTTTAGTCTAGCAAAACATAATAAAAAAAACCACAGTTTAATCCTGTCTTCAGTCTTACTCAGTGGTGAGTCACAGACTTTGTGGCAGCAATCTACACAATTTAATTTCCTTTATCAATTTTAGATTTGCTGTATCTCAATTTTGCTACTGTATTCTTGTACAATCCTTCTTGTATTTTGAGAAAGGTAAATCAAGTGCATTTATTTATCCTCTGCTACACCAGAAGTTTGATACATTTCTGTCATGTCTTCTTTCTAAACTAAGTAGTTTCAATATTTCTTCATATGAAACTTTTATAGAAAGATCATAGGTTTCCTGCTGCTCAGTCAAGTTACAGTTCCCCCCAAGAGCCAAACTGACAAACATGACTGAAGACTAGGCAGTAATTCTTAGCCTCTAGATAGACGTAATTAAATTCTGTAGGAGGTACAGGACACCACCCCACATGGTGATGCATGTACCAGATTTGTACAAAGTCTTCCTCAAAAGAAAAAACCAATATAACCTAATGTAAATACTAACATGTTGTATTTATACATGTATTACACAGTTGCCTAGGTGAAGATTTATCTCCTAACCCCAACAGACCACTACTTCATGTAGCTAGTTTCGTACAAGACAAGTTTGAAACAAGCTACAGATAGTAAAAAAGCTAGAGAGCTGAGTATAGAGAAAGCTTTTGACAAGTTAAAATGAACAACATATCAGGCTGAAGTGTTCAGCATATGTGATTCAAAGATCATTAATACAGATTAGTGGACACAAAATTGATATGGTGAAGTAGTCTCCATTTGTCATTTCTGCTCCAGTACCTTTATTATCTAAGCAAAATTACCCTGGCTACCAAAAGGCAAGGTATGCTTGGGCATATTCTTATGAAAGACTAGAAGATATAAGTGAAGTTTTATCATAACAAATAACTTGGTTATTTCAAGTCCACATCAGCAACAAGTTAATACTATCACAGAAAAACCACGAAAGAAATTGCAAATCTACAGATAAATTATTGTATATACTCGATCATAAGCTGGTTCATTTATAAGCTGACCCCCCAAGACGGATAAGTAAAAATGGCAAATTTTTTATGACCCATTCATAAGCCAACCTATAATTCGGGGGTCGGCAAACTTTGGCTCCCAGCCCATCAGGATAAGCCGCTGGTGGGTGGAGAGGGTTTGCAGGCATGGAGGTAAATCTAAGTAAATGAAAGTGTCCTGGCCCGCCAGCAGCTTACCCTGATGGGCTGGGACAGCAACTGGTGGGGAAATGTTGGGGGGGAGAGAAGCTGAGGGTCAGGGCAGTAACCCCAATGACCACCCCCCACATGACCCCACCCCTAACCTGGGACCTCCTCACATGACCCCCTCCCCCTGTAACTCCTCCCCACCCCTAGCCCAGGACCCCCACACTCTCCCCATCCCATCCCTTCCAACCTTAGTTGGGGCAAGCCAGAGGAGGATGTTTCTGGCCCGGCCAGAGCTGCTCCAGCAGGCCAGGCAGCGCGGACACAGCCTGCCAGCCCCGGAGCTGCAGTTGCTTCCGAGCTGGGGGGAGAGCAGCGTGGCCAGAAGACGAGAGACGCTGGCCCTCCCTCTTCCCTTCTGGCTCTGCTGACTGTGCTACCTCTCTTTGCCCCCACTGTTGGGGGGGGGGAGGAGAAGAGCTGTGTCCCACCTCTCCCCCCCCCATACCCATTCATAAGTCAACCCCCTTCTCTGATGCTTCCCTTTTATTACTAAAAAAATTCCACTTGTGAATGAGTATATATGGTACTTATTTAGTATGCTGCTGCCGCCATGTAAGTTTCCACCCATTTACTTTAAGACACTTTCTGCAAAGTGATCAAAACCTCTCTCTAGGATGGAGAACAGTGGGAGTTAAGACAAAGTTTAAAAGATTCTAAGTTTGTAAGAAAAAAAAAGTATCTACAAGCCAAAAAGGTAAAAAAAGTGTGTGTTGGGGCTGGGGTGGGGGGAAGGAGGAGAGATGGCCTGACCACTGATAAGCAAGAGTAATGAAAGTAGTCCAGCTCCCTCATCCCTAACTCCAAACTCCATTCACAGCAAAAGACTCCTGCCATAGAGCTGTCCCTAAACAGAATGGAGGACTCTAAGCACCTCTGGTTAACAAAACAACTTGATAAGTCTAACCGAATATCCAGCCAGTGAATGTAGTCCTTATGAAAGGAGAGGGGATGACAGCCATAGGGAGTCAGAATATGCACACCCACTAAAGTTCAGTAATGGCAACAGTTCAAGCTTCCCATGAGTTCTCACTTGGAATAGTAGGAATCAACCATGCTTAAAAACCCACACACACCACACCCCAAACTCTTATCCACCAGCTACTATTAAGTTTGTGGTGTTCATACACCTCCATTAGGAGCTAAATGGAGAAAAATTATTTCATGTCAAACATTTTCAAGTTCTTCAAATTAAAAAAAATGCTTTACAATTCTGAAGTCAGAAAACAAAGGCTACATTTTAAAGCTCAGGTGTTTTAAATCTGGGCACCTAGTTTTACATTTAGGCAGCTAAATGAAGGAGTACCCTTACATTTAGAGGTCTAGGGTACCCACAACTTCCAGTTAAGTCAGTGGGAGTTTCAGGTGTTCATCTCTGGAGAGCAAACCACTCGATAATTAAGTGCTTAAACATATGTTTGGGGTAGCTGGCGTTAGACTTTTTCTTTGACCTGGCTTTCTCTAATACATGCATAACACGTGCATATGTAAAAAATCCCCACCAAAACAGACACTCCATTGCACACATTTCTACCACTGGGGAGAAGCGTGAACAACATGTGACAGATGCTAATCATATCATTTAATGGAAAGCATTCAGATACTACAGTGATGAGTACAGTATAATAATCTGAGCAAAACACCTGAGTTTGAGTTGACCAAAATTTCCTAAGATCACTTTCAAACAAACAATCTACACAGATTTCTAACACTAAACAAAAATCAGAGTATGAGAAGTCTGTTTCCCCAAAGTAAATGCACTAAATGGAAAACATAATTAATGCATCAATTACATTAGAGACATTTGCTATACACAAGTAGCTTAATCAAAATAGACAATTGCTCGTTCCTTTACATATTACAAAATGTTTCCAATAATTGTTCTCACTAAGCTATCAAGTTAATCTTAAGGCATCAAAAGGAAGAGTTACAATAAGACTTTTCACTGGTGATCCTTTTTTTCCTTTTTTAGTCTGCAGAGTCTATAGTGATTGATCAAATTCATATTTTAATTGGGTCCAATTAACCTCTCAAGAAACAGTAATTTCTCAGCATTTTAAAATATTAATATGTTGATATCTTAATACACAAGAAAACTACACACCAAGATATACAAATCTCTTGTGTATGTGCTAAAAGGCCATAAACAGGCTCATGTTATCATTACAGAGGCTGCAAAGAATTGCTCTCCATAAGACATGATTGTGAAAGATTAAATTTAGATACCTACTCCCTTCCTGAAATAAATACAGAATTCTAATTTTCTCCCCTAGGTTTTGCTTTCATTAGGAAAAAATAGCATTAGCTAACATGCATTAACCTCAACCTAAAAAGTGTGAAAACTACAAACCATTTTTGTTGGGTTTTTTTTAATTAAAATCAGCAAAAAAGTGGTACCTTGAGGTAGCACAGGTTATTTTCACACCATGCTGATGTATTGGTTCAGCACAAATTCATACAGAAGAATCCACTTCCTAAAGTACCAATGCTACTGGTAGCATCATACTTCAGGATTAAAAGCAAGTTCTGAATATAAATTCCTCCATTGGAAGAGACACCACAAAACTACTTTGTTCCACCAAAAGTGCAGATCACGTTGATTTTGCTTTTTTGAGAAAATAACATCAACTGAAGTAGCTGTAATTGCAGCAGGTATAACTTACATCAGTCTCTGAAGACAACTGTAGGATCCTGAAAACATGAGAAAGTTTTTCTATGTCAGAAAGGGTCTATGTCAGCTTTGTCTCAGCTAAGCCATTTATGAAACCACAAAAATAAAAAATTTCTACACTTATAGTTGTAACCAGTAGGGGTCATTTCAGTGTAAAAATTGCAATGAAAGGAAGAGAGACAAAAAAAAAGTAAAAGATATCAGTTTCTTTTCACATACACTGTAGTTATATACATTGTTTCCTTATCTAGTCAATTTCACTTTTATTCAAGCATATCTGTTATAGAAGAACTGCAAACACTGCAACAGACATGACATATAGTAATAATTTATCCTGTTAACACTATAAGTAGTCTCTTCTTCACAGGCTAAAAGCTAGCAGTAAGATAGACAACCTACCCTGTCATACTTCTACCTGCAAGTTATATATCTAAACTGTCTGATTAGTTCAAAATAAGTCCTTTTATTGGTTTAGAGATAGAAATTTTAATGTTTTCCCACCCCAAAACAAAAAAAGTAGGCCAGTTACATACCAGTTTCATAGCTTAAGACAAGGCAATTACAGGTAGAACTTTACATAAAGCAATATTTATCCTAGCAATATCTTCTAGATTTGATAAGTTTAAGCAGTTGCTTCTTTCATTTGAGAATAATAGTTCCTAAATTATCTCGATGATTGCTACAGGAACAACTGGAACTAGTTTCCAGTCACAGATTTAAAAATGGTATGAAGCATGTTGGCAAGATTATATTTCAGAGAGTATATGGTATGTTACTAGTTGAAATCATGCAAAGTTCATATTGCATCACTTCAAAAAGAATGAAATATTCCTAAACTGCCAGAGAAGTCCACATTGTGATACACCAAGAGAGCTGGCTTGTCAAGACATTTAATGACTGTAGGCTTTCATTATTCCACTCTCCAGATCAAGCTATGCTTATACTTGGAACATGCAAGAAGAGGAACCATTATCCAACTGAAAAATATTTTAATCATGATAACTTTCTATATACTTATAATATTCTGTATATGTATATTTGTTTTAAATCAATTTGTTTCTATGTATGTGGGAAAGACAGACCAATGCAACACAGAATGAATCAAGCAAGCCTCTTGAAAAATTAGTTCAGAACTATTTATTAAAATACTCAACCCAATTCTGCTCTCTTCACTTCAGCTATGCCCATGGAACCCCACTGAATGAATCCTGAGGGAATAATGTTATACTATTTGTTTCTGTATATGCACGACACACCAACTTCTCTCATTTTTATGTTGTGGTTTATTAACTTATGGATAATATCAGTTATAAACTAGTACTTGATACTAAAATGATACATTTACCAGCAAAGATCATATTTAGAAGGCTGTCAGAATGGCAGTTTTATTTTAATGGGTTTTGTTGTGTTGTTTTCAAACAGTTTTTGGACGAGTGCCTCCTCCTTAAAAGATATTTCCGAACTCCTTACTGCCCTCTAGCCCTAAAAGCCAAGAACACCCTCTCCTTTTACTTTCCAGAATTGTCCGGTCTGTCTTTAAAAAACCCACCAAATAAAGTTATGCATTTTCCACACTGAACTATTTCTAATCTCTTAACATCACGATGTATTTTACTTTCTTACATTTTAAAGTTTCCCTTCCTCAGCAACCTGACAAATGACAGACTCCAGTACTCCTCCCTGCCAAGTAAAGGTAAGCAAGTAAGCTACAGGGGGAAATATTCCTGCATTTCCTATATCTAGTCATTTTCGCCACATACGAAGCAGGCAAAGTGAGATTGGCGGGTTGGAGAAGAGCTGCTGCCGCCGCACGGATTTTTCCCTTGTAGGAAAAAGACGCATTTCATCACAGCAGCCCGGGGGTGGGGGTGTTAAGTGACAGGAACAGGAAGGAGAAGTTTGCCATAGACGATCAGTCTTTGTATTTCCTTCCACAGAAGGAATCCGGAATAAGCATCACGTGTATTATTGATCTCTGTTTATTGCATGAGGGCAGATTGCCAGGCTGTTGTTTCAAGCGCTTTAAATCTTATCAAGAAATTTGGCAGGGACATCAGTAGTTGGCCGAATTGATACTAGTTAACATGATCTACGAATGAAAAGGGATTCGAGACTGCACCAGTTTTGGAATTTATAACAAACTACTTCAAACTACCAAACTTAAGTCAACGTTTCAAAACATGCGTTTTTCTCAGCAGCAGCAACATTCAGTTAAATTCAGTTAAATCCGAAACTCAGCGTGAAGGCAAAAAAGTTAGTTGCTACCACAACACGATTACTACTGGTCTAATTTTCCTCTCCCGGTTGCGAGAAGCAGACAGTCTCACGTAAGAAACGGCATGGCTAGCAGCAGCAGAACCATTACTAATGTCGAAGAAAGCAACAAGGTAACAGAAAGAGAAAGCCTAGGCTACTACTCGATACCAAACGCTGCCAGGAGGAAACAGGTCAGTGCCCCACCAAAACAACTAGTGACATCCTCATTCAAATTTAAACAATCGCAATTGATTTGTAGACAAACGCGGGAGAGGGAATAAGCGTAATAACTCCCCAGAGCTGCAAATAAATACAAAAGAGAGCACCTGCCCGTGATCAGTGGACAGGTTGGGAAATCATCACGTGTTGCTCCCTTTCCAACTGCACGGAGATTTAATTGGGAGGGGGAAGGGAAGAGGGGCAGAAAAACCCAGGCAGACTCCATCAAGAACAAGGTCCCACCAGCCAGCCTTACCCGCCCGCCCCGACGACACCTCGCAGATAAGACATGCTACGATTCAAAGCAATTCGCATTTAATCCCCCTCCCGCAGCTCTCACAGACTCTGCACTGGACGGGTTGGGGGGAAACAATCCAGTCACAAGGCGACGGGACCCCTTTGCCCAGCCCTTTAGCTGGCGAACGAGAGGGGGCCGCAGCGACTCTCGCGCTGCAGGCAAAGGAGCTTAAAACTTCGCGGAGAGGGAAGCGGGGAGGCACCGGGCAGGGCGGGGGCAGCCCTGACACGAGCAGGGACGGGGCCGCGCTGCTGTTACCTTCACAGACGCCCACTTCGTACTCGGTGATGGAGTCCCCGTTGAGCGGGGGGCGGATGACACAGCGCAGCCCGCGGTCGCAGGCTCCGTGCAGCCCGTAGACGCCCCCGCAGCTCTCGTTGCGCTGCCGGGCGCACATGAAACAGCAGCCGCAGATGCCCAGCACGATGCTGCCGGGGCAGCTCTTGGGCTCCTCGCACTTGGACTCGTCGCAGGGGAGGCAGACGAGCGCCCGGGTCCCGGACTCGCCCAGCAGCACCAGGAGCAGCCACCCCGCCCCCAGGTGCCAGCCGCCGCCCGGGCGCCTCCTCCCCGCCAAGACCGCTGCCAGGTACATCCCGGCCGCCGACGCCGCCCGGCCCGGCCCGGGGGAGCCGCGCAGAAGCCCCCGCACTAGGTCACGGATCCCAGAGTCCGGCCCGAACCAGCCCAGCGTCGGCTCCTGTCCGCCGCCCCCGCCTCCGGCCCCCGGAGAAAAGTTTCCTCTCTGCGGCGCCAGCCAAACTTCTGCTCCAAGCGGCGGCGGCTCCGCCCGCGCCCCTCCGGGAGGCAGCGTCCGCCCGTCGGTCCCTCGCCTGCCCCCTGCGGGCTCCGCGGCTCCCGCTGCCCCACCGGCTCCTCGCTCGCTGAGCTCCGTGCGGGGCGCGCTGGGAGGCGGCGGCGGGTCCTGGCGGAGTGAGGGCGGCGCTTGGCTCTACCCCGCTCGCTGCCCGAGCTCGGACTCCAGCCTCCGGCTGCCTGCGACTCTCCCAGCTCCGCACGCGACCCCGCCCCGTTCCCCATTGGGCGGCGATCGCGATCGCCCCGCCCCGCCTTTCCGTCCGCCCAGCTCATTGGCTAACTGACTCCGCTCCGCCCCCTCCTCCTCAGCCCCAGCTCGTGGAGCTAGAGGCTCCGCGGCAGCCGCCTGGGCCCCACCGCGGCGACCGTCTCCCTCCGCCCCTTCCTCGCCCGGGCGGAGGCGGAGCGACGCGAGGCCGGGGAGGGGCGGGCCGATCCGTGTCGCCGTGCGGGCCGGAGCTCCGTGCGCCTGGGGCCCCGCCCGGGCCCAGAAGGCAGCAGCCCGGAGTCGGGACAGGCGGCGCCTCGCGACCGGGCGGAGCTGAGGGAGCCTCCCCCTCCTCCCTGGGGTACAGGACCCGGGACAAGACTCTTCCCCCCCCGCCCCCTCCTCAGTGGTTCTCCTCAGCCAGGGCCACGGAGCCCCGAGCGAGGGGGTATTACCGGGCTCCCAGCAACGCACCGGGGAGCGGCTGCTGCCCGCGGGACTGAGGCGGAGGTGCCCGGCGCGCCGGCGGCTGTACTGCGATTGAAGCTTTTCCGGCTCCTTACAGGGATGAGCGTGGTATAAACATCTGGCGAGCTGGGAAGTGTCGCCGCCCTGGCCCTGCCCGTAACAGCGCTGACAACGCCTCGCCAAAAGGGTTGGGTGCTCTCCCAAGCTCGCTTCTTCCTCCCTCCCCGCCGCCGCCCAGGGAAAAGCCTCCATTGTTCCCATCCGTTTAAGACCCTGAGCTTTTCACTTCCACTTACAAACAACACGAGAAACCCAGCGCTTACAGCTTGTGTGTAAAGTGTAGCGCGTAAAAATGTAGACCCCGGGCATATTATCGGTCTCCACTGGAGCAAAAATATTAAGCTTTCCTACCTATCAGTAAATCTCCCTGTCAAACTGCTGCCCTTCCCTGACTGAAAACAGAAGAGCATTCCTCAAAAGAAACACGGGGATATGTAATAATTAAGCGGGAGAGCGAGCATGTGGGAGCTAGGGACTCATTGAATTAATTAGCTGAACTACATCCCAGTGGAGAAACAGAGAACAGTGAGTAATAGAGGTGGGAATTACAAATAAATAAATAGTTTGCTTTGCTCTCAGTAAAGTGGAGGGAAAGTAGCCAGCTAACTGACAAGCCAGGAAACCCTCTAGTCAGAAGGCCAGCAGCTGTTTAGACTGTATGCCTAGTAGGTTGCAGAGTGCTAAAGGTACAAGATGAGTACAGTGTATATGAAGCTATGCATGCCAACCTGAGGAAGGGGGAAAAATAATGATGTGGTTTATAGGAATATAGTACAGTATGCCCACCTCAGACTACCCGCATCAGTTTTCCAAGTGAGGAAGCCAATACCCTGACAGAGGTGACCAAAGATGAACAAAGGGACACTGTCCATTACAAAAAACTAGTCCTTCAGTAGCGGCAGAAGAGGAGGATCAGTGTGCACAGATCAAGGCATTCCAAAGGTGCTAAATAGGCTGTAGTGTTACTGAACTTCATACATTTCTGACGAAAGAATATGCGATGACTGTGAGAATAAGGTAACTTGCTCAGCTGGTGTGATTGTGGCAGCCCTCACAAGACTGAAATGGGGAAGTCTTTGGTTGCACAAATTGGTGCCAATGATATAGCAATTATAGCTAGGACAGAGGTTCTGAAAACTAAATATAGGCTATTAGAAAGAAGTCTATATATGCCTTTATGATTTTTCCAGTTCCATATACAAGCCCAGCTTCACAACAGGAATTAATGTCTCAATATAAGCTCAAGACTAAAGACCCCAGGGAAAACTCCATGGCTGGCAGGGTTAAGGACAATTAGAACAAGAGTTTTAAGTATATCTGGGAGAGACAGGGAAGCTTGCTGTGAATTGGGGGGGGGGAGCAGAGAGATAGGTTGGGGAATAAGGGAGTTACTGAGACTCGGGGAAGGGAGTAGCCAGCTCCAGGCTGGGAGAGGAACCACCAGGACCACTGCCAAGCTGCTCCTCAGTCTCATCCCCTCTGCAGTGGCCACTCCAGCTCCTCTAGGTTCTGCTCTCACCTCTGCCCCCCCCACCCCACTCCACCCATACACACAACGTGCACAAGTATGCATGGGAATAGACTCCATACAATATTTCCATTGTGATGGTGATAGCCCCACTGACCTCTAGTCCTATCACTCCTATATATCAGGAACAAAAAATATCTTAACAATGGGTTAGGCCCATTGCTAGACAGAGAAGGTAAACAAGTTGATACTGAAAAGGCATAATAAATATTTCTGTTCTTATTAGGAAAGAAATAGGATGATGCACTTGTATCACATGAGGATGGCAAAATATGTTCATTTATTAGTAAATTAAGGAGGCTGTTAAAGAGCACCTATGAGGGATAACAAATGTTAAATCAGCAGACCCAGATAACTTGCACCCAAGAGTCATAAAAGAGTTGGCTGAGGAGATCTCTGGTCTGCTGATGTGAATTTCTAATAAATCTTGAAATAATGGGGAAATTCCAGAAGACTGGAAAAGCACTAATTATTTAAGGGTTAGAGAAAATGCCTTAATGTGAGAGACTTAAAGAACTCAATTGATTTAGTTTATCAAAAAGGAGATTGATAGATGACTTGATTACAGTGTATAAATACCTTCACGGTGAGAAAATATGGAGTATTTAAAGGACTCTTTAGTGGAGAAAGGCATCTCATGAACAAATGTCTAGATATTAAAGCAAGACAAATTTAAATTAGAAATAACCCACACATTTTTAACAGTGAGAGTATTGGAATTGGCTATTGGAATAGGCTATTGGAACAAACTACAAAAGTAAGCAGTGGATTCTCCATCTCTTGTCTTCACATCAAGACTGGATGCCTTTTTAGAAGATATGCTTTAGATAAACAAGTTATTTGGGTCAACACAGGGTTAAGTAGGTGAAATTCTAGGTTTCTGTTATACAGGTCAGATTATATGACCTAGTGGTCCCCTCTGGCCTCAAAAATCTATGAATCTGTGGTTGAGAAGTTGTATAGAGGAAAGACTGATTCTCTTTTCCCAATATATGTCAGGAGTAGCCCCATTAAAGCCAACGTTAAAACTGGTATCAGTAAGAGAAACAGGCCCGAGATGCTTGCATTCATTGACATTTTATGCAGGAAACAGAACAGAAATGTCATCCCTAAATCAAAGATTTTACAATCTAAGTATAAGAAAAGAAATAACAGATGGATAAGGCCAGACAGATGGAAGAGTACAAGAAAACAATGAGAGAGTTTATCTTTACAACTTACCTTCATTGCTACTCTGAACAGGTTGTCCTTGTACTGATGGACTGACAGTGGGAACAGGTTGCATCTTGACTGAGTCATAGCGTGTAAGGCCAGAAGGGACCACCAGATCATCTACTCTGACATGTATATTACAGGCAGCAACCCCAACTAGCACCCACACACTAAACCCAACAACCAAAACAGGTCAAATTATTACAGCTCAGAGGCCCTACCAAATTCATAGCTGTGAAAAATGCATCACAGACTGTGAAATCAGATCTCCCCTTAGATGTGGGAACTAAGGGTGCTGGGGGTGTGGCTTCACCCCCTGGCTTAAAGTGGTTTCCATCATATACAGGGTTTACCATTTGGTTCAATGGCTCTCAGCACCCCTACTATACAAATTGTTCCAGCATATGGATTAACCCCATGATGAAATCTAGCTATTTGTGGGGGGAAGGGCAAGGCTGGAGAAGCCCCAGCCTGGAATTTCTACTGTGCACCAGGCTTCAGCTGCTAGTCCCGGCTGGGCTGAAGAGGGATGGGACTTCCTCTTCCCCTGCACAGCTGCTCTAGAGGGGAAGATCAGACCCACATCTGGGTACCTCCCTGGGCTGCAAGAAGCTCCTTGGCACAGAAGTGAGGATGGCAATCCTGTGACTCCCTCTACAACAGCTTTGTGAGCCCCCCTCCACTCCTTTTTGGGTCAAGACCCCCACAGTTACAACACCCTGAAATTTCAGATATAAATATCTGAAATAGACTATTTTTAAAATCCTATAATGGTGAAATTGACCAAAATGGACTGTGAATTTGATAGGGCCCTAATTATGTACCACAAGCACATAGTAAGAGGAACCATGGTGCACTCATTGCCCAAGGTCTCTGCAGTAGCAGGGAATTGATTGAGTAAAATATACCCATTTAATTCTAGCAAGTTAGCCAAACCCTATGCTGCAGAGGAAGGTGAAAACCCCCTAAGGTCACTGCCAATCTGAACTGGGGAAAAATTCCTTCTTGACCCTCCATATGGTGACCAGTTCGACCCTGAGCATATGAGCAAGAGAGAAAGAGAGAATGTCCCATGCCTCATTAGCACATTGGCCCATGCAGTCCAGTGTCCAGTTTGCAGCCATGACCATCTCTGATGCGTCAAAGTAAGGAGAGGAAAAAAAAGCAGACTACACAGGAGGGTTGCAAAATCCCTTCCTGATCCCTGCAGGTGACCAGCTGAAGCCCTGAAACATGTGATTTTAGAAACATAAGACATAAACCAGAAGGAGATCCACAAGGTTGCTGAGCTCTGCCTCTACCATTACTATCAACCCCATTATATAATCACACTCATAAATTTGTCCATCTCTCTCTCAAAACTAATTACATTGTTTGCCCCTACAGCTCCTATTGGGAGGCTGTTCCAGAACATCACCCTTCTGATGGTTAGAAAGCTTCTAATTTCCAGCCTGAGTTTGATCAAGGCCAGTTCATATCCTTTTCTTGTGCCAACATTATTATTATTCAGCTGAAATAGCTCTTCGCCTTCCCTGGTGTTTTCCCCTCTGATGTATTTACAGAGAGTATTCATATATCCTCTCAGCTTTCTTTTTGCTAGGCTAAACAAGCCAAGCTTTTCCAGTTTTCTGTCAAAAGATAGGCTCTCCATTTCCCTTGTCATTCTAGTAGCTACTCTCTGTGCCTGTTTCATTTTGAATTCCTGAACATGAGTGACCAGAATTGTACACCATATTCCAAATGAGGCCTCGTACAATGGCATTAAAACTTCTCATAGACTCAGAGACTTTAAGGTCAGAAGGGACCATTATGATCATCTAGTCTGAACTCCTACACAGTGCAGGCCACAGAATCTCACCCACCCACTCCTGTAACAAACCCCTAACCTATGTCTCAGTTATTGAAGTCCTCAAATCGTGGTTTAAAGACTTCAAGGTTTTCAAGGGCAGAGAATTCTTCAGCAAGTGACCTGCGCCCCATGCTGCCGAGGAAGGCAAAAAACCTCCAGGGCCTCTGCCAACCTGCCCTGGAGGAAAATTCTTTCCCGACCCCAAATATGGTGATCAGTTAAACCCTGAGCATGTGGGCAAGACTCCCCAGACAGCACCCAGGAACGAATTCTCTGTAGTAACTCAGATCCCATCCCATCTAACATCCCATCACAGACCATTGAGCATATTTACCTGCTAATAATCAAAGATTAATTAATTGCCAAAATTAGGCTATCCCATCATACCATCTCCTCCATAAATTTATCAAGCTTAGTCTTGAAGCCAGATATGTCTTTTGCCCCCACTACTCTCCTTGGAAGGCTCTTCCAGAATTTTACTCCTCTAATGGTTAGAAACCTCGGTCTACTGGAAACACCTCATCTGATACATCCTAGCATTTGCCCTTTTTGCAGCTGCAAGCTTCTTGTGAACAGTCAATACACCCAACAGTCAACACACCCAACTCTCCTCTTCTGTCGCTTTCAACTAAAGAGCCCCCAGCTTGTAGCAGAAATTCTTATTATTATACCCTCAGTCCACAAATCTTCACCTGTGTAAAAGGCTATAATATTTACTAAAATGCATACAACACTCTTTGATGACTAGAGTTCTAGTGGGTCATAGTTACCTATCTTGTTTGGGCAATTGTCCATTTCAAAATCTTTTTGAATGGATTACAACTATGCACAAAAACCAGCCCAAGCAACCAGGATTCACTCCTGCATCAGAAAGTGGAATAAAGACTTCCAAAGCACACACACATATATATATTAATGTAAAATTGGTCTAGTAATTCCAAAAAAATAATCCCACTAAATCTCTCCAAAATCCTTAGGTTGACTTTGTGTAAAATGGAGTGATCACAATGGACTTGTGTCTTATCTTTGGGGAAGGATAAGTAGTAAAAAAAAATTCTTCCACATCCCTGTCAAAGATGCTAAGGTTGGATCTGTACATATTACAAATAAAGACTACAGCTATCTATATTTTAATAATGTATGATGCATCCATTGCCATGGTATCTGCGTGCATTACATACATTAAATAAACAAGCCATCAGTATCATACATATATATGGAGAAATCAATCACACCAATACATCAAAGAAAAAATCTTCAGAGTCTTAGTTTAATAAAGTCAAGCAAACACTTAGCTGAAAAGACAAGTCTTGCATAGGGCCCTAAAGGCCAGTAATCTCAGGCTCTGGAGGACAGCTAGTAAAAAGTGTTTAAATACAAATGTGGCTGAGTTTCAGTGCCTGGCATTGAAAAGACATTGCAGTACAATGGTAATTTAAAAAAAAATTTGATTTTCAAGAAACTTACTATAATAGAGAATTATATAAGTAGAAAATCTTTAAAGTAGAAAGGGACAAATTCAGACTTTGGTGAATTTGCAAAAGGAAACTGAATTTCACTATCAGATCCACTCACTGAAAATTCTCTGCCTCTTGCCCCCACCTGATTCAGTCAAAGGTTTCTTGGTCCAAGTGTCACAGATTATTTCACCCCAAGCCCCTAAATTGCACTAGAAATGGACTAGCACACAATGCAGATCACTAAACATTATCACAAGCACAAACAAACAAAAAATCCAAACAAGCCCAAAACATCTTTTGACAAATAGGCTGCCGCATTCACAGCAGATTAAGCTTCTGGGCTTGTTTCTCCACTGACATTGCTTTTTCTCTAGTGTAACTTCAATGGAGTGGAGCAGAAAATCAGGCCCTCTTAGTGGTCTGATATTCATATTCAGTGCTTTGAAGATATTTTAGTCGATTTTATCATATATATTGTTTAGGCTTGGTGAGGACACTTTTTTAATTACAAAATACTGAGTTTCAATTGCATTATTTATTGAAAATCTGAATAAAATCTATCTCAAGCTGTTATTTTTAATTCTAAAGTTTGTTCCAATTTTGCTTGTATATCATATCAATGGTTCATCTAATGCTTCTAAAATGCTTTTCATGTTGAGGGATAGGGATATCACTCATTTTAGTTCCAAATTTACCTATTTTCCACACAAATGTAGGGTCCCCTCTCATTTATTGTTGGTAATTATTTACAGCAGAAATAAAGGATTGTGAAAATAAACATATGCAAATTGTTATTTGGATTAGAGGAATGGATTTTACGTAAGTTTCCTGCACAAATAATTTTTGTCCCCCTCATTTTGTTTCTTTGTCATATATTATATCCCACGTTTATGCTTTGGCGGGCTGAGAGGTATGATTTGTTCCTCCCCTGTAGCACTGTATACCCTTGATATAAAACTTCTAACCTAAACAGATTAAACCAGGTGAGCAGTCTCCAAAAAAGGATGGGAGGTGAAGACTGTCACCAAGATAAACAGCAGCGAGAGGAGCAGATTACATGGTGATAATTCTTCCCTCCCTCACAAGTATATTGTGAGACATAATTCATTAATGAGAAAAATAAGGTAGGTGCAGACATATTTTTCATTGAACCAATATCTGTTGGTGGAAAGTACAAGCTTTTGAACTACAAAGAGCTCTTCTTCAGGTCTGGGGAAGGAAGCAGAGTGAATTAAATACAAGTTAGGACAGATTGTTAAGCAGAAGGAGTAACATGTTGGGGGTTGTTACTTGAAGTGGGCAATTGGGGGTTAGATTTTTATGCGTAAAAAGTTTGAAAGTGGGCAGTTAAGGGTAGTGTGTTAATAGGTTAATTAATTAATATTAGTAAAGTGTTTTGAAATCCCATGAATGATGCTGTTAAAGTGAAACTGTTACTACTACATGAGAAACTGGGTAACAGTTAAGGGGATTCATGCAACTTTTTTCTTTCCAAGATAGTGTTTAGCCAGTTTATATTGAAATTTTTTTTTATCAACTATTCCTTACTTATTCAATTCTCTAGAGCAAAAACCATGTCTACCAGTTGTGTCCTTATGTAATCTGAAGCCCATTATTTGACTGTTCAGTCCACTAGGGCTGGTAGGAAATTATTGTTGTTGATAAATGTGAGCACTGGTGATGCTTCCATTTTCGATTTCACTTGCCTAATATGGCATCAGATGGTAAAAGGGCCTGATTTTTGAAAAAAAGCATAGGTATGTAACTGCACATGCAAAATGGATATGCAATTGATGCCTAACTTGCATTTACCTGTACGATGACTGAATTTGTATATCAAGTAATAGCAGATGCAAATGACCAGAACTATTTGTCTATGCAATTACCCAGACAGTGTCACACAAACAGTACTTGTGCAAGCAAATTAGGCATGCTTTTGTGCACTTAGCCATTTTAGAATTTAGGCCCTATAGCTAAGAGGGGAGGGATAGCTCAGTGGTTTGCGCATTGGCCTGCTAAACCCAGGGTTGTGAGCTCAATCCTTGAGGGGTCCACTTAGGGATCTGGGCCAAAAATTGGTCCTGCTTGTGAAGGCAGGGGGCTGGACTCAATGACTTTTCAAGGTCCCTTCCAGTTCTAGGAGATTGGTATATCTCCAATTGTTAAAAGGACTAGAAAGTTGGAACTGATACCTGTTTTACATGGTCTCTGCCCACTCTACCAAGAAATCTAATTGTGGAACCCAGAAATATTTGAAATTTGAGCCTTCCTAATAGTCATGTTTGCTGCAACCTCTTGAGTATGAAACAAACTTTTTTATGTTGCTATAGGAAGACAATTTGCTGTACATTTGCTTTAAAAAAAGGCATTTTAAATAGAAATAGGTACATTTAATTGATAAATCAGCCTAGGGACTATATTCATCTTTATTATGGAAATTCTGCCTAACAGCAAAATAGGTGGATTAGTCCATCTGTCTAAATCCCCCTTTTGTAGTGTTCCACAGTGGTGACATATTTAATTTCAATATATTTTTAGCTTAACTTGGACCAATTTTCCCCAGATATTTTATGTGCTGTGTAACAATTTGGAAGTAAAAAAGACGGATTCAAAAATCTTGGCTATAGAGACAATATAAGAAACTAGATACAATAAGATTGGGTGAAGGATCAGACCTGCTGGACATGACCTAACATTTGTCATAGTTAATGCTGTAGTCAGAGATGTGACTAAAATTACTAATAATACCCATTAAGGCCAGGAGAGAGTTCTGAAAGTTACAAAGCCAAAGAGCTTAGCTTCATAACATGCCAAACAAGGTTCTTCTTTTCCTAGAGCACAAATATGAACTCTTTGCTCACAATAATGAGGAGTTAATCACAGAAGCAGTCCCACTGGAGTCAGTTGGGCTACTGTTCTGAGTAACTGCTTGTCACTGTGAGTAGATGATTTACAATCTGGCCCAAACTGAAATACCTTTTATTTCTTTTGAAGATCATCTGACTTTGACTGGGTAGTTGGGATTTCCTCACTCTGACTCCTTGGTATCGTGTAATAAATAGAATGTTGTCAAATGAATCACAATCTGGGTCCACATACATTAGCTAGATTCATCTGACTCTTCAAATCCAGATTTTTCAAGAACATTTAAATAACCATTGCCATTGGATACACCCATGAAGGTTAAACATGTCCTAGTCCTATATTCCTAAGAGAAATGTATTGTAAAACACCTCTTGTGAAAACCTGCTATACCAGAGACAAATGCTGTATTATAAAAGGAGTTTTTTTCTCCAGACAGCACTTGAGGAGCCATACTATGGACCAAGGACAGGTCCAAGAGTATTTAGATTTACTGAAAAATAGGTACAAAGAAAAGGGAGACAACCTAATTAAAAAAAAGACCAAATAAATTATTTTTGAACTCTTATCATTCTCTATCAATTACTTTTTCATCAAATCACCATTAATTTAAATTGTGCTCTAAGTTTTATTCCATATTTTGTTTTTTGCCATTTCAGTGATATTTTTATAAAATAAAAGGTCTAAAAGGTCTTCTTAACATTGAATCAGAAATCTTCAGTTTTATTATGGGGTTGTAAGCAGCGCCTCCTTAGTGCAAAAAGAAAATCTATGGTTTGCTCATAAGAATCACTAAAGTTAACTCTACATTAGAAAAGACACTGTACATATTAAAAGGCTGATCCAATGTCCCTTGAAGTAAACAGAAAGACTCCTGTTAATGTCAGTGGTCTTTGGATCAAGGCAAATATCTGTGGGGAATAATCACATCTACAAAAACTAAAATATTGGGTTTTTTTTCTTCTTTCTGAATACATTGACATAATCTAAACTTGACTATGTTTAGTTATAGAACTAAGGTACAATATCAAACATATTTTTTATACTATACCTGATCTGTGTAGGCATTTGCATATAAATTTGAAGCCTCCAGACAGTCTATTGTCACGGATTACAGGGTCTGTTCTATACCCTAGCTTGTAACCGCAATCCTTTGGGAGTGTCCCCTGTAGTGTGCCGGGCCACCAGGCCCCCATATTTCCACAGGGACAGCCTACTGCCTCCACGACTCCAAAACTGGTGCTTCAGATGCCATCAATCTCTATTGTTCACAATGGCTCCCTGCAGCAGATCCAGAGAAGCAAGACTCCTGTGGAAGGCTTGTACTGTACTCCTTCAGGGCATACTACTTTCGGTGAGTATTTGCAGCCTTTTCAAAAAAGGTAACAATTTATTAGTCATCTGGAGTACAGAATCTGAATGTCCTTAAATTAGACATTAAGACAAGGTCTATTCTGGCTAAGCCAGTGCAATTAGCCAGCCAAGCTGTTATAGAATCCATTTCAGTCTCTGTCTTGCCATCTCTGTCAGTCCTAGGTAAGAGCTCCTGACTTTCTACAACAGCCAACTCATATCCCAGTATCCTGACTCCTTTTGGTCTATTGTCCTTGAGTTAGGACCGTTGCTCTGCTTCCCCACTGAGAAATGGGGAAAAATCTCCTTCTTGGTCTTGGTTCCTACAAGTGAACATCCTGGCCATTGGCATGGGATTGATTCCTTTCTTGAATGACCCATTCTTTCCACCCAAGACAGTTACATGAGAAAACACCTCATGTCTCCAGGAGTGCTCCCAGAGCCACTCTTTTAAACCTTTTGCACCCACAAGGTAGCAATGCAAAGTAGAGAGGGAAATTGAGGCACACAGAGGCATAACAATATTACAGAAAATTCTCACTTTGACCCAACTATAACCACACCATTATTTATACGCCTATGCAGAATAAAGAGGATATACTTGCATATTTAACCTGGAATAGTCAAAGCTACATATGATTAACATGCTCTTTACAGATCACAAACATTCCTGCAATATGCTTTAGTTTTAATTTTATTTTTTATATTGAAAGATATTAGACATGAACCTGTGAGCTTCTGAGTGCTTTCTGAAAGATGCTAAGTACCCAAAGTTGCCATTGACTTCAAATGGAGTTGAAGGTCCTTAGTCTCTCCTCAAAGTTAAGTAGCACATTGTAGCATTGGAGTTCTATTCCCTAATCTAATATATAGTGTGGTCCAATGTATAGGGCATTAGAGGGAGACACAGGAGACCTCGATTATACCTGGCTCTACCATTGATCTGCTGCATGACTTTAGGCAAGTCACTTCAACTCTTTTTCCTCTTATTCTTTGATACAACTATTTAGATGGTAAGCATTTAAGGGCAGGCATTTTACACTATGTGTAAGTTCAAGCATAATGGAGTTGTGATCTCATTTGGGGCTTTATGTGCTACTATAATACAAATACATATTAACTGGTCAATTGTTTCCTTATTTAAAAGTACTCTAGGAAGGGTGTATAATATGAAGACCCACAGTCTGCTTATATTTCTGTTCAAGCTTAAGTGATTCTACTGAACTAAACTGAGGTCGATTTTTTCTTTCTGATTCTTCTTTTTAATTTATAAGATTGTGTGTCAACATGCTCATTCACATAAGTGTCATACACCAGGTATAAGACATTAAACCCGACTATCAGTCTTTTAAGCTCTCTTTTCTTAAATGTGTATCTTAATCTAATCCTCCTGGTGGGGGAGACTTTAGGCTTCTTTGGGAATTATGTGGACTTGAATCCTCTCTCTCAAAATTTCTCTCCGATTTTGTATTTAATCCCACAAAGAGACTTTAACACTTAAAACAACTGGGACTGATTCTCCACTACCTTGTACCTAATTTTATATACATTTTGCACAAGTAAGTGACAAAATACTTCCAGTCTGATTTGGAAGCATTTTGTACCCATTTACATTTCACCTGTGCAAAGTGAAATGATTGCATAAAGTACAAAGCAGTGGGGGAATCAGCCATACCATCTTTTGCAAAATTTACTTTTCTCTCCAAAATGTTATTTTTAACTGTAGCTGTTTTCATCACTTTCTGCTCCTACACATTATGGATCAGGTCTTTGGCCCCTTTATGACACTACAGCAATGCAAAAGGGCTACAAAGCTATCTTAGCTGACTTCCTGTCAGCTCCTGAGATTCCTGGGTAGCATAGGGCTGGTGTAAAAGATTCTGCACCATTCTTCTTTGCAGCTCCTTGTGTTTGGGTCATGGCAATTCCCAATTGGTGAAATGTTCCATTGGTGGCTCCAACTTTAAATAGTCCTGCAAGGGACAGGGTTCAACTACCCAAGATTGCATAAACCAGCCTTTCCCTGCACCCTACAGTTGCACTGAGCATTCTGTGGCTTAAGCTGATGCCTGACCTCTATATTTCTTCTTCCTTTCTCTCTTCTGACACACAAGACCACCAACAGGTTTATAAATATAAAGGTCAATTGGCCAGCATTAAAAGGAGTCAAACCCTGGTTTCCAACTTCTTTTCACTGAATAGGGCCCAGGGAAATCCCACCCTTCTGTAGGTGGAGTCTTCTTGTGTTCTAAGGGAATCCCTACTAAATATGGGCAGAGACTCTCTGAGCACAGGGAAACCCCACCCACTGGGACTTGAACTTTCAGGGAAATGCCTATAAACAGCTGCATGATACCCTGTGGTGCTGGAACAATTTTTATAGTGGGGGTGCTAAAGGCGGAAAACATGTATTTGGGTTGTTATTACTACTTCAAGCCAGGAGGTGTGGTGACACCACCAGCACATATGATATCTGTCTAGTGTTCTACCTCCCACCTTAAACCCTCTCATTTCTTTCTCTACCCTTCTTCACAATCCTGGCTTGAATCTCACTTTCTTACGAAAGGTTATGAAGAGATTGGTGATGGGGCCAAGTCTAAATGCAGATGGATTCTACATATTTCATAGACCTCTATCTTGGTTCAGACAATGATATGGAATTGAAGTTGAATTGATATTAGAGTTGGTTAAATAATGCACATTTTTTCCTACAAATATTTTGACTATTTAAATGAATTCACTTCTGGATGTGATTTTCTTTGCCAGTGATAATCTTTAAGGCCCCCAATGGGCCCTGGCTATTTGAGGAACCAGCTTTTCCTTTATATATCATCATGCCAGTTAAAATGGTCTTGGAAGCTGTTACTAACAGGATAAAATTCTCCAGCATCAGTGGTAGGGCTCTCTCAGTTGATGCCCACCTCCACATTCACCCCTTTGAAATTAATTTCCCTTAAAAGTTCGCCAGAATACCAGTCTTACAAGCTTCAGAGCACAATGAAAGATACATTTATTTGGATGAACTTTTGATTTTTCAGTATATGCGAATACCAAGCCACAAACTCTAATTGAGCTTTAAGATATGCAAAGTACAAAAATGCATAATGTGTTCATAAAGCATTCACTGTAGCCTCAATAAAGAATGTGGAATGACTGACAATGGACACAGAATATGTCATAGGAGTAGAGGAAGGGAGTGCAATGGCTCAGACTATGAAAACTGAATATGAAGTTTGAAGCATATCATTTTCTGACTCTGAACATCTAGAAGACAGAAAAGATCCAGAATTGATGGTATGATGGGATAGCCTAATTTTGGCAATTAATTGATCTTTGACTATTAGCGGTAAATATGCCCAATGGCCTGTGATGGGACACTAGATATGGTCGGATTTGAGTTACAACAGAAAATTCTCTCCTGGGTATCTGGCTGGTGAGTCTTGCCCACATGCTCAGGGTTTAACTGATCGCCATATTTGGGGTAGGGAAGGAATTTTCCTCCACGACAGATTGGCAGAGGCCCTGGGGTTTTTTTTGCCTTCCTCTGCAGCATGGGGCATGGGTCACTTGCTGGAGGATTCTCTGCACCTTGAAGTCTTTAAACCATGATCTGAGGACTTCAATAGCTCAGACAGAGGTTAGGGATTTATTACAGGAGTGAGTGGGTGAGATTCTGTGGCCTGCGTTGTGCAGGAGGTCAGACTAGATGATCATAATGGTCCCTTCTGACCTTAAAGTCTATGACTCTATGATGTTGTCAGATGAGTTAAGTGACAGTGAATATAATGAAGCATCCTATGATATTAACTGTCTCCATGTCACATCAGACAAAGGTGAAAGATTACATTTGGAAGAAAAAGATATTATAGTGCCTCAAAATAGTAGTGTTAATTATAATTATTTGTTTAAATTATGCTTTTGCTATGAAACTCACACTGTAGTAGACAATATAATTATTTTTCCAGATTCTTGGAAATAAAGGCATTTGTGCTCAAAAAGTTACATATATCTCTGAATTGCAGAAGCTAATATCAAGAAGCACCAAATGTAGAAATAGCATTTTCCTCAAAAGTGAGATGTAGAGTTACAATGAACATACTGTGCCTTAGTGACCATACATGGGCAAATGTCAGCGGATAACCTACAGGAAGCTAGTGCAATTTTCATATCGGAAGCAAAGCAAATGAGAGTTCTGAAAATTTCGCTTTTTTCCAAATGCCTATTATATTATCATACAGTTTCTTGACAATTCAGAAATATTACTACATTAAATCAACTTTCTACATGGAATCAATATTCAGCATCATTTCAAATCAAGTTTACGTAGGAGGTGATGCCTACCTCTGTTCCCTTGGGCAAGGGGCTTCTGTACTGGTGACCTCATCATTCCCTACTCAGAGCAAAATCCTTTACCATGAAGCCACTCCCGATTACATGGATACATTCTGAATTCCTTATACTAAAACAGACATTTAAAGAAAACCTAAACCCCATACATTTCTGAAGCAATGCAAAAACATTACAGCTATACCGTGTTATATTCCTGGTAAAGCCCCTTTCACTATTATGTTATATATTCAAGTAATCCACTAGTCTTAATACCAAATCATTGCTAGTAACCTAACAAGTCTTTATTAGATACAGAGTTAATATATCTACAGAGCATCTTAACACAGACCAATCTGTCAACCTAACCTAAAATCAAAAGCTTCCTCAAGGTCTCAGCTTCCTGGAAATTCTGTTCATTCTCTTAATGCAACAGTAACACAACTGTCACAGGTATTAGTGAGAGCCAGGACAGACCAGAAACCCACAAAGCATAAAACCTCAAAATCAGATTGGATTATACAGCATGAATGCTTTCTTCCCTTCCTTCAGAAACAGATTGTCCCAATTGATTTCTTGGGAGTTGCTTGCAGACAAACTTTTCATAGCTTCGTCACTGCCTCTGTTTCCCTAGTGCAGTTTTGTTACTCCACATCCAGCTGGCATAGTCTGATCTAATTTCTTTTTCCTCCTTTGGGTGGGTCAGGGCAGGGCAGAGCCAACATGGCTCCTCAGGTCAAATGTGGTCTATTTCAGTCATTCCCAACTACGGGTCACTCTCTGCTTCCTAGCATAATGCTGGCCAGCACACCATCCTCATGCAGTCCTCTGCAAGTTACGATCACCAGTTCACTTCAACAACACATCCTCCCCAAATACAGAATTTATATTAGACTAACAAAATAACCTAATTATAAACATTTTAAATTGAAATGAACATTAGTGTCTCACATATACACCAGCTACTTGAGTGCCGTGGTATGCAAATTAGTAAGCGGATTCATAGCCAGAAGGGACCATTATAGAGCATATTTAGGAATATCTGGAAACAGTTCATTCATTTCCTCCTTTTTCCTTTATGTGGTGCAAAGAATATTAAAACAGCTACCTCTCACACTTGACTTTTAGCAGGTCGGAAGCTAACCTTCAATGGGGCTGAGAGTGAACAACATTCTGCGAGTCAAGCTTGTCTGGCTAACTTTTGAAAAAAAATCGATTTTTGATTTTACTGCAAGAAATTAACAAATGTAGTATTTCTGATATTTTCATTCCTGCATCCAAACGTGGTTGCCAAGTGAAAGATAGCAGTGTATGGACAAATATTTTAATGTTTTAGTTTTAAGGTTAACACATTTTAAAAAATCATGTGCTATTTGAAACTGGAAGGACTTCAAGGATGCACTCAGACTTCCTAGACAATCATTTGAAAATGCTCAGCACCACAATAGATTGTTACGTACAAGTGAAGAAAAGGTAGGAGACAAGAAGTAAATTCACGAGCTCTAGTACGATAAGGGGATGAAAATGAGATGTCTTATCCAAGCTGCAAATATGGCATTTATTTATCATTTTAAAGTGTATAAAGTAAAAATTTGTTATAGGATGTAGGCCTGAAATAGCTAGAATAAACTGTGTTTTAATAAAACGGGAATCAGCCTTTTTAGTTTCGAGGAAAATTTGATCTATCAGAAGACTCCTTGTCATTATAAGAATTGAAGATGGGGATGATCAATGTCTGCTATTTTATATTGAGGATTCTGCATTTTATTGTTGCTTGGGCCCACGGTGGCTCCCATTTAAATCAATGGCAAGACATTTATTGTTGTCAATGGGAGCACATTTAGAGCCCAAGATGATGTAATTGCTGTCTTTTGAGAACCTCAAATAACTTCCATTTGTATCATTTGAAACTATTCCAATAAAAAAATAAGTTTTACCACTAATGAAACAATGGATAAAATGTTCAAAAGCACCTAAATCCCCTATTAAAAAAGTCTTGAGTTTTTAGGAGCCAAAGTCCCACTAACTTTCAATGAGACATAGGCCCAGATTTGTAAAGGTATTTAGGCACCTAACTCCCATGGAAATCAATGGAAGTTAGGCACCTAAATAGCTTTACAAATCTGGGCCTTAACTCCTAAGGATTACATCCTGGGTTTGGACTCAGCATTGCAATACCTAACTTTTAGACACCCTGCTACCTAGTGGAATTCATAATCCCGAGTTAGGTGACAAGACTCTCTTTATAATGCATGATTTGAATTAGGTGCCTAAGAATAGGGCTCACAAAAGCCAGCATGTGGACTGGGGAGCCACGTAAGCTAACCAAGAGGAAATGCTGAGGAGAGGGGTGTGGCCTAATCTCCCAGCCTCAAAGGGATTTAGGCATCTAACAGGAGGTGCATCCCTCTACTCTGGATTCACAGCTATGAACCATCTCCTGGAGTTAGATGTCTAAGCCAGGCCAGTCCTTTCTTGAGGGGGAGGGAAAAAGCACAGCTGAAGAAGGCCCTAGTCCCTCTATACCTAATAGCCCGATAGTTAGAGCACTTGGCTAGCAAATGGGAGACCTAGGTTCAAATTCCTACTCTAATTGCCATGGAATGGGGATTTGCATTCAGGTCCCCTACCTCCCTGCTGAGTGTGCTAACTTCTGCACAGGGCTGCTCTCAGAATCCCCTGCTAGAGTTATTCTTATGTTCATATGAAACAAATATTCATTGGGCCAGAAAAAGACAATGACTCTGTAGTCTAGTGGTTAGTGCACTCTTCTGGGAAACCTGGGTTTCAGTCCCTGCATCAATAAACATTTAGGGCTTGGCTACATTTGCGAGTTGGAGCGCATTAAAGCAGCCCTGGGTGCCCTAGCTCACTACCCGTCCACACTGGCAAGGCACGAAGAGTGCTTTGACTCCAGGGCTAGAGCACTCCTGGTACTCCACCCTGGCAATAAGATTAACGCGTGGTGCGCATTGGCTGAAACACTTGGGCGTCAGTGTGAATGAGGTGTTGCATTACTGCACTCTGATCAGCCTCTGGAAACATCCCATAATCCCCTTAAGTCAAGTGGCCACTCTTGTCATTGTTTTGGAATCGCTGTAGGCCGCTGTAGGAATGCGGATATGCCCTTTGAAAGCTCCGTTTCTGACAGCCGGCATGCTAATCTGCTCCAAGACAGACAAAGCAACCATTACTGCGGAATGCTGTATGTGAGAGAGAGAGAGGTGTGTGGGGGGGGTCTGCTGCTGTCTGAACTTACAAGACAGCATGCTGACATGCTCTCAGCCCCTCAAAACCCGCTCTCTCTCCCCCCACATACACACAACACACTCCCTGTCACATTCCACACACACCCCCATTTGAAAAGCATGTTGCAGCCACTTGCATGCTGGTATAGCTACCACAATGCACTGCTGTCTGTGGCCATTGCAAGAGCTGCTAATGTGGCCATGCCATTGTGCTTGCAGCTCTCAATGTGGACAGATTGCAGAGCTTTCCCTACTGTGCTCTATGAAGGCTGGTTTAACTCAAAGTGCTCTACATCTGCAAGTGTAGCCATGCCCTTAAGTATTTTATACAAAGAGAGACTCACCCTAAGAGACCCCACAGCCTGGTTGTTAGGTCACTCAGCTAGCAGGAAAGAGGTTCAAAACCCTGCTCCAAATTAGGGAGAGTGGAGATTTGAACCTGGGTCTCCTATACCCTCAGTGAGTGCTCTAACTATTCAGTTATAGAGTAGGGGGTGGAAGCTGTGTTTGCTGGGGCCCAGTTGGGAGCCATGTTCTGAGAACACCAATTGGCTCAGATGCCACAGGTGAGATAGGCAGGGGAACACCTAGTTTGTGAATCCTGTCAAGGCTTAGATGTGAACAGGGCATCAGCATTGAGGTGGCTCAGTTCATACCCACCAGAAGAAATTTAGGTGCCATGGTGACTTTACCAAGAGAAATTTAAGTGCCTTGGGAATTAAGGCACCTGCAGGGGTTATGAGAATCCATATTTTGGATTTAGGAACCTAAAGTGGCATTTAGAAACCTAATTTCCTTTATGGATCTACCCTAAGTGCCTAACTCACCTTTGAAAATAGGACTTAGGCATTTTAAGATTTTTTACTCCAGGTGTATTTGGTAAGAAATGCATACATACTGAAACTATAATTATTAGCTTTACATGGGCTTAAATTGTTTCATCTGTTTCCATGGGTGAGAGGGACAAAAACCCCATGGGCACCCTGTATAGAGAGTGTAGTGACTGCAGTCTCATCCTGCATTTCCCCCCCTTATAGATCTGTTGTGGGGAGCAAATAAGACTGGGGACTCAGGCTCCCAGCAGAGATTCTACAACAAGGTTGATAATGACTGAGTTGGTATTAACTTTGGCATGCACACACTCATGTTAAATAAACTTCCTTGACCTCCCAAGGGTGATTCCAGGAAGGCAGCAGCTAGCAGGAGACTCCCTGACAATGCAGTTCTATTGAAGATTAACCAAGGGGAGATGGGGTCCCCAGGGGCAGTATGGAGGCACAGGAGTTCTTCACAGATGACCTTGAATTCTGGCAGATTCCCCAAGATCAATTTGAATGGTAACTCTTGCCCACTCTGTGAGGATGCAAGCTCCCTCCACCCTCTAAAGCAGGGGTGGGCAAACTTTTTGAACTGAGGGCCACATCTGGGTATGGAAATAGTTTGGTGGGCCATGAATGCTCACAAAATTAACAATTCAGAGATATTCAAATAAACTTTATTTAATAAAGATACATTTTAGTGGATATAAACATAAAACCTTACTTACTATTATAAATATACCATCATAGCAACATATCACAATAATTAAACCAAACGTACCCCCTTTCCACGCCCTTTATCTCTAGCCTGACTTTGTCGGGCGTCAGCTTCCAGTCATTGGAACTTATTGAGATTCACCAGCCCTTGCTCTCAGAAATCTCCTCCCATGTGAAAACCGTCACTGAGCACTCCCTGGGCAACTACTCTTTGTTTTATCCTCAACAATGGAAAATTAACACTACTAAAACATCAGAGTCACCTAAGCCAACAATTAGCAGGCTACGATGGTGCGTGAGGTGCGTTTGGGTTGTGCAGCCAGAATAACATGCGTGCCCTCACGCCTGTCACGCAGGTCCTGAACATGCGGGAGCGCCAGGCAGGCAGAGTGGGGCAAGCCCCCGACCCCACTCCCCGGCTGGAGCACCAGAGTGGGGCAACCCTGTTTCCTGCTGGGAGTGCCAGAGCAGGGCAATGGAGCTCGAGGGCCAGATTAAAAGGTTTTAAAGGCCGGATGCGGCCCACAGGCCATAGTTTGCCCACCCCTGCGCTAAAGGAACAATACAGAATAATCTCCTTGAGGGAATTTCATGGAATTTCTAGTTCTCTATGCAGGATTTTCCTAGACAGGGAATGGTTTGGATAATAAAGATTTCTTAACTGTACTTTTAATGTTGGCTCAAGCCTATAAAATGATCTTGTGTGTGGCTCAGAATAGCAGAGTACTGGAGGATATGAAGTATTTTCTCAGTAGAGATATTTACTAAAGCCTCTGTAGAACTTTCCTGAATCTATGGAAGTCGGTTCTACTAAATTTTTTTCATGGTAATTTAAATGGATATTTTAAAAAAAGAGTCATGGGATTCCATACCTCTTATATATTACTTTTCCATCCAACAGAATAAGTTTGGCCATCATGCACTTCAATGAAAACGGCCTCTGTAAGCAGAATGTGACTGAGCAAGAACTGGCATAATGGAAAGTTTTATTTCCAAAATATAATTTTTTTTGGAGTAGTGAAAGATGTGAACATTTCTTGCATTTATGGTACACTCATTTATGTTTTCCCATTATGCTTCCGTTTGTACTAAACTAATCTACCAGGCATTTTAAAAAAATCTTTTTTGCTTACGCTCTTGACTGTTTTGTAAAAATAACTCTTAATACATTTCAATACTGCCTTTTTTTTTTTTACAAAATGCCCTTGGGTAGATAATGCTATATAGGGTATGGCATTCCAGGGTGCAGTCCAGACCAGTGAGGGGCTGTGTCACCCCTGCCCTGCAACCTGGGGTACCTCACAATGTTTGCTGCTGTAATTCCCGACCTAGGCTCCTCACAAACAGCCAGACATCATGCAGGTCACACCCTGAGTGCCTGTGTATAGCAACAGACCAGGTCCAGCAGCTCTGACTCCAGCAGCCTGTTAGCAAACATCTGCCACACTCTGGCTTCCAGCAGCCTTGGTTACTACATGCAGGTTGACTGCAACACACTCCTAGTCACAGATTTTTCCCCAAAACCCTTTATTCTGCAGTGTCCAGCCCTTTCCTGGACAGTCCAGATATACTTGGTCTGTTGGTATGTTTTAGTCATAGGTATTTTCAGTAAAAGTCATGGACAGGTCACGGGGAGTAAACAAAAATTCACATCCCGTGACCTGTCCATGACTTGTACTATACCCCTGACTAAATCTGGGAGTGCTGTGGGTGCTCATGGGGGGACCAGGGGTGGATGTGGGAGGGTGGCCCGGGGGGGTGCCATGGGTGCTCATGGGGGGGCAGGATTGCCCAAGGGGTGGCCCAGGGGGCACTGTGGGTGCGGCCACAGGTGCTTGGGGGGGAAGTATCGGGGGCGCCGCAAGTGCACGGGGTGGGGCCCTGCAGCTGATCCCTCTCCCACACTCAAACTACTCCGGCTGCTGCGGGGGCGGGAAGGAGGGGGAGGGCGGTGACCCAAGAGACTGCATAGCAGTGACCAGTATGACTGGCCCAGGTTCTGCCCTGGAGCCAGCTGCACCGGCTGCTGCAGAAGTCACTTGACAAACTCACAGCCTTAACTAGAAAGAGAGATTTTAAGTGAGTGCAACTAATGAGGTATTAAAATCAGAAATGGTTACAAGAAAAACGAAGATAAAATGCTTTCTAAACTTAACAAATTAGACTTGCTTCAAGGTGAAGTCCCTTCCAACATGTTTTCATTACATTGCTGACCAAACTCTCAGGCCAGGATCTGATCCCAAAGTTCAACAGCTGTTTCTTTTGTTTTAGGAGAAACAAGAGAGATGGGTAGGGGGAGATAACTTGGGTTGTTTTTGCCCTCACTTTTATAGTCACCTTTTGAAATGCATTTTCCTGAGAGTGACCTCTAGATAAAGTCCCATCCAGCTGGGTGTCTGGTGGAGGAAGTTCCTTGGTGTTTCTTTTCACCTGTGTATTCTGAAATGCAGATCTGTCTTGTCTCTTGCCTTCCCCTCTCTTCTTCCCCCACCCTTCCATGCCAAAGAATGGCCACTTGATAGGTGATGGCCCGTCAGCTTTGATGATACCTGGCTAGGAATGCAACTTGTCCCTTGTCTTTGAGAAACAGGTTTACCCACTTCCTAAACTTGATTGCTAAACACACTTCAGTCATGAGTTCAGTTCATAACTTTACATATACAGTAATATTGCTACATACATTTCATCATGGTATTATTGACCAGCAACGTATTGGTTTTCAAATGATACCTTACAAGTCATGTTTTGAACAAAGATTATTACAAGAGTGTGTAGGGTGTGAATACTAGGGTACATTCTGTCCTAATGGGCCTGATCCAACTTCCATTAAAATCAATGGAAAGTCTCCTCTTGACATCTTTGGGAGTTGGATTAGGCCCTACATCTTGTTGTTCATATACATTAGTGCCCAAAGATGTTAGCATTCCTGTATTTAAAATGTTACATTCTAGAAATTGTCAAGGATAGTATTAACTTAAGAATTACCAAGGTAATATATTATCTGAAAACTAAAGGATTGCATATATCAGACTTTGTATCTTCAAACTCTGATAACATACCAAAAGAAGAGTAGATTTAATAGGAACAAGAAATAACCTGAATTTTAATACCAATTACTGAAGGCTCAATTATGTCTTTAAGGCACAGCCCTGTATTAGAGTAGGAAACTGCACAGTTTCTGGGGGAACACCAGAAGCATTCTGCTTCAGGGAGGCAGAATGCATTTTGGAGCTCTCTAGCACACAGGATGTATATTACATTGGTATGGTATTGCAACATCTCTTCTTGAAAAGCAGAATTCTACCTCCATGAACTACTCCTGCTCCACAGTCCAATGTAGAAGGGAAGCAGGCCATGGCTTTGTCTCTTGCTGCTTTCTTCTGGAGCATTGAGAGGAGCATTCACTGCACTCTCCTGAGTAGTGTTGCCATCTTTGAGTTTAAAAAGATCAAAACGGGACTTGGGAGTGGGCAGTCTGGACTGGTGAACCTTGATGCTGCTTGTTCCCTCCTTGACCCACATGTTGTACCATTTAAAATGGCAACACACTGAGGAACATAAGGGGAGAACACCAAACCATTGATGGGCCTCAGTGGCATGCCAAGCCATCAATTGTCCCTGCATCCCTTCTTTGACCCAAGCCTGAGGAGAAAGACCAGGTCTTCTCAGCCCTGTCCTCTCCCAAGGCAGCATCCCCTTTCCCCCCATTCAGAAGCAGGCCATGCTCACTCCTGCCCCCAGGGCACAGACTAACCAGGGGACCAAACCAAGAGCAGCCCCTTGTATGGAGGGAAAGTCTGGAGGGAAAAGTGGGCTGAGGGCCGAGGAATGGGAAGTGAGAAAAAACAGGTTTTTTAATGTCCCAGGAAGACAGATTTCCCAGGACAGCTACCTCAAAAAAGGGAGATTCTAGGAAAATCTGGACAGGTGGCAACCCTACCCCTAATCACAAGGACTTCAACTGTGCCTGGTCCTTAAATGAACAACACAAAGGGAGGGAATGGTCCATGATACCAAATCTTGCTTTTCTCCTCCTCCTACAACTGTGCATCTGCAAAAGGACAGGACACAATCTGATGTTGAGGAAATAGTAATAAAGCATGGTGGGCAAACTCACCCCTGGCATAACTCTGTTGACTATGGTGGAGTTACTTCAGGGAGGAATTTGGCAACAGTTTTTTGAACTTTTAAAAATAATTAATACTGTGAGTCAGGTAGAGACTATTACTTCTAGCCTCAGATCATCCACTGATTTATATTAATTCTGTGAATTTAATAGTCCACGCATTCTTAATCTGACTACCTTGTGTATATGATTCATGATATATCTTTTACCTACATGATCACATTATTTCCTCTATAAGACCTCCTCCCTCCTCCAGAGTTGCAAGAGTAAGGATATTCTGTTGTGTTTAAAGTATGGGAGTGGGACCTAGGAGAGCTGAGTTTTATCCCTTAGTTTGCCACAAGTTTCCTCCATGATGTAAAGGAAGGCTATCCTAATGCATACACGCAAGGAAAGCAAATGAAAGTACCTTAGTTCTTGCATTTCCTAACTTCTGAGTGCTTGGTTTTGCTAACTTGCCATTCTTTGAACATAATTTTTGTATGAAATTATAAATGTGTTCTATTTCCTTATGATCAAAATGTGACTTACAATTTCAATTAATATAAAATGTAGCTTACTTGTGATTAATACAGTATTTGATACATTAATCATTGTCCTTTGAAGGGTATTGAAATGTGCAATGCTTTTGGCAGGGACCTCTCTATTTTGTTGGCTACACAATAAGGCTTAAAAAATTATTTTACAGATTTTTCTTCGACAGATAGCTAAACAATAAGAAATTGCACAGAAGGAAAATAATTGGGTTATTCCTCTAAGTAGTATATTCTACTAGCTCACATAATTCTGTGACTGAGTATCCATCCCTTTGCAGCCTATCCTCAAATGCTTGTTGTTTCCACAACATAAATGTCTAAGTAGTTTGAAATCAATCCTATGTGGTCTGTCATGCCTGTGTAGGTGGTGTCCAGAAGTCTCTTCCTACTTTGGCTATATTTTTGACAGCACCTGTTTCTCTAGTTCTTAGCACTTGTTCTCCTAATGGGAGTATTAACATTTATTTCAATGGGAGCAAGATCCGGTCCCTAGTTTGTTGACATTCTCATACCATTTGAACAGCTATCTAACCAGAAGAAAAGAACACTATGTACTTCCTTTACTAAAATAGAACAGTACATACAGAATCCACATCCTGCTTGTTTTTATCATGTTATTATTTTCACTGGATTAAATGAAACTACTAGTGTGAGCAAGGTCAGCAGGGGGGCAAAATCTACTCACTTCTCCTTAGAGAATCTTCCCCTTTGGAACTAATGTGTTTTCACCATGAAATATATGAAGACGGGATCTATGCATGGGTTCTACATCTCAGACACACTTTAGAGTCCCACCCGGCGCTGATTTGCTGTACCTCAGCACACAGCCAATTTAGCCAAGGGCAGGAGTGGCTGGTAAATCTGAGATTATTCTACCTCCTCCAGTATGCAGCTACAGGCTACAGCCACAGCTGTGGAGTGCTCATTTCACAGCTGCTTGGTCTGGATGTTGATGATTGCTTCCTCACTAGCCCACATTGAAATCTTTAGGGCACAGCTCAGTTACTGACAGCAAGCTGAATTCCAGGATTTGGCTTTATGAGATTAATTATAATAAAATATTGCAAATATATCTCAAAACAGTTAAAACTGCACCTATGAAATTAGCATGCTCGATTACTCACTGCTTATGCAATTTTAGTAGTTCTGTGGGGAAATGATCAGTGTCTGTCTTTTTGAACATGGAACTAACCCAATTATGTACAATCATTGTAATTACATGAACAAATTATGCACATTTTTTTTACACGAAGAGCCTTTACAATGCTCCAGCAGTGTAGGGTGTTCTTAAAATGGGTCCTACCTTAATACCATTTTACACTTTAAGGTTTAAGACCCTTTAACTCTGCCAGAGAAGCATAAAGGGCTTTATTGTAAATAAGAATCAGGCTCTGAAAATTTAATGTTAACCTATTGTACCACACATCTTATTTTATAGGGGAGAAAATGTAGTCAGCATTCTTGAACCTACATGTGGTGTTGTAGCAATAAGGTACTAACTATTACAGTACACGGCCATTTTTAATTTTCCATAGGTATCCCAATGTTTTAGTTTGAGGAAAGATAAAAGTGAACCTGTAGCCTGGGAGCATTATAGCTATATGACCCTGTGTAGCCTGAAAGATGATCAGGGAGAATTTATCTAAAAAATAAATAAATAAGATGCTTTATGAAAAAAAATGGGAACATAAGAGTGGCCATACTGGGTCAGACCAAAGGTCCATCTAGCCCAGTATCCTGTCTTCTGGCAGTGGCCAATACTAAGTGCCCCAGAGGGAATGAAGAGAACAGATAATCATCAAGTGATCCATCCCCTGTCGCCCATTCCCAGCTTCTGGCAAACAGAGGCTAGGGACACCATCCCTGCCCATCCTGGCTAATAGCCATTGATTGACCTATCCTCCATGAATTTATCTAGTTCTTTTTTAACCCTGTTATAGTCTTCGCCTTCACAACATCCTCTGGCAAAGAGTTCCACAGGTTGGCTGTGCGTTGTGCAAAAAAACCCTTCCTTTTGTTTGTTTTAAACCTGCTGCCTATTAATTTCATTTGGTGGCCCCTAGTTCTTGTGTTCTGAGAAGGAGTAAATAACACTTCCTTATTTACTTTTTCCACACCAGTCATGATTTTATAGACCTGTATCCTATCCCCCCTTAGTTGTCTCTTTTCCAAGCTGAAAAGTCCCAGTCTTATTAATCTCTTCTCATACAACAGCCATTGTATACCCCTAATCATTTATGTTGCCCTTTTCTGAACCTTTTAAAAGTCCAACATATCTTTTTTGAGATGGGGCAACCACATCTGCACACAGTATTCAAGATTTGGGCATACCATGGATTTCTATACAGGTAATATGATATTATCTAGCCCTTTCTTAATGATTCCCAACATTCTGTTTGCTTTTTTGACTGCTACTGCAGAATGAGGGGATGTTTTCAGAGAACTATCCACAGTGACTCCAAGATCTCTTTCCTGAGTGGTAACAGCTAATTTAGACCCCCATATAGTTGGGATTATGTTTTCCAATGTACATTAATTTGCATTTATCAACATTGAATTTCATCTGCTATTCTGTTGCCCAGTCACCCAGTTTTGAGAGATCCTTTTGTAGCTCTTCGCATTCTGCCTGGGACTTAACTATCTTGAGTAGTTTTGTATCATCTGTAAACTTTGCTACAGGTCTCTTGCAACTTACGCGCATTTAACATGCGCGATTTCAGCTTTACGCTGAAAGGCCTGGAGTCCCGGAGGGGGCGTGGCCTCAAGATTTAAAGGTCTTGGGGCACCAGCTGTGGCTGGGAGTCCCAGGGCCTTTAAATCACTCAGGGGGCTCCCAGCTGCAGAGGTGGCTGGTAGACCCTGGGGCGAATTAAAGGGCCCAAGGCTCCAGCCACTGTGGAGCTTCGGGACCTTTAAATGCCCCTCCCGTCCCATCGCCGGAGCTGCGGGCGGGATTTAAAGGGCTCCTCCAGGCTCCCCACCAGGGCGGGAAGCCTGGCAGAGCCCTTTAAATCCCGCCTGCAGCTCCGGCAGTGGGACGGGAGGGGCATTTAAAGGGCTCCACCGGGCTCCCCGCCGCGCAAGGAAGCCCGGCGGAGCCCTTTAAATGCCCCCACCCCGTCCCGCCGGCCAGAGCTGCGGGCGGGATTTAAAGGGCTTGGCTGTTCTGACTATACGCGGTTTTCGCTTTACGCGATAACCGCGGAACGGAACCCCACCTAAGATGCGACAGACCTGTACTTCACTGTTTACCCTTTTTTCCAGATCATTTATGAATATGTTAAATAGGACTGGGCCCAGTAGAGACCCATGGGGGACACCACTATTTACCTCTCTCCATTCTGAAAACTGACCATTTATTCCCTATCTTTTAATCAGTTACCAATCCATGAGAGAACCTCCCCTCTTATCCCTTGACTGCTTACTTGCTTAAGAGCATTTGGTGAGGGACCTTGTCAAAGGCTTTCTGAAAATCTAAATACACTATATCCACTGGATCCCCCTTGTCCACATGCTTGTTGACCCCCTCAAAGAATTCTAGTAGATTGGTGAGGCATGATTTCCCTTTACAAAGACCATGCTGACTATTCCCCAACAAAGTATGTTCATCTATGTATCTGATCATTTTGTTCTTTACCATAGTTTCAACCAGTGTGCCCAGTACTGAAGTTGGGCTTACCAGCCTGTAATTGCTGGGGTCTTGTCTGGAGCCCTTTTTAAAAATTGGTGCCACATTAGCTATCTCCCAGTCATTTGGTACAGAACCTGATTTAAATGATAGGTTACAGACTACAGTTAGTAGTTCTGCAAATTTCACATTTGAGTTACTTCAGAACTCTTGGATGAATACCATCTGGTCTTGGTGAGTTATTACTGTTTAGTTTATCAGTTTGTTCCAAAACCTCCTCTAATGATACCTCAATCTGGGACAGTTCCTCAGATTTGTGACCTAAAAAGAATGACTCAGGTTTGGGAATCTCCCTCACATCCTCAGCCATGAAGACCGATGCAAATAATTCATTTATTTTCTCCGCAATGGTCTTATTGTCCTTGAGTGCTCCTTAATCATTTCGATTGTCCAGTGGCCCCACTGGTTGTTTAGCAGGCTTCCTGCTTCTGATATACTTAAAAAATTTTTGCTATTACTTTTTAAATCTTTGGCTAGCTGTTCGTCAAATTATTTTTTGGCCTTCCTAATTATATTTTTACACTTCATTTGCCAGAGTTTATGCTCCTTTCTATTTTCCTCATTAGGATTTAACTTCCACTTTTTAAAGGCTGCATTTTTGCCTCTCACTGCTTCTTTTACTTTGTTTTTGGTTTTTTACTAAGTTTTTTAATTTGGGGTATACATTTAAGTTGAGCTGCTATTATGGTGTCTTTAAAACGTTTCCATGCAGCTTGCAGGGATTTTACTTTTGGTGCTGTACCTTTTAATTTCTGTTTAACTAACCTCCTCATTTTTGTGTAGTTCCCCTTTCTGAAATTAAATCCTACAGTGTTGGGCTCCTGTGGTGTTTTCCCCACCACAGGGATGTTAAATTTAATTATATTATGATCACTATTACCAAACATCCCACTATATTCACCTCATGGACTTGAGCCTGTGCTCTACTTAGGACTAAATCAAGACTTGCCTCTTTTCTTGTGGGTTCCAGGACTAGCTGCTCCAAGAAGCAGTCATTTAAGGTGTCAAGAAACTTTGTCTCTGCATCCCTTCCTGAGGAGATATGTACCCAGTCAATATGGGGATAGTTGAAATCTCCCATTATTATTGAGTTTTTTATTTTAATAGTCTCTCTAAGCTCCCTGAGCATTTCATAGTCACTATCACTATCCTGGTGAGGTGGACTGTAATATATCCCTACCTCTATATTCTTATTATTCAAGCATGGAATTACTATCCATAGAGATTCTATAGTAGTTTGGTTCATTTAAGATTTACATTTCATCTGATTCTGTTTTCTTTCACATATAGTGCCACTCCCCCACCAGCATGACCTGTTCTATCCTTCGGATATATTTTGTACCCTGGTATTACTATGTCCCATTGATTATCCTCATTCCACCAAGTTTCTGTGATGCCTGTTATGTCAATATCCTCATTTAATATGATGCGGTCTAGTTCACCCATCTTATTATTTAGACTTCTAGCATTGATATATAAGCACTTTAAAAACTTGTCACTTTTTAGCTGCCTGCCATTACATAATGTAATTTAATGGGACTTTTTTTCATTTGACTGTTTCTCATCAGAGCCTACCTGTATTTTATCATCTTCCATCTTCTCCTCCTTATTAGG
This sequence comes from Mauremys mutica, assembly GCF_020497125.1. Taxonomy (NCBI): domain Eukaryota; kingdom Metazoa; phylum Chordata; order Testudines; family Geoemydidae; genus Mauremys; species Mauremys mutica. Next base: position 144,182,130 of record NC_059074.1, on the reverse strand, counting down.
ACATAGGGAATCTCCATTTATAGATCCTCCCCTAAGGGATGTCCAAACCACATGCTCCTCCCCACCTGTCGGCTTTCCCCCAGCCCTTAGTTTAAAAACTGCTCTACAGCCTTTTTAATGTTAAGCACCAGGAATCTGGTTCCATTTTGGTTTAGGTGGAGCCCATCCTTCCTGTATAGGCTCCCCCTTTCCCAAAAGTTTCCCCAGTTCCTAATGAATCTAAACCCCTCCTCCCTACATTATCGTCTCATCCACACATTGAGACTCTGCAGTTCTGCCTGTCCAGCTGGCCCTGTGTGTGGAACTGGAAGCATTTCAGAGAATGCAACCATGGAGGTCCTGGATATCAATCTCTTACCTAGCAGCCTAAATGGGAGTTTGGCCTGAGATTGTTCCTGGACTTCCCCCATGATCCTGAGAGGGAGTTTGGAACCACAGACTCAGTGTGAATGTAAGTTAAGTGTTGCTGAGTGGGAAAGAAATCTGCATCTGTATGACATTAGTTATTAACTCATGGGAGTTAATCCATATATTTATAAGTTTTAAAATAGAATTCTCCTATTCTCCCCCCCCCCCCCAACCACCACCACTTCCTTGAGCATCTCCCTGGTGCAATTCTCACTGTTCTTCACTAACAGTCTCTGACTGGCACAAACAAAAGCCATTCAAGACACAGGGCAAGTGGAGAGGGAAAACTCAGCAGTCTTTAACTCTTTCTCAGGCAAAACTCACTGGAGGTTTTGGCTGAGTAAGAACTGTAGGATTTGATTCTCTAAATAGATTTCTTTTTAAAATAGGCTCAAATTGGAAGCCTCACAGAAAAAGGAAACAAAGCTAAAAATGGGACAAGGTCAAGCTGGTTTAGAAGCAACTGTAACAAACTGTATATAGTTTTGTTATTTTTGTTTCAACAGAAGTTCATGGAATTTTTATTAAGACTCTGGTTCAGATGGAACCAGAGAGGACAACCTTTTAATGCCTGCTCAGTGAGAGAGTTATATTCATATCTGGTATTGGGGTCAAACTTAATGTTAACAGACACTGTTACTCCCCTTAAAGATTCAAAGACCACGACGACTCACCACCTACCATGAGTATAATATATCAGAAGGCAAAGGGCCTTAAAAAAACAACCTCTTGAACATATTCTCTATTTATTACATGGAGGAAAGGTATATTTTCCTTCCACTGAAATAAGATTGACTTAAATGAGAAAAGAATCATTACATTTTCATAATAATCAAACTCAACAATGCATATTGTTTCAATTTGCAGTGTGAAATCTCCACTGAATGTGTATAATTTATTCTCCCCCCCCCCATTAAAAGGAAAAAGGGCTAATTTTCTCAAGAAATTAAAATGCCAAATTGCATTTTCTTATAAGAAATGCACAGATCTGCTTCAGAATATGAAAAAGCTAGGGGAATCTGGGTGGAACAGCTGTTTTCACAGTCATTTATTGGGGGGGAAATGGTGATTTATGAAAAAGGAGAAACAGAAAAGTTTAAAATACAGCCCCAGTTGAGATCAGCAGACACACTCAAACCTCTGTGTGTAACAGAAAGAATTGCTGGCGGGTTGTTCTCTGCAAGGGTTCCCTCACTTTCGAATTCACTCTCCCCTTCAGTCCAAAATAGCCCAAATATATTTTTTGTTCTTCAGGACATGCTGCAGGCATTTGAGGAGGGCTGAGGTGGCCTTATTTAGACATTGGGGAGATTTCAAGATGAGCCTATGTTTTCACTGCCTGGTGTGCACATGTGTGTTTATAAATAAATAATGTGCTGCTGTTTTGGTTTTTTATTTGTGTAATTATTTTTGTAGTAGATTTTTAATTGAGGGGAAGGGTGCATAGATCTCATAATAGGCTCTCTTTTGTGTGTGTATGTAAATCTTAGCTAGATTTGCCAACTCTCGTTGGACAAATTCCTGGAGGATTCATCACATGACAAGCTTTAAGTAAAGATTAATTTTTAATTCCTGGAGACTCCAGGACAGTCATGGAGGGTTGGCAACCCTAATCTTTGTAGATAAATAAAATATATCAGTAATGATAATGGAAGCACTGATGGGTATGTACTGGAGACTCCTAAGGAAAATCATGATCCATTCTTCTGATATTAGAGATTTCTTGTGAGGTGAAGAATATAGCTGTTTTAAGTGAGTATATGGGTATAAATACAAAACTCTTCCCAGGGCAGACTTACCATTTCCAAAATGTTTAACCATATAACAGAATTAGGTCTAACCCTTTGGAGAGTCTCACACCTGTGACAGAGCAAGCTTCATGCAATTCTTTAGCTGAAGGAAATTCTAGGGCTGTATTTGTGCCTGGTCTTTATACGGGGTTTGTTATTCCCCTACCTCCCCGCCGTTCCTCCCCCCACTTCACCACTTAGGGCTGTGCACAATCTTTAATGTTTCATCTTCAAGTAAGTTTGAACTTTTTAGTTTCAGCATTTCTGTATTTTACCCCTTTCTTCATTGCCGAGTATTTATTTCATTGCTTCACAGAATATTTATTTAATTGCTTCAGGGCTGAACACTCCCTTTTAAAAAAGCTCAAATTCCACATGCATTTGTAAACAGTGGAGGTGTCAATAAGAGGATCAAGCGCGTTAATCTAAAGTACAATAGTGTATAGCTTCCTATCATAGAGAAATCTATTTTGTATCATTATATCATGGCAATTTATCTTCCACTGACATCTGCCAACACTTTGTAAAGGTGAGCTATGGACCTGTTACACAGCTTCAAGTCAAAACAGTGCTCCAAAAGTACTTGATGGCTTTTATCAACTCTTCCTTGTTGATTTGGTTTGCCTTTTTCCCTTAGATAGTGTTGCTTATACCAGACTCTCTCTGCAGGTTAAGATCTGTTGACATGAAAGGGAGAATGCAAACTGTGAGCAACAAGTTTCAGGTCTGGAAAAAAAGAGAAGATAGGAAATGAAAACAGACAGAAGTGAACAAAGAATAGAGAGGTAGTGATAAAAACAATCAAAGACAATATATTAAGTCTCAAAGGACAATCCTTTCCCAGTTAAGCCCAGGGATCTAACCTTTAATAGGCTCAGTAGGCACTTTCTCTGCCACAGTCTGCACTAGAGAGGAGCAATTAATTCACAATGAATAATTTATCTGACAAACTTAGACTCTTTTTCTGCTTGAAATTTATCTCCAAGCAGATCACAGTTTCCAGTGTATGTATGTCACTGGAATATATTCAACAAATTTAAAAATATGTTTTTTTCCCTCTATAGATTGGTCACCCACAGTTTGTGGCAAGTATTCTGTACTCAATATCCAAAATATAACCAGGTTTGCTTAGTTGTGATTGGACACTTAAATCAAATGGTATTATTTCTGTTCCATGGTTAGATGAGTATGCAAGCACTTCTGATGCAAGATTCCAAAAGTATAATTCCATTTCTACAAACCCTCAAACATGCAATATTGAAATGCACTTTCCATAGACACTAATGTCAATAAAATTCAGTTGCCTGAATATTCATAGAGAATGTTTGCCAAAGCACATTTTTTAAAAAAATGTGATCCAATATTTCTTTTATTTTTTTTTGCAGTATTACCCTAGATTCTTTCTTTCTTTCTTTCCACTGTATCAGTAGCATGCATCAGATCATTACTGGAAAAAAATGCCCCAAAAGAACTAATACTAAATTCAGGTATCTTGGTAGATTTTGTAATACCATGAACATGTGAAGCAAACTGAAATCTTCAGATGAATATTATGTTACGCTATTCCTGCAAATAAATGAAAAGGGGAAAAACAGTATTAATAGGTTGTGGTAGCTGAATGTTTTAGTTCAATTTTTATTAGAGGAAGCTGAGATAAAGCTACAATATGCCCTGATTCAGCAAGGTACTTAAGCACATATCTAACTTTAAGCCACTGGAGTCAGGGCTAGACCTGGTAGAAAAATGCAGAAAAAAAATGTGTGAAAAATTTCAAATCTTTCATAAAAAATGATCAACATTTTTAATTTTTGAAAGGTGCTGACCACTCTATAAACTGGATATAAGCTCAGTAAAAAAAACAATAATTTGCAAAACATTTAAAAATTGTTTTCAAAAAGTTTAATTGAAGTTTTTTGACCACCTGTAAATGGGGCCTTTATACAATAGCCTTGACTATATACAGGTATACAGTATCCCTGAATATTAGTATTTGACCTTTACATCTTTGGTAACACAATACGTGAAAGATGAACTTTCAGAGTCATATTCAGCTGTTGTTTCCTGTGTCATTTCACCTGTTTCTAGTAACACGTTGCCAAGGTGCTGCATTGATTATTGATTATTTCATTGATGACTATCACAACATGAAACCCACGCTATATTTTACTTGTATATGTTTCTCCTTGTTTATACCACAAATCATACTTCAGTATAATTTAGAGAAAGCGACTCCACTGAAACTGCTCTTGCTGAAGTCTCTAATGACCTCTTCCTAGCCAAAGCTCCATCCTCCTTCTCCTCTAAGCCACCTTGGACACTGTCAGCCATACTCTTTTTTCTTGAAATCTTGTCTTTCCTTAGCTTCTGTAACTCTGTCCTCTCCTGGTTCTCCTCCTATTTCTCTAACCGCTCTTTCAGTGTGTCCTTTGGAGGATCCTCTTAATCCCCCTCCAACTTTCTGAGGGGATCTTTCCTTTTTCCCCCTTCTCTTTTCTCCTCTACATCTTATCTCTGAGTAATCTTATCCACAAACACAAATTTAACAACTGTCTCTATGTTGATCTACCTCTCTACTCCAGACCGGTCTCCTTCTATCCAAGCTAAAATCTTGACTATTCTCTCTGATATCTCTTCATTGATGTCTAGCTTGCAACTCAAGCTCAACATGTCTAAAACAGAGCTCTTAATCTTCCCTCCAAGCTCTCCTTGCTACCTCTTTTCTTTATCACTGTATATACCACCACCATTCTGTCTGTCACTTAGGTCTGTAACCTAAGAGAGGACATCTTCAGCTTTAGCCTCTCTAGTTCCTCACATCCAGGCTATGTCTTAATCTTTCCTATTCTTTCTGCATAAGATCTCTAAGATATGGCCTGGCCTAACCATCCACACAACTAAAATCCTTGTCCAGGCTCTCATCATTTCACATCTCAATTACTGCAACATCCTTTTCTCTGCCCGTGACAAATGCAATCTTGCCGCACTCATATCCATTCAGAATGCTGATGAAAAGATCATTTTCTTAGCCAGTGACTTGGACCATGGCACCCCTTTTCTTGCATCCCTTCATTGGTTCCCTCATCTCTATCTCATCAAACATCAAGTCCTTTTCTTGGCTTTCAAGGCCCTTCACAACCTATCTTCACTATTCCCATCATCTCTCATTCACTATGAAGACGTTGACTCCTGCATCTGAGTGGCCCATGATGCTAGCCTCCATCATCCACTTGTTAAATTTTCAGCAAGCACTTTCAAACTTTCTCTCATGCCGTTCCACACACTTTTGTATTGCGCCCATAAACATCTGCAAAGCTACCTCATTATGCTCCTTCAAATCCCTTCAAAAAAATCTCTCCTTTGCTGTGATGCCTACAAAAACTTGACAATGGTTAGGCCATTGGTGTGCTGAGATCACTGCTTATCATGCTGACCAATATTATCCCTTTGTTTCCTCATACTCCCTAGTTGGACTGTCTTCTTCCATGTGTTGTCTCTTTTTTTATACTTAGATTATAAGATCTTTGGGTCAAGGACCATCTTCTTGTTCTGTCTGCACAGTATCAAGCCTAATGGGGTCCAGGTCCAAGACACTATGGTAATACAAATAATAAATAATACTAATATTCTGTTAGTACAACAATTAAATTACAAGAAATTCACTTATCCTCTGCCATTATTGCTGTTGTGATAAACTGGAACTGTACATATGCCAGTGCTTTCCAATTAAAAAATCTGTTTAACTTGCTGAATGAAAAAAGGTTACAACAATCCTACCAGCTCCAGATATCCTAAAGATCTAGCAAGAATGCTATAAATTAGTGATATAAGTGGTGATTGTATGTACATTGGGAAAATTTGTCAATTATTGCCACTAGATGGTGCTGCTTGTTATGTAGGGAAAGGTGCTCTCTCTCTTGCTGTCTGTCCTTCCTTTTGTACTGTCTTTGGTTCCACATATCTGGGTCGCTTCTGTTTATGTTGCTGCAATCATTGTGGCCTTGAGAGAGAGGATAGAGCTGCTGTTACCTAGATGGATTTGTGCTGGGAAGAGATTTCAATTAATTCATCATCTTTTCTCTCTCTTTGTCTCTCTCTCTCTCACACGTAAATACGTACATATTAGTTTAAGGTCACTTAACTGAAACTATTATTTTCCCTTCTTTTTACAAGTAGAAGCCCTGAGGGTTAAATAATCACAGTATGGGTGAAACTGGTTATAGATGCAGCAGCTGAAGAGAGTGCTGGTGCTTCAAGGTGTAAGAAACCAAAGGTCACCTGCCAGGGCGGAAAAGAACATCTCTGTGACCCAAAAGTATCTGGGCCAGTCTTTTGGAGTTGGCTTGGGAGATATTCTCTTCTACTGCCACACATAGAAGAAACTGGGGGAGAATCTGTGTTCTGAAGTACACAGCTTGTATGTATTCACCCTCACCATATCTGTCTCTTCTCCAGTTCAAATAAGGAGATGGTGTATTCTCTCCTGAGAGAGCTGGGAGTGGAGTGGGCGAGACAATGCAAATCTTGTTTTCTCTCCCCATTCTCCAAGCAGTAGATCAAAGGGCTGCTGAAAATGGAGTACAAATGGACATACAAACAGGAACTGGATGAAATCGTATGGCCTGCACTATACAATAGGTCACTCACTTTAGATGATCTAATGGTCCCTTGTGGCATTACAATATTTGAGTCTATGAAGGTGGGCCCCCCAGCAGCAACTGAGACAATACCGCCTTATAATCAGTTGGCTGAACTCCCCTACGATGCCCGTACAACACCTCCCACTACACATTGGTTCTCCACCCCCTTAGCCCAGTAACATTTGTGTGTGTGTATGTTTTCCACTGGGTGAGCTGTCATGCATTTCCAGAGGAGGGGCATAGCTACTACTTCCTCCTCTTAGCTGTGTCTCCCATGTCTAAGGCTAGAAGGTTCCTAGCCTCTGTATCTCATCCTATTTGGGAAAAACATAGGTGCCCCTCTCTTCCTATTGGTCTTTAGGCTGCCATTCTTTGAAGCTGCAGCCCTTTCTTCTTGATTACTGCTGTCCCAGTCGCTATTACTGTGGCTGGGTCTGCTCCCTGACATCTGGGCACTCAGATTCTGTATCATAGATATGTAGGGCTGGATGGAACCTCGAGAGGACATCTAATCCATCCTCCCCTGCAGTGGCAAGACCAAGCATATCTAGAATATCATGGTAATGACGGTGGTACAAACACATAGATAGATGGATATATGAGGTACAAACCTACCTGAGCAGAAGTACTTCTATATGTGAAAAGGAAAGAAAAAAAGTCAAAGTCTACTAGATGTCCCTAAATAACCATAATTAGCATAAAATAGATATGAAAAAATAGACCGGGACTGGCCATTTTCTCATCCTGACCCCCTACTTTTTTTGCAAAAATGAGGGTCAGCAAAATATACAGTTCCCCTGCCCTGCCCCTTCTGGCCGAAGCCATGCCCCCACTCGCTGCTCTCAGCACACCCCCCAACCCGCGTGGCCCCAGCCCGAGGGGGGGTGGGGGTTCTGAGAGCTCAGTTGGGGCCTTGGGGGAAGGGAGAGCTGAGAGCTCGGCCTCAGCCGGGATTGCGGTAGAGCTCTTGGCCTTGGGTGGAGCTCTGAGCCCAGAGCTTTCCCCCCATTCCGCCCCTTCTGCCCGTGGCCCTGCCCATGGCCCCACCCCATTCTGCCCCTTCCACTGCAGCCCCACCCCCATTCCGACTCCACTTTGCCTCTTTCCCCCTGAGGCCCTGTCCCCCAGTGCAGCCCCCAAGACCGGAAACCTCTCTCCCTGCGCTGTGCTGCTGGGGCTGCAGTAGGGAGCAGCAGTTCCTCCTGCCCTGGGGCCGTGGTGGGAGGAGATTTTTCCAGAGGCCCCAAATCCTCCACTGCCCCCACAGTGACATGAGCTTTGTGGAGGCTTAGCTTCCCTCACCCTTTATTATGTGCCTCTGATGGCTGGGGGCATAGCACTGATCCTGTGGATCCATGACCAGGGCCGGCTCCAGACCCCAGCGTGCTAAGCGCGCGCTTGGGGCGGCGTCCCACGGGAGGGCGGCAGGCGGCTCCGGTGGACCTCCCTCAGGCATGCCTGTGGAAGGTCTGCTGGTCCCGCGGCTCCGCTGGACTTCCCGCAGACATGCCTGCGGAGGGTCCGCTGGTCCCGCGGCTTCGGTGGAGCATCCGCAGGCATGCCTGCGGGAGGTCCACCGGAGCCGCGGGACCGGTGACCGGCAGAGCACCCCCCCGCGGTGTGCCGCCGTGCTTGGGGCAGCGCAAATCCTAGAGCCACCCCTGTCCATGACAATGGCTCTGTAACTAAAAGCTGTCTAAGTGGTGTTTTTGGAGGTAATGTAACTTTTCCCATCTCAAATGTCATAATTGGTTTCTCTTCATATAAAGTCTTGCATTGTTTTAATGCAAAGCACTTTTCACAACTTAAAGAGGTTGCCTCTGAGAGCCTGTGGCATATGGCTTTTATGTATTAGTGTCCATAAAGGAGATACCACTTGGGTTTAAGGACTGTGTGCCAGATGGTAAAAGCCATATGAATTGCTCAGCCCTTAGAGAGTTGTTGTTTTTTTTTGTTTATCACAGAGAATACATTTCTGGGTTCATAAAGTTTCAGCAGGTTCTGTGTCCTTTGCTGTATCCTTCTGAATCCAGGCTATCAGGAATTGTAAAAAAAGGATTTAAAAGAGAAGATGGGCAGGCTGCCTCCCGAGGGGGGTAAATAATCATTTTTAAACTTATCCTGGCATTTGATTGCTAAAATTAATACTCCAACAATGTTGTCTACCCTCTAGAATGTTATTCAGAATACGAAGCATGAATCTTTGAAACGGATAAAGAAATATAGATAAATGCACCCCTTATCATGCTCATATGGAAACATAATATTGTTACTTAAATCCAACCATTCTTTCTCTAGTACATACAAATTAAATAACTCACATATGGGTCTCAACATTACTATTACATATGGACTTTCCCAGCCACAATAGGAAATAATTAATATTTTGAAAGCCTCTTTGGTCTGAGGTCACAAGCTATGTGAGCCAAAATACTTCATAAAGTATATTGGACTCCAGCAAGAATTCTTAATATGCACCGTATGGTAAGTAAGTGCCATTTCATCAAGGTACATTTTTACAGTGTATATAGGACTGTGTTAAATCCCAGCATTTGTGGAACAAGATTTCTACCAGAATAAGATTAATACTCCATCAAGAGATTTCACTGGACAGTTTATCAGTCACCTTGTCTGAAACCAGCCAACTACACTTTTGGAAATTCACCACTATCTTCATCTTATACCCAAGCATACATACTAAGGGAGCCTTAGTCTAATGGACTAAGCATAGGACTAATAATCAGGTGCTCTAGAATTTTCATCCTCACTCTTTTATTGACTCAATGGATAAGTTAATTAAACTCTCTGTATATCAGTGTCACCAACTGTAAAATGGGGAGAGTTTGACTTACATTCATCCCTACTTCACAAGGGCTTTGTGAAGATTAGAGGGAGTAATGTTAAAAAAATATATCAGGCCACATGCTCAGCTGATGAAAATGGGTGTCGCTCTATTGAATTTACTCGAGGTTTTCTGATTTATACCAGTTGATGTTTTAACTCATTAGTTCATTCAGTGGCAGCCGGTCACATGCCTCAGATTCTGTTTCCATTATTGAAGCAACTTTGTCACTGTCATGTATTTATTAGCAGCCACTAGGTGGCAATTGTGAACCCTGTGTGAATATTGTGCCACAATTGACTGAGACCAAACATGTGACCTTTATTCCAAACTCAGACAGTGCTACCATGGTAACTTCCTTTGATTACTGGAGTGGAGTCAGCCACTAGCATGTCTTCCTGTTTATTGTCCTGCAAATAAGTGACCTTGGGAAAGATACTATTTTGATTTGAACAATCTCTCTCATAAATAGCCTGTAGAAAATATTATTGGCTTTTCATTTTTATGGACGAAGTCATCATGGCAAATTCCCCTGTCATTATGGGATTTTTCCACTGGCTAGTCTAGTTTAATTTATTTCTAGCCTTTTGTGTAGCAAAATCTCTCAAGCACTGAGGTGGTCATGGTTTCCAAAACCTGTACTCTGTGCTCTCTTCCAGAATGCAAGTGTTATTGTGAGAGTGATCAGAGGTGGCTGCTCCCTACCCACATATCTTCAGTGCTACATAAAAATTAAATGTCCTAAAACACAATGTGAATATCTGTATTAGTATCCTAGCTATGCATCTTAAAACTGGCTGAGTTACTTCAAGTAGACCACAGCCTGACATTAGCATGCAGAATAGGGGTTTGGTTCAGGAGAGCAAGATAAACTTAGAAGCTGGTGGAAGACCTCTCAAGTATGTTTTGTTTACTGCTAAAATAATTTATATCTACTGAAACCTATAACGCCTTAGTCTATACTGTGATGGGATTAGGGGTAGATCTAGGCTGTCCAGGAATGTTAATAATCAAGCGGGATTAGGCCTTTCCCACACTGGGATTTTTACCACTGATGTAGCTGCCTCAGTGCAAATCCCAAGTATAGATACGATTTATATACCAGTATGTCTTGATTACCCTGATAGGTTAAACTGCATCACTGTGTTATGTCTACACTTGGGGTTTGCAATGATGCAAATCAGTGGCTGAATTCCACTATAGACAAGACCTAAATCTGAGGACACAGATGGCTAGAAGTAATTGAAGCTGACAAGAAGATCAACGCCCAAATGAACTCTTCCCTTTGCTCTTCTAGGAGATACCGAGAAGGAACTAAGCTGCAGCTTGTCAGCTGCGGGGATAGCTATTGCCACCTGTAACCTGCTGTATGCCCATGCCAGAGTTTTACTTTGCTGTCTGAGTTACTGTGTTTTAAACTTTGAAGGAGTTTTGGGAAAGTAGCTGCCGCAAATGCCAATACACTACCAGAGCTGAATCCAGATGAATGGTGCTAGGAACAATCATGTACTGGGTTAGTTTTGCTTAGACTCCCCTCTTCCATCTCTTAGCTTTCCTTTTCTCCTAAGTCCTCAGTGAAATATACAGGCCTTTAAGACAATGATCTCAACCACTTCAGTTAGTGTTTTGGCTGATGTCCCATGCATCTAATGTGGTATGGTCTTCAGGGCCCTGGACCAACAGCAGCCCCCGATACAGTGCTCACTGGAACAGTCACTTGCTTCTGCTCAGGAGTCCCATACCTGCCTCAGGTCCAGTCAAACACCCCTCTTGATTATTCACTAGATTGCTATGAAGGGATCTAGTTGCTGAACACCCAGGCGTTTTAATCCTCCAGAGTCTGAAGAAAGTCCAGGCACTGCTACTGCCGCCCTGAGATCCCTACACACACTTACGGAGTGCAGACCTTCCATCTAGCAACCCCTCCTGGGAGCTGTAACCATGTGGCCCAGGGTCCAGTCCCAGGAACTAGTGGTGACCACTCAGACTCCCCTGGTAGTTTATGTTTATGAATGTTCTGAGCCTATAGTTTACTTCTTAAAGGGGCACATGAATAGTGTAGCAACTCAAACAGACACTGCACAGAATTCTAAAATCATTGCTCTTTACTTAATTGCATATGTGTGAGAAAGAGAAATCTATAAAAAAATAAGAAACCCTACATGCATAATAACAACCCTACCCTGCCTCAAGTTTCTCAGCACTCCTAAGCATTTTTGAGCTGGGGTCAGGATCCTCTGGGACCATCTTGAGTCCTTCTGCTGCAGTGCCTGGCTTCTGTTCTGATATATGGAGCCTTCTCCCTCCAGCTTCCTTTCTCTGACCCTTGGCCAGTCCATTCCCTTCTGCTGAAAACCTCCTGTTTGGCTCACTCAGTCTTCCCCCTTTTATAACCTTTCAAATGCTTAGATGCCTCCTGACTCAGCCTCTTCAGGTGATCCCAGATCCTGATCAGGTGACTTTATTGCTAGGTGACCTCTTTCCTCATAAACTAGTTCTCCTAGATAAGAGCCAGCCAGTTGTTTAGAGCAATTCCATTTCAGTGGGAGAGCACCTAAATCGATGATCCTCTATTGTTAGTCCTTTGCCAACAATGTCTAGAATTCCAGTCCAACAGAGGTAACAGGACAACAGAGAAGGTAAAGAACCCCCATATCCAAAATGGAGTCTGACAGAGACATATAAAGAGCTCTCAATATCAAACAGAATCCATTAGCTGTACATCCAGATTCCATGCATTGTCACAAGATCCCCATCCTCTTTTCCTTAAGCGATCTCCCCTCTTTTTAATTCCTCTCTGCAGTTTGCAGGCCTAGAATGCACCAGGTGCACTCATTTCATTTAGAGTGGTAGCTGTGTTAGTCTGTATCAGCAAAAAGAACAGGAGTACTTGTAGCACCTTATAAACTAACAAATTTATTTGGGCATAAGCTTTTGTGGGCTAAAACCCACTTCATCGGATGCATGCAGTGGGTCATTACACAAAGTAAAAACTATTTCTCCATGCTAATTTTCCCCCTACTGTTACTCACACCTTCTTGTCAACTGTTTGAAATGGGCTATCCTGATTATTACTACAATTTTTTTTCTCCTGCTGATAATAGCCCATCTTAATTGATTAGTCTCATTAGAGTTGGTATGGCAACACCCATTTTTTCATGTTCTCTGTGTGTATATGTATATATATATAATATATCTTCCTACTGTATTTTCTACTGCATGTGTCCGATGAAGTGGGTTTTAGCCCACGAAAGCTTGTGCTCAAATAAATTTGTTAGTCTCTAAGGTGCCACAAATACTCCTTGTTCTTTTCACTTCATTTAGTGTTTTGCTATTCTTTGTTCTCTTTTCCCCAAAAGGGAAGATGTTACCACTCAAAGTTAACTATTTATTGAAAGCATTAAGACAATGCAAGCAGACATTACTCAAGGAAGTACTTCAGGGGCTTCTGGGAGGACTTCAAAGCAGATGGCGGCTTGAGAAGAGCTCTGCACCTGCCTGCCAGAATCTACCTGCATCTATATTCAAATGCAAAGAAATATTTTCAGAGCTATGGGGAGAGCCATAGAAGAGTCTTCTGCAGATGGCAGACCCAGAAAAGAAAAAGACCATGACAAAATAAAAAAAAATCCTTTATTATAGCTGACAGGAAAGATACCACATTTATTCATGATTAAAATCATAAAGGCCACAGAGGCAGACAGTCCCTCAAATAACTATTACAGTTAAACAGAGAAGCAATCTTTTATGATACCATGAGTTGCAGTGGCCAGTTATATAGAAAATGTTCCTAATAAAATAAGTTACTTTGCTTTTTTTTTATACTCAGCACTAGTGATGGCTGAGGAATGCCTCCTCACTACTCCAAGCATTTTTTCTGCCAGAGTTCATAACAGGGTTTGGGGCATGCTAACCACGGAATCTTGCATTGTGAAGTCTCCCTGTCTTCTGGCCCTTTTTGTGTTCTTTTCTGAGAATATTCTTATGAATGAGTTGTATTAGTGTGAACGCTTGCAAAAAGTGTGACAGAAGATTGACTATTAATCAAAAATGGATTTTGAATTGCAGATTGTGCTTTATCTTTGAAGAGCTGGAGTGCCAGATTTGTGGGGATGGGAAAGGATGTTAGCCATATTGCTAAAGGCCTAATCCAAAGTCCAGTGAAGTCAATTGTAAAGACTTTCATTGGCTTTGGATCAGGCCCTGAAAGATCAAGGCGGGTGTCTGACAGATGCATTACTACTGTCCTCAAATCCAAGAAGAGAACAAACTACTAAGTGCAGAGTCCAATTTCTAGGGAATTCAGTCTAATTTGAAAATTTAAGTTTAACATTATACTTGGATAAGCAAAGGGCAAGGTCCAAAGATATTAGAGACAACGAATGCAACTAGGTTTGAAATTCATAATTAAAAACAGTTAAACTTATATATTACACTGAAAGAAAGCCAAAGGCATAAAGTTAGCGAAGAAGCTCACTGCCAGCTCCAAATGCATGATTGCAGAGCTAAGGTATTAAGTCAATTTTTGAAAGAGACCACTAAGGAGTTTGCCTGCAGTGCTGGGATATGCAAAGATGTGTGAATGAATCATCAGACAGAAGCTCTTTGCAGCTTAGCTAGCAGGTGTAGCCGAAATTACTAGAGGGGAATAGAACCATGAGCAATAATCAGCATGAGTTTAAAAAGAATAGATTTTACCAGACAAATTGGATTTTTGGGGGTGGGGGGAGGTGGGTAGAACAAGTTTAGGGCAATTTTTTTCCAAAGGTTATGCACCAGTAGTTTGGTTAGCTAAAGGGAGGTTTTGGCATATTCCACAAAGGGATATAAGTTGCCCTAAATGTCTGAGTGCCTAGGTAGGTATGGGGAACAGAGGGGCAGGCTGTGGGCTGTACTTAAGAGCATGGCTGTTCATCTGCACTTCCAAAAACCCAAAGCTGGGTCTCATACCCAAACAGGTGCTGCTGCTCTGGTTATGCCTAAGGCACAACAAACTCAATAGGCGCAAATGGAAAAAAACCACAACACTCCACTCACATTACCAGTGTTCTGCCTCAGACAAAGGCAGCAGATCCAGAGACACTATTCCACATTGGTTAAAACCAACAAACATGCAGGATATCATGGGCTGGACAGAGAGACAAGCAAAAGAGGGGCTGGGTGAGAGGCAAAGAAAGTTGGAATTTATCTGTGCTTTTGAACTCTGCTGGATGGGGATCCCTCTAGTGGAAAGCCAAGAAGGGCCGAGGATGTTTTTGAGTGGTTATTTTTGTCTTGTTGGGGGCTGCTGCACAGTACACCTGTTGCACTGTAGATACAGATACAAATAACATTACATTGATACAATGGAACGGAGGAGGGATGACCTGACACTACCCTATCAATAAGGTGTATAAGCCCAGGAGAACCCTCTACCTAGCATCCATTCAAGTACATAAAAGGTTGTTATGAGAAGGAGGGAGAAAAATTGTTCTCCTTAACCTCGAAGGATAGGGCAAGAAGCAATGGGCTTAAATTGCAGCAAGGGCGGTTTAGGTTGGACATCAGGAAAAATTTCCTGTCAGGATGGTTAAGCACAGCAATAAATTGCCTAAGGAGGTTGTGGAATCTCCATCATTGGAGATTTTTAAGAGCAGGTTAGACAAACACCTGTCAGGGATGGTCTAGATAATACTTAGTCCTGCCATGAGTGCAGGGGACTGGACTAGATGACCTCTCCAGGTCCCTTCCAGTCCTATGATTCTATGATTCTTTAGTGCATTCAGCACAAAGTTGCTAAGATCATCTTCCTTGCCTGTCATTCTGATCACATCACCACCACCACCCACCAAATTCTTCCACTGGCTTCTCCGTTCCATTGTATCAATGTAATGTTATTTGTCCTCTCCTTCAAGGCCTCTCACAACTTCCCCATTCCATGCTTGACCTCTTGTCTTTTATTGCAGCAGCCTGACATTCTCTCCTCCACCAATGCCAGCCCCATTTGCTCAGTTGTTAGCTTCTGACCCAAATGTCTGTGCTTTATCCCATGCTGCCCCACATGCATAGAGTGCCCTCTTTGAATTGATCCAGAGGGCCACTCTTCTCTCTTCCGCCAAATCCCCCCTCAAGACTCACCTCTGCTGTGGTGCTTATAGGAAATCAGCCATTTCTATTAATGATTGCTACATTGAGAGGAAGATAGTGATAGTAGCATTTACTTTAGGTTTATTATAATGATATTTCAAAAATGCAAATATCTTCCTATGTGGCAACTTCATTAATGGAGGTTTGCATGGTCGCCAATTCAATATAATCCTCCGCTAATCTCTTTGAGTATGAATAGTCCTTTTGGTCCACCCAAGATACCACATCTTTTTCTGCCTCGTGTTCTGCCATCAACTTTTCCTTCCAGTGCATGTAAATATGCACTGCCTGCTGAGCCTCTTAAAATGGGCCCTGCAAATGAAATCTCTTTTCATAAGATCTCTAACTAGCATTCACTCAGTTCCAATAGTTTTCAATACTTTTTCATTGGTTACCTGATCTATTCATGATATTTTCAGAATTTTTATAACACTATAATTTGAAGGACTGTAATTTTATTATTGATTATTTGAATGTCCATGCATCACAGCCATAATTTAACACAGACCAAATATTAGTTTTTAAGAGTTGGAATTTACTCTTCAGATTTTTGTCCCTTCTCATCAGATGTTTATTCTTCCAGAGTATTTTTCACTCTTGCTATTCTGCTGCTGAAGTCAGCATCAAATCTTCCATCTTCTACAGTGATGTTTCTAAGTAGCAGTAATTCTCATTTGCTATACAGTTGTGTCACTCACTGAAATCTTGTATGTTTTCCCAGAATTCTTGTCCTAGGATTCTAGTTTTTGTATTGTCCACATGCAACACTAGATTATTTTCATATGTAATCTCCACTAATTCCATCAGCCCTTCTTCTGAATCAGCCAACAGCACTGTCATTTGTATAGCAAATGTTATTCACAAAGTTTCCATTCATCTTAATACCTTTTTCTGTTTCTTTGATTAATTAAATTAAACATTCACTATAAATGTTGAATAAAGTCAGTAACATTATACAACCTTGGCTCATCTTCTCTTGATCTCTATTAGATTTTCATTTTCATCTCCGATTATAATCACCTTATAATTCCTGTATAATTATTTTACTACTTGGAGTTCATATCCATCAGTCCCTCCAGATATTAATATATTGCACAATTTGTAGTGATAGATTGACTTCCAAAAAGCATTTGACAATGAAACACAAGTATATTGGTTTCTGCATTTCAGTCGATCTTTCTAATATGAGCTTCAAGTTCATAATGGTGTTTATTGTGCCCTTTCTGTGTTTGAAGCCAGATTGTTGTTTGCTTATTTCCTTATCAATCTTTCTTTGTATCTGGTCTTTAACTACATGCAAAAATAGCTTAGGAGCATGAGATACTAGGCTGATTTTTCTAAAGTCTTGAACACCACTGTGGATTGTATTTTTGGGGATTTGGATACACAGTGAGGTTGTAAAATCTTCTGGCAATTCCCTGGCCTCAAATATATTCTTCATTACTTCTGACAGGGCTTTCAAGCCTTCATTCTCTATGCTTTTAAACAATTCAGTCGGTATTCCATCACAACATAGTGTTTTTCCATTCAGGCGGCTTTTTATTGCTGCCATGATTTCATGTTATTGGTGGGCTTACTTGATTGGTGCCTAAAGAAGCATATAGACACCTAGTAGAGGGAGGGATAGCTCAGTGGTTTGAGCATTAGCTTGCTCAACCCAGGGTTGTGAGCTCAATCCTTGAGGGGGCCACTTAGGGATCTAGGGCAAAATCAGTACTTGGTCCTGCTAGTAAAGGCAGGGGGCTGGATTTGATGACCTTTTGGGGTCCCTTCCAGTGCTATGAGATAGGTGTATTGATAGATAGATAGATAGTGGGATTTTTCAAAAGCATCTAGGCACCTAACGCCCCATATAGCTATACCAGCTCTACATACACAGCCTTTTCCTTGTGTGGATACACATATCCCAGTAAAGAAAAGCTTTTTTTGCTTTTGTTTTTCCAAGTAACATAAACTAAACTGAAAAGGACATTCCAGAATAAGAATGTCCATACAGGATGTTATACCAGCGGTACTATATTGGTTTAAATTCATCCTTAGACCAGTATAACTTTCCCATATAGAAAAGGCTTTAAATGTAGAGAAAAGAAAACCTTACATCTTTTGAAATCAGTGTCCGTTTAGTGACCCCCTTTTTATCAGGACAACCCAAGACTGCCTCTCTCTCTCTCTGTCTCAGAGATCTCTGTCCCTTTAGGGCCAGCTCTTCAAGCTATTGTTCCAGGTCACCTCCCAGCTGTTAGAGTTGATTATCATATCGGCATTTCCAGTAGGCCCAGTTTCACATTTTGGAGAAATGAAAAGTCTCTCTTCATTCAGAATGATTTTTGGCCTCCTTGTTCCAATAACATTTCCCCTTTCAAGGTCCCCCCACTTTTCTGGCTTCATGTCCAGCATTTCAAAGATTACTTTGATTTTTCTCTGTCTAAGTGATTGAGTTCTGATTGCAGTGTCCCTTGTGCTTGGCTATAGGTGGGACTTCACCTTCTCCAACTGTATCCTGTTTGGATATTGACCCCTCAAGAGAGGGAAATTGTATTTTCTTCAGTATAAATCTTTTTTACCCTCTTTCCCTTACTATGAAATACAAGCGATTGAGAGACCCCAAAACCTATGTCTCAGATGGTTTTGTATTTAAAGAACAGGGCTTGGAGTCAAGAGATTCTAGCTCTGCCCCGGGCTTTCCTATGTGACCTTAGGCAAGTCATTTAACCTCTCTGGAGAATGGTGATAATAGCTACTGTACTAAATTAGAATTGGCCAAAATAAATAAATAAAAAGAAGACTTCAAACAATGTATCATAGATTATTCAGACATTGCGTTTATAAAGGGGAAAATTCTACTCTCTCTCATACACAGACCATCATTGGAATCAATCACAATTCATGTATTTAACTGGGGCCTAATTAGGTCTCATCTCTCTTACCCTTTTTAAGCAGCATACATGATAAGAGTAATCGCTAACTGTTGGCAGCCTCCTGATAGCTATCGAATTATAAATATCATCAGTTTCCTCAGATTCCTGGTCTATTTCTTCAACTCCATGGTCTTTTCCCCGTTTTTATGAGAATGAAATATCTTTAAATATACTGTAATATAAACTGCCTGGTGTCACATGAATTCCAAGTGACTTGCATGTATGGACTTCTGTTTACATACTTGTGCAAAAGCTACAAGGTATTTCAGAATATTTTCCCATCCTGGCACTCCCTCTCATATATGCTGGAGGAATGCAGAGACTGAGACATGGTGGTGATGGGGTTAGCTAGCTAGCTGGATTATTAGATAGCAGAATTGAGTAAACTTTTTGAGTAAAGTACATTTTGTTTAAAAATATTGTTTTAATCCAAATCAGGAATTCTCATTTTTTATTAAAAAACAAAATTAGAACATGAATAACAGGCTTTTTTTTTTCATTTCAGTTTTCTGGGTTCTCATTTTTTCCCCCTTCTTTTTTTTCCATTGCCCCTCACTCTATCCAGTGGCAAACTGTAAAAAATGGGGAAAGAAGAACGAGGAAAAAAGGGATAAAAGAGAAAAAAACCCTAAAATATTGAAAACAATCATTTTTGAAACAAAAGAATTGATGAAATTTTTTGAACAAAAATTATGTATTCAGTAACCTGAAGAATTAAAAGGCTTTAATTTCAATACTGTACTGTATTAATAAACATCAAGAGATTTTAATGCAGTACAGTACTGTATTGTATACTGTATATAATGTTCATTTAAAAGGCAGTCAAAATTAAACATGAAACATCAGTAACAATAGTAGCCTTTCTGTACATTGTGAAAGTGCTAATTTCACAGAAGAACTTTGAAGAGAGACCACCCCTTATAAGAGACCACTTTTGCTAACTCCCATGAGTGGTTGTTCTTGGCCAGTTTTATTATATACATAGGTATATATATATATATAAAAATTATATATGTTAAACATTTTCCCTTTTTTGCCAAATCTTTATATATCACTTCATTTGTTAGACTGTACATAGAATACTGCAATAATCTGTATTTGATTTGGTCTTATTAAATATTTTCATTAAGTAGAAGAGGGGGTAAAGAGCATGCTAATTAAGACCTTGATTTAGTGAGTCACTTAAGCTATTATGCATCTGTAAGCAAGTGAGTGTTTCATTGAAGTGTTTAAGATTAAGCACTTCCTTAAGTGCTTTGCTGAATCGAGGCCTAAATTAATAAATAATAATTGTACTGTATGCAGCTATGATTCCCCCTCTCCCCCTTCCCCCCGTGTCCTGTACCTTTAAATGCAAGAAGTCTGCCTGTCTACCTGCTTGGGGATTGGGCTGTGAGGGGATTCAAAATATAGGATTAGACTAAGGGACAATCTTTTCTCTTTCATAGAGATTTTATATTTGATCTTTTATTGTTTGTTATTTTCCTTAATCTAGAGTGAAAATACACACTGTGCTATTTGTATAAGGTAAAACCAAGAAAGTCAGTGAAAAGGATGGCATTGTTGAAATGCTACAAAGAGTTATGAGACAGCAAAGTAGTAAATATAATAATAGAAAATGTAAAATGGCAACCTAGGGAAATATGGAAGGTGTGCAGTTTAATTAAAATGACGAAGTGTTTTAAGGTTATGTTCAGAGACTACCAGTATTTTTACTCAAAGAATATTGAAAAAAGTGTGTGTGGGGGGAAAGCAGTATTTCTAACACTGGTGCGAAAAGTAACAATGTAGTGATTAGAGACAACATAGAGAACTTAATAGAATTGCCAGGTGGCTAGGGAGACAGTCCTGGAGCTGGTGTTGCAGAAGGGGAACAGAAGAGACCCTCAGAGAGCAGAGTAGGCTACTATTGGGGAGCCCTGAGATAAGACCTACAAGGAGCAGAGAGTTCCCTAAGGGAAGCTGCCAGAGTCCCGGATAAAGGGATGCAGTGGGGAAATCCTACTGGGTAGGAACCAAGGTAAGAGAAGCTCTGCCGGGGCCAGAAGAAGAGTCAAGAAGCAAAGAGCCTGAGAGGGATGGAAGAACTATTAGTTTAGGACTTTCCAGTTGGACCTATTTTATGGGGAAGGGGAGTGAACTTTTATGTGACTTGGCCAGAAGGTCAAGCCACAGAAGAACCAGAGACAGATACTTCATTGCAGGGCCAAGGAAGTGACTGCCTGTGCTTGTGTGTGCCAGAGATGAGGACCCTGGCAACATTGCAACCTGATACATAGGGGTGCTACTTGAGGTGAAGATGCACCATTACAGTGCCAAAAGCAAGTGTGCTAGATGAAACCTAAGATACCAAGCAGAGGGAGAAAGCCTCTGAATTCCTAGGCAGTTGTATGTATTTGAGCAGCTAACCTGTGCTGCTGCAGCTTCACTGCTCTTGTTACTTGAGCTAGCTAGACCAGTAGTTCTCAAATTTATTTGATTGCTGCCCCTTCTTTGTGTCTGTAGTCATTTCCCCCCATTTCCCAAGTACATATATCGCCACCCAGCTCCGAAGGCAGAATGGAGAGCGATGGCTGCTGGCTGGGCACCCAGCTCTGAAGGCAGTGCTGTGCCAGCAGCACAGAAGTAAAGGAGACAATGTGAAAAGTGATAGTGCCTCATTGTCACACTCTTACTTCGGCGCTGCTGCTGACAGCTGGAGCCCCACCACCTTCAGGTGAGGGATTGGGGGTAGAAGGAGTGCCCGAGCCTGGCTGCCTCCTGGTGAGGGATAAAGGGAGCAGAAGGAGGAGAGCCAGGCTGCCTCCCGGTGAGGGATTGGGAGTGGGGGAAGGAGAGCCTGAGTCTGGGTGGCAGGTTCAGCTGCTCCCTTTATCCCTGCCTCGCGGGTGTGCACAGCCCTTCTGCACGAACCCCATCAATGCAGGGCTGACAGCCAGAATTCTTAAAAACAAACAAAAAAATAAACACAGCTCATGCCTCCCTTGACATATTCCCGGTCCTCCCTGGTGAGGCGCATCCCATAGTTTGAGAACTGCTGAGCTAGATCAAAGCTAGCTTGAGTATGTCTACATGTGCTGCAGTCACACTCTTAGTATTTGGACACACAAAGGAAAATGCTCTATGACTCAAGGACGCATCTCTGCTAATTTGCCATGTGCAGGAAGGAGGGCCTAGTCCACATGCAGAAGAGATAACATGTTTCACTACATCCTGCACCATACCAACAGTTCTGATGACTATAGGTTACTATTGCTTGGAAACATCACATCAACCTGAGAAGTGTTTCTTCAACAAGATACCATGTAGTAGCTGTGTTCAGAACTGAAATGCTGTCTGGATCTGTCACACCAGTACAGAAAATAACACACCAAGGAGAAATCACTATTAGTGAAAAGTATGGACCACTAGAATAACTTCCCATTTAGTCAAGCCCTAAGATGGGAATGTTCTAATGGTAACATTGTTACCATTTTTTTCAGATATCAAGGATTGGCATTTTACAATTTCTTGCACACTGAGATTAAGTAAGACGATTTTAACATCATGTGTGGTTAGTGAGAAGACATGCCTGAGACCATGAGAAAGAACCTTGAAAAGTGAGGTAACAGCCATAGGCTGCAAAAGTAACCACATAAGTAATCCATATAACCACAACAGAGCCTTCTTTTCTGCAGCTTCTGATTTCTAAAACAATCTCCTGCTCTCCTTCGTACTCATTGGCTTGCCATCTCATTTCCTATCTCAGGAGAAAAAAAAATCTCTTTTCTCCCCTGCATCTCAATTCTTCCCCTGGCTGTCCAAAGGAGACAGTCTTTTCTGAAAGCATTTGGGACATACATTTTTTGGCATGGATGCAGTGTTACTCTATGTCCTTTTGCTCACCTGCTCCTTGTAATTCTTCCAGCTGACTTCATCCTTTCAGTATATCCCTACATTATGGGAAAGTGGGGGGTTCAGCTCTGAGTGACAGGGGATGGACAGATTCCATAGCCTGTCAAAACTCTCCAAGCCTCTCACTTCCATCAGGTCCAGGTTAAGCCTTCCATAAGAGTTATCTCTAGGGAAGAGGGGGGGTGTGGGGAAAATCAATGAAGAGCATCCTGGAGCAATTCCTCTTCAAAGAGGTAGGGCCTAGATGAGATAGAACTCCCCACAAAGCCAGGGCTGTTGGCCCATTCCCACAGTGCCACCTGCTGTGAAATGCTAAAACAGGGGTGACTGGGAACTTTACCCACAATGAGCACTCCGGGGTATGCCATGACCTAAACAGATTCTGGAAGATGCTGGTACTGGGTTAGCCATGAGTGTCTCACAGGCAGTGCTCCATCATTGTCTATAGTGTCTCCTCATACACCTAGACCATCCCTGTTTTTAAAAGCCTCCAGTAATAGCAATTCTATAATTTCCCTTGGAAGCTTAATCCAGTGCTCAACTATTATAGAATCTCAGCATGATAAAAAGTTTAGAAAACACAACCAATGAGGAAAGGTTAAAAACACTGGGCAAGTTTAGTGTTGAGAAAAAAAGACACAGGGGACCTGATAACATATATGAAGAATGTTAAAGACTGTTATAAAGAGGATGATGATTAGTTGTTCTCCATGTCCATGAAGGTAGGACAAGAAGCAAATTTTTAAAAGTCTTAAAAAAAGAAACGATCACAGTTGCATAACCATGAAGAGTGGAATTTGGTTGTATGTCCATCACTTGTGATGATGATTAGCTATCATTTCATGATCAAAAGAATAGTTTCTTGTTCTATTTACAGTACACAACAAGAAGACCAAGACTGTACTTTCAGCATTTGGGTCGGGAAACAAAATGTAGACACACAAATAGGCTCTATGAGAGAGCACAGTGTGCATCTCTTCTGTAATATACTGTATTGACTCTGACTCGCATAATGGCAGCAGCTTTTGCAGATACTGGATTCCTAGAAATTTAAACATTGACAGAAAATAAGATTACCTATCTAAAGCCCCACATCAGGAAAGCACTTATGTGCCTAATGTTAATCACATACTTGTTTAATTCCTATTGAAGTCAATGGAATTTAAAACATTTAATTTAAGCACATACTTTTTCGTGAATCAGGGGCTAGGTTCTTATGCATCCATTACTGTCCTATTATGACATCCCCATAAGTGACACAGCTACTTGCACCACATTCTTGTTCCTAAATGTTTTTGAATAAGTTTAATTTTATGGACGTTTGTATTTACATTGTGGCTGAAGGTGCTTGTCAGGAAAGGCATGTGGCACTTGCTCTCTCTCGGTTCTTCATTGGTATGAAAAGATTCACATTCTATGGTAACATTTTCATTTACGTCCCCTTCAGGCCAATAAAAAGCATAATCATTTTCCTTCCCAGTAACTGCATGGCATTCAGCTTTAATTTCAGCACACGTTTCTCTTCCTGAGCCTTTGTCTGATAACAGCTGGTCAATATATTTCTTCATTATAGCCCCTATTACTTCAACCAGCTATATCAGTGCTCCCAATACCTTCCTGAAAATACTTTTTCCTATTTAATTCTTCTCCTGTAATTTCATACCAAATCCTTCTGGTGCAGGCAAAAATACTCAGAGGTATATATTGTAGATTCTTATTTTGTATTGTGTTCATCCAGTTCCTTTGCTAAATCTGGTCTAAGTAAATCACATCCACAGTCAATCATAATTTACACTTAAAAACATCCCTATTGCAGTCTTCAGGAGGGCAGACTGTGGAGAAGACCTAACAGAATTTGCAACACAAGATTCTACTTCCATTTTTTTCTAATGTTCTTTCAAGCATCTGTACAAAGCCTTCTGCTACCCCATTTGATATTGGGGAGTAAACAGCAGTTCTAATGTGCTTTATTTAATTTTTCCTGAGAAATACCTGAAATTCTCCACAGCAAATCGTGGACAGTTACCAAAAAAGTTATTCAAGTAATGCATAAGCAAAAAACAACAAAAACAAGCCCCCACCCACCAAACCACATTTCATACTGCCTTGATGTTTTTGACAGGAAAAGTGGTTGTCATGTGTACTGGTCATAGTTCTGGTTATATGGGGTAAGCAATAGCTACAGCTAATTATACACAATTGCTTTATCATTTCTACAAAAGCAAAGTGTAATCTTTTGTCTTGGCTTAGTGGCCCCACTTCTATGGGCAACAGAAGGCATCTAATTCCCATTCTTTCCACATTACATACAATTCAGAGAAATTATGAAATTCACAAGCCACCTTCTCATGAAGTGGCATATTTTCTGAGACTGGCTTCTTCATAACCACATAGAATGTATAGCACACTAGCTACTCCAAACTAACTCCCCTTGTGACCACTCTAACTGAACACTAAAAATGCTCTTGTGAGGTTTAGCTTAGTACACTTGAGTGCACAGTAAGAGCAGCTGCACAGAATTATTGTGGAGTAGCTAGTGCGTTGTAAATTCACATCTTAGCTTACTGTGCACTAATTTCCCAGGTAGACAAGCCCTTTCTTACAAAGCTGGCCAGTTTCCCTAACCAAACACAGAGGAAAAAAACAGATAACAAAGAAGACAGGAGAAGGGAAAAGGAACAATAGAGGTGCTCCTCTTTTGGTCCAGGACTAGAACTCAAATGAAGCTGTTAGCCACTGGCCCGTGCGGGGGTGGTGTAGAAGCAGGCTGCCACAAAAGGACCACTAGGGGGAATTGTGTGTCAGCCAGGCAGGGGGAGCATACCTGCTGCACCATCCTTGATCTAACTTTGCCACTATTGCTTTTCTCCCCTCCCCATCACAAGTGAGCCTCTGGCAACAAGAGCCAAAATCCAGTCTTAAAAGAATTCCAATAGCATGTTAAACCTTAGTGAAATTACTCAATAAACAGAATTGGTAAGAATATTCCAGTAATTAAATTTATTACAGCAGCTTTATTTCTCAGGTGTTTTAATGTTTACACGGTAGCATTGTTTACAGCTACGATGTACCTATTCCTGTTTCTAAAATTCTCAAGGTTTAGCAACTCCTACAGACTTTAGGCTTCACTAAAACGTTATATTTTTGGAATTTTAGTAGCATCACCCAATTCTACCAACTACAAATAATCTCTGAGGGACAAATTCTTTCTTATGTGCTGTCTACATTATAGAGTAGCAAACTCAAAAAATGAAATTTTTAAGCTGCCGGGATGTGACCCTAAAATAACTAATGCTTAGGAGAATGTCTCCTATTGCGTATTTGATTGAAAACTATTTTGTACATGTTCATTTTAAAATAAAGCAGCAGCTTATTGAATTTCTCAGTGCTGCTGCTTAGTGAGATTTGATAAAGTTAGTTGATAAATACTCCCTTGACCATTTTCTAATAATCCAACAATGCACAAAGCTCCTTCCTTGTCTGCTTTAACTTTCAAGAAGTCTGTCTCCATGAGAACCTATGAATTGGAGTATTTAAAATGTTATTTCTTTTACCAGTGTGATGGAGGGCATATGAACCTTAAATACAGGAATACATTCCTGAACAAACACTTGCTGGGAAAAATATAATATTATGACACTTTATGAAGAAAAAGCATGTGTAACTGCAGTGATGTTATAATAAGATAACTCAAGTAATAACCTTCATTAAAAAAATCTGCTGTTATTCTCACATTTTCTCTAAAATTTGATGTCAACAGTGCCAAACTGTCAGTGACTTATTTATGATTAGAAACAAGATGATATTTGGCCCCTTTTGTTCCATATCTGCAATGTTTGTCTGAGCTGAACTTTTTCCTTTATCAGTTTTGTAACAAGTTTTCATTTTTATAGCTCTTCCCTTCCTATAATAAATTACAAGGCATAGGGAGGAGTTGCTCCCCACAGTTACTTCTAAAATATCTATGTTTTTGGCACAGCCAACTAGTCAGTGTTCAATAGCTTTCTAAAGAATACTAGCTTTCTGAGCACCTTCATCCTGTAACTTTGCAACTGAGTTTATTGTTCCAAAAAGGAGTTGCCTTTTGATTTGGCACAAGGACAGTTCAGTCTGATCAACTTTGCCCAGTGTTTGCTTCTCACAGCTTATTGGAATGAAAAAGTAGCCAGAAAAAGTTGATATAGTACACAATTGTTTTGATTTAAAAAAGTGGGGAGGGATGCTGGGTAAGATGTACCACCAATAATATCTCTGTTGTGATGATTGTTTGGATGTATTGTGAATGACATTTTTTAAAAATTGGGAGAATGAGCTGACAACTCAGAAGGTATCCCCTTAATACTATATGATGATACAAAGAAAAAGATTAACAACAAAAAGGGAACTGGATGGCTCCAGGAATTGTTAAGGAGCTGGGAGAAAATTTTCACATTTAGATCACAGCTTTAAATATAGCCCAGATCAATAATGACTTGTGCATGCTAAGTAGCCCTCCCCATCCCATCCCCCACTGGAGCACTGCAGAATCACTCTCAGTAACTGATAATAGTTCCCCCAGCCCCATTATTGTCTCAGAACACACAAAGAGCTCACTTCTGGGGAGGGGAGTCAAAATGGCTTCCACTATCTCTCCTCACCACATATGGTAATCAGAACCAGTACTAACCAATGAAACCAAGGCATCTCAAGATGTGAAAAATCTGCAAAGGTTTGCAGTGAAAGTCTCACAATCACCCTAATAACAAATTACATATGAAACAAAAATGTAACTGACATGAATAATTGACCCAGCTGTAGAAGTGAGTTTATTAATTTATTTAGATTTAAATAACAAAAGATGCCTATCCTTGGCTCTAGGTGCCTTAATACACCATTAACATTCCAATGAAATCTCAGCAGCGTTAAAATGATCAGTTCAACAGGACCTCAGCCAGACACTTACAGAAATTCCTTTCCTGCCCTTCATCATTACCACTTCCCCCTTCTCAGCCTTCTCCAAATTTCCCTATCATACGAGTGTCTTTTGCAATGTGACCAGAAGGTCACCAAATTCTTATTATATCAGACCAAAGGGGTTGGGGGGAAGCAAGTTCCACGGTCTTTGAGGCCTCACAGAGATTGCCCTGCCAACTGCCCCGTCTTTTATGAGAGGGATGCTTCTTGGGTGCCTGTGCTGATGACAGCTGTGGCAGTATGGCCTGAGGTGTCCTTCAGGTAGGCCAGTCCCAGAGCTTTACAGATTTGAAGGTTTTTCTCTAGTTCCTAGTAGATAAAGGGCCTTATCATGAAACCATCACTGTTACTGTCATTCTTACTGATAGCCTCATCAGGTTGAACAGACATGCAGACAGGCTCCCTCTTAGTTTTTAGTGAGAGATTTTTCCAGACAATCTGAAGGTGGGGGTATGTGGAAGCTTGCACTGTACCTGTTAGATGAATTCTAGAGGCCATCCATCCAATGTGTTTCACAAGTTATAAGTGAGTTTAGTAATTTTGAAAACAGAAAAGGAACATTCCTGCGTTCCCTCTCCCCACACAAAGTAAACAGAGTGAGTATTTGCATGGGGTCTATGGGTGTGGGTGGAGGAAGGCTGTTTATGCTCTCTCCACATTTTATGCACTCCCATATGGGTCAGGAACAATCTGTTCCTTAATCATTTGAACACTTGGGCCTGATTCTCCTCTTTCACCAGCTTCACTCCACTGTGACTCATTTGACTTCAGCGGACTTATTCCTAATTTATACCAGTACAAGTGGCACCCATTAAATCTGGTGATCTGAAGTAACAATATGCATGATCCATTAAGAAAAATGAAAAAAAATAAAAGTTAACCGTGAGCTATAGAGTGACCTATTTCATTGTCTTGATGAAAACAAGTGGGCAGAAAGTGACCATGTGATATTGAGACTAGAGCTAATATGAATTTACAAAGATATAACAACACTAACCAGACCTGTATTACCATGTTATGATTCTTAAGCAGCAGAGATACCATCAGAATTTATGGGATCCAGGGTAGAAAGTGAGAGTGTGTCTTCCCCTATTAGCTAACCACAACCAGGCACACACAAACATTATATTCCCCCACTTCATGTGCTCTGACATCCTATCTTTATTCTTATATTTTAGCAGTCTGTTTAATTAGTGTTCTTTAATATTATTTTTATCTTTAAAAACAGTCTTTATAGGCTAATTCTCTAGGTGAGGTAACTGGGATCAGGAGTGCTGGAACAATTTGTATAGTGGGGGTGCTGAGAGCTATTGAACCAATCTATAAACCCTGTATATAACGGAAACCACTTTAAGCCAGGGGGTGCAGCAGTACCCCCAGCACCCCTAGCTCCAGCCCCTATGACTGGGATTGTGGCAGTCACCAGTCAAGCAAATAGTTAATTGAGCTCAGGATAGTGAGCAGGTGAGACCATCAGTAAGACCAACAGCATCTCTTATCTGATCATTGAAGAATCTGGTGCACAGCATTCTGTAGACTGGTGGACCTGACGAGGCAAACAATTGGCCATGCCCAGTTCAGTTTGTAGCTCTTACCTCAGGGTCTGTTTATTCTTCAACACACAAAAAATGGAAATGTGGAACAACAACATCTAGTGACAGTTTAGATTCCAACCTAGATTATGGCCTCCAGTAGCTGAATAGCCAGGCCCTTCTCCAGCCCCGAGGGGTCCATGGGCCCTGCTTGCCCTCTCACAGACTTCTGCTGCAACCACAGGACAGTGTACTCCTAGCCCTCTCCTAGTCCCAGACTCCTTCGTGGAGCTGGGGCCCTCAGTTATATCCCATAGCTGGGAAGCATCAGACTCAACCACTTGATGCTGTCCAGATTAAGCCCATTACTTCTTGTCCGACTTTCAGTAGACATGGAGAACAAACAATTGATTGCAGTCCTCTTTATAAGAAGCCCTTAACACCTTTAAAGATTTATCAGCTCCGCCCACCCCCCATTTTCTCTTCTCAAAACTAAACATGACCAGTGTTTTTAACTTGTCCTCATAGATCAGATTTTCTAAACCTTTTATCATTTTTCTCCAGTTTGTCCACATCTTTCCTAAAGTGTGGCACCCGGAATTGGATACAGTACTCCAGCTGAGGCCTCACTAGTAAGTAGAGTGGGACAGTTACACCAATGTCTTACACACAACACTCCTGTTAATACACCCAGAATGATATTAGCCTTTTTTTTGCAACTGCATCACATTGTTGACTCATATTCAATTTATGATCCACATGGCCATCACATCCCTCGGCTGCGGCGCTTCTCACAGCCCCCATTGGCCTGGAGCAGCGAACTGCGGCCAATGGGAGCCATGATCGGCCGAACCTGCAGATGCGGCAGGTAAACAAACCAGCCTGCCCCACCAGGGGGCTTATCCTGGTGGGCTGTGTGCCAAAGGTTGCCAATCCCTGTGTAGTACATTGCATTTGCCTTTATTGAATTTCAGCCTGTTGATTTACACACGAATTCTCTAATTTGTCAAGATCATTTTAAATTCTAAACCTGTCCTCCAATGTGCTTGCAACCTCTCCCAGCTTGGCATCATCAACGAATTTTATAAGCATACTAGTCACTCCATTATCCAAGTCATTAATGAAAATATTGACCAATACTGGACCCAAGACTGACCTGTGTGGAACCCCACTAGATATGCCCTCCCTGTTTGACAGTGAACCATTGATAACTGCTCTTTGAATATGATCTGTCAACCAGTTCTGCACCCATCTTATAGTAATTTCATCTAGACCACATTTCCCTAGTGGGACTAGGTCAAAAGCCTTACTAAAAATCTACTGCTTCCTCCCTCTCCTCTAGGCCAATAAACCAGACTTGCATCCGACGAAGTGGGTATTCACCCACAAAAGCTCATGCTGCAAAACGTCTGTTAGTCTATAAGGTGCCACAGGACTCTTTGCTGCTTTTACAGAACCAGACTAACACGGCTACCCCTCTGATACTGTCAAAGAAGGAAATTAGGTTGGTTTGGCGTGATTTGTTCTTGACAAATCTATGCTAGCTATTTCTTATAACCCTATTATCCTCCAAGTGCTTACACATTGATTATTACAGAATGTGCTGACGCAGAGCATAAGGCCAGATACCAAGTGGCATACCCTACAATCACTAGCATAAATCGGCACTTGGCTCTAGGAGTCCTATGAGGTTTACCCTAATCCACTTGCACGGGGTGCCCACTAGACAGAGAGGGTCTAAGGGAGCCCTGTGGGCAGGCCTCAGGCCCACCAACTGGCACTCCGAACAGGACACACAATAATCAAACCAGCAGACACTCCTGAGTTTTCTTCACCCCTAATGGGCCAATTTACCACTTGGTTCTGGTAGAGTTTGGAAACCAGGACTGGGTTTGGTGGGCTCTGGTGTGTTGTCTCAGAGCACCCTCACCAAGAAGTTACCTTTCAGTTCAAAATGGGATACTGGGAGGCCGGGGCAAGATCACCCAATACCACATTTGCCGTAGGCAGACAGTGGGCTGAATGCTGGGTCTTCTGTCTGACTTTGGATCAAATAGGACCCCTGGCTAAGGTTGGCATGTCTTCCCCAGGAGGTGGGCTATGAAGAGCCCATTCTGGTGGGCATGCCACAGGGAAATCCATGTTGCAGTGCATGCCACTATCCTTTCCTGATTTAATTCCCAGGTATCCCTTGGACCCTGAGTGCCTTCCACCTGCCTTGGGTGACATTGGAAGAGGGAAAAACTTCTTCTAGCTTATCCTCCTCCTGGGTGCTGAGGGTGGGTTCTGGTTCTGCCTTAGCAGCTGCCCTCAAAACACTGGCTACAGGGCCCCAGTCTTGGCTCAGTCCCACTGGGTAAACTAGGTGCTAGGCCATGTCCACAGTCATTTTGACCTCCTGGCCTCCTAGGACCAACTAAGCTTGATTGTAGGGTAGCATCGGACAGCCTCATAAATGCAGCTCCCCTACACCCATTTTTCATCTTGCATATATGTCTGTCCCTAACCCAAATCCACTAGATCCAACACCTTGTTTTCATCATTAATAACTGGGACAAGTTATTTAATATCCTTTCAGGCCAAGGAAATCCAATTGAGCTTCTGAGTCACAGGCATGGGCATATTTCCACTGCATATGGGGGCATTCTTTGTCCCCAAGGCCTTCCTGTCCCTAGGTGAAACAAATTAGAGGACCCCTCTGCTGCCGACCCCTCTCTTGTCATAGATATTCTGCTACAGGGGTTGTTGTGGGTCTTAGTCTCTTGCAGGACCACAGATATAATCCATGGACCAGTCAGACCCTTCCTGGAGGGAGTCTTGTAGCCCACATCCACCTCTCTTAGGCCCAGATACAGTGAACTCTGGTTTCTCAAGTTTTTCTGTTGGTTCACAGTCTAATTCTGCTTCTAGAACATTTTCCATAAAATATGCTGCCTGCTGTAGGCAAATCACCTGGTAGCAACAGACGCACTCCTTGAACCCTGCCAGGAGGATCCAGATGCACTGTTCTAAGGTCACC
Organism: Mauremys mutica; assembly: GCF_020497125.1. NCBI lineage: Eukaryota > Metazoa > Chordata > Testudines > Geoemydidae > Mauremys > Mauremys mutica. Next base: position 144,150,011 of record NC_059074.1, on the reverse strand, counting down.
AGCTTGACGATTTCCATTGAATTGCGTGTCTCTGGTTTCAATGAGAGCAAAAGTCCTAGAACTGCTGGGCTACTGCCATAGGCCGGGAGCCTGGGGTAAACGGTTCCCATTTGAATTGCTGGAGGTAATTTTCTTGCTAAGTCCCAGTCGATCCAGTGTGGTGGCTTTGAGTGCCCCATAGTCTTTTCCTGCAATCATGCCTGGAGCATATATGCAGCCTGGTATTCTGCTGTTAGATAGGGAGCTATCTTGGTGGGCTAAACCTCCCAGGTCCATCTGATCAAAGGTTTCCAGGAAGGCCTCAAGGACATCTTCTGTCTCCATCTTAGTAAAGAGTCCTCCTTCCTCGTAGGTAACCACAGCATCACACTGACTACAGGTAGGGTGACCAGATCACAAGAGTGAAATATCAGGGCACATTGGGCAAGCCCGGGGAGTGCGGGGGGGAGAAGGGGGAAAGACAGACAGATGCAGGTGCACAGCCCTGACCAGAGCTGCCTGGCCCTGTGCAACTAGCGTGCCCCTTCCTGTTGGGGGTTGGCCCATGCTGCGCCACACAGCTCCCCTGCCCAGCGCCCCCTGGATCCACTATGCCCAGAGCCCACTACAACCCTTCCACCACAAATGCACAGTGCTGTGTACACACGCACCCCGCCCAGTGCCCCCCTGCCCACAGCCCCACCACAGCTGCCCAGCACCCCACACAGAACCCCCCACTCACTAGTTTCCCAATACTCAGATTTCCCCTCCCTCCCTCCCAGTGCCCTTCCCCACAGCCCCACCACCACAACTACACAATGCCCCACACAGGCCCTCACTGCCCAGTGCCCTGACACACACAGATCTCCCCCACTGCCCAGCACCCCCCTACAGGCCCCCACTGTCTAGCACCCCAAGAAACACAAACCTCCCCCACTGCCCAGCACCCTCCATACCCTCACAGCCCAGTGCCCCACACACACCTCCCAGACACTCACTCCATCACACCCTGCCCCCTTCCCTGGCCGCACTCACCAGCCCTGCTGGGACGTCTCTGGCTCCTAGGGTGAGAGCGGCGAGGGGGGTCTCCAGACTCTCCATGTGCTGCGCCCGCCACAAGGGCAAGCTCCATGGTTCCTATTGGCCAGGAAAAGCACCAATGGGAGCTGCCAGAGCCGAGGAGTGGGGCTTACAGGCGCCGGCAGCACGTAGAGCCCCCTTCCCTAAGAGCCAGAGAGACCTGCCAGGGGGCGAGGTGGGGAGTCCCACTGGTGCTCACCTGGGGCAGCTCCTGTCCTGGGAAGCATCCGGCAGGCTGGTCCCTCTTGCTCCTAGGGTCATGGGTCGGGTGGTTGGGGGGTGGGTGGAGGGCTCTCTACAGGCCCCGCCCCTGCAGCACACAGCACTCCGACCGGTGGGCGGGCGGGCACTGGGAGATGACCCAGGAAGCGATGAGCGGTGGCACCATGGCTGCGGTGCCACAGCCCAGATGGTCCCCGATATCAGGACAAAGGGCATCCTGACCGATGTAAGGTCAGGACGCAGGACAAGTCCCCTAAAATCGGGACTGTCCCGATAATATTGGGACATCTGGTCACCGTAACTACAGGTCTCAGTCATCATATGCCAATAGGTGATGCATGAACTGTTGACAGTTTTCCTACTTTTTTTTCTGGAACTGCTGCTGCCTTTGCTGCTGCTGCACCAAGATCTGCTGCAGCAACTGTTACTCTCCCATTCATTTTTACTAGTGGTTTGGGATCTATGCATGTCCCTGGGTAATGGCAAACATGGCCAGCAGTCTCTTCTTTGTGTAGGTAGTGGATCTAGTCATTAGCTTGGGGGCAAACAATCAGCCATGCTCAGTTCAGTTTGTAGCCCTTACCTCAGGACCCTGTTTATTCTTCAACATTCAACAGCAAAAACAACCTGGAACAATAACAGCAAGTGACAGTTTTGTTCCCAGCTTAGCCTGTGGGACCATCTGGCCTCCAGTAGTTTAATGGTCAGGACCTTCCCTAGCTGCAGGGGGGCTCACATGGCCTGCTCACTCTCTTGCAGTCTTCTGCTGTAGCCATAGAGTTATAGATTCTAAGGCTAGAAAGAACAATTGTGATCATCTAGTCTGACCTGTATAACCCAAGAGACCTTGTTCCCAGCCTTCTCTAGTCCCAGCCTCCCTCATGGAGCCAAAGCTCCCATTTATATCCCCTATCTGGGAAACATCAGACCCAATTGCTTGATGCTGTCCAGCTGTATCAGATGATTCCCAGCACCTGTCTGCTGGGCTCATCTCCAGAAGACAACTGACTACTCCCTTGTCCCCTAGCCCATAAAGGGGCCGACCACCCTGTTACACACTCTTTCTCCTTCATTTTCTTCCTCATTCAGCTCTCTCTCTGTATATTTGTCCACACTAAAACCACAAGGAGCCTAATTCTCCATCTTCCTCTCTTTCACAGCCAGAACCCACCCCTTCCCCCATCTGTCTGTGGGAGAGTCAAGTTTCTCTCCTGAGGTCTGTATCATACATAGAGAGAGAGGAATTTGGTGCCACCTGCTGCTGCTTGTGTGACAGTCATTTATACTTGTACTAGTTGGGTGTAAAATTCTTCTAGATCATAACAGTAGTGTTTTACACTCAGTCAGGGCTGGATTAACCTTTTGTGGCCCAGTGCCAAACATTTTTGTGGGCCCCCATGCAGGCAACAGAACATGGTGCAGGGAGGTCAGATCCCAGAGTGAGGGACCAGCCAGAGGCAATGGGGCATGGCAAGGCATGACAGAGGCGGCCCTGCTCCGCCCAATGCAAGGGCACTATTTACAAACCAGCAGTTGCCAGATGCATAGTGGCCTGCCCGGCCCTGTGCTGCCAGCATGCCCCTTCCCCTCAGGGGCAGGCCCATGCCACATCACACAGCCCCCCCGCCCAACACCCCCCAAATCCCTGTGGCCAGAGCCCCCCTGGACCTGCTATGCCCAGCACCCCTCCAGACCCATCCACAATGCACAGTGCCCTGCACAACACCACCCCTGCCCACAGCCCCACCACAACTGCCCAGCACCCTCCCCAGAACCCCCACTCCCTAGTGCCCCAACACACACATCTTCCCCACCCCCTCACAGCCTAGCATCTCCCCATACTCCCCGGAGACCCACTCCCCTATGCCCTGCCTCCTGGCCGCACTCACAGACCGTGCTGGGAGGTGACTGTGTCTGTCCGGCTGAGCCAGCAGCGCAGCCAAGGCGGGTCCCAGGGCTGGGAATCACTCCGGCCCCTCAGGAGTGGCATGATCGGCCAGGTCAGGATCTGCCCTGGCCAGGGTCCCTCAAGACGCACTTGCCTGGAGGGGCCCAGCCAAACTCTCTGCACTGTCTTCTCCCACACACCTGGCTGAGGCTAGCCAGGCTTCTGCACCAGTCTCAGGCAGCTCAGCTCCGGGGAGACAAGTGGGGCCTCACAGGTGGTAGGAAGCAGAGGTCGCCCAGAGCCGGAGGTGCACTGGAGTCTGGCCAGGGGGCTGGGAGGAGCAGGGGCGGAGGGGTCAGGGGGCGGAGAGGAGCCCTCGGCCAGGTGTGGGGCAGGCCGAGAGAAACAAGTGGTGGACGGGGGGAGCCAGCAGGGTGCAGTGCAAGCAGAGCCGGCTGTGGCCCCTTCTGAGCATGGGCCCAGCTCCGTGGAGCCACTGGAGCCGTTGTAAACCCGGCACTGCACTCCGTACATCTTCACTTTGCCCAGGTGTGACTGACTCCTCCCGGAGCAAGGAACGGGAGAATTAAGCTCCTTGTGTTTTTAGTAGGGTTATATACTGAGAGCAAATGCTATTGTGGTATTTCAGTTGAAACAAGTACGACTGCATGCCAAAATACAAAAAAGGAAGAATATATATTTTTAAATATTTTATTCATTATAATTTTTTTAAAATCTTTGGTTCTGCTTTGGTCTTAGAAAAGGATGATTTCTTGGTAGGTGCTAGACTGTCCTCCCCCCATGCAATTAATCAATTTATAATCTAAATGCTATTTTTAAAAATACAAGAACCTGAGAGTCTGTTACAGCAGGGATGATCCTGCACTGGCCTAAGTGGTACTTAATAGAGGTAATTAGGAGAATTGTCCTCCATTTGATGTCAAAACAAGTGGTCAGATATTCAAAGATGCAGAGCACCCTTAACTTCCACTAGAATCAGTGGGAGTTGAGGGTAATTGACTCTTACCTACATTAGTCCCATATACCCAACTGATCAGGTAAAACGAATAACCCTGGTCTTATTAATGATTATTTTAATGGCATGCCTTCAGATTTCTGATTATTACTTTTTCACTTACTAGAGCTGTATTTACTTATTCAGCTCTTTATTCAGCACTCCTTAATCTGACAAAACTCTTGAAGTCAATAGGAGTTTTGCCTAAGAAATGCATGAGTAAGAAATGCTGAATAGGCACTATAGTGATTTATATATTTATGTACACACACCTCTATAGCTATACTAGAAGAGGAGATAGAATAGCAGATATATGAGCCAAGACAAACATTTATTTTGGAAGATATCTTTTTAGAACTGACTTTGCTGCAGAATTAAAAAAAAGAGTGTTTGAAATTAGAGAAGTTTGTTTACGTGGAGGTTATAAAAAAAGAAATGGAAGAAGAAATCACTTAGCAAAATGCAAATCCCCCTCCTCTACAAGCTGCTCTTGACCTTTAGTTCTGTCACTCCAAAAGCTCCTTTATTTGTTCTGATATTCTGGGAATAGACAGGTACAGATAGAAAGATACACTAGCTACTGCGGATTAATCCCTAGTTGCAGAAGAAGATACTAAGAGAAATACATCTAAATATTTATGGCCTCATTATTTTAAATGCAAGTAATGTATTCATGTTTAAATTAATCACAGGCTTGTAGAGACTTATACATTTTTACTACCAAAGCACTAGGAGTCCAAAGAATAGGAAAGAAACATGCTAATATTTCAAGTCATTGCTCTGGCTATATGTTTTCTTGCTACATAAGCACCTGACTTCATGTGTTATATGGTCACATGGCTACAGCATGGTTGAAAATATTTGTTGTATCTTGATCTCACAGTCCCTTCTGTAGAAGTCCAGTTTGCCCACATTAAATGTGATAGGTTTAACACATGTAACTGTGAGAACACTTTCTACTTTTATTAATACTAAATGTTACCATGCATCCAACTGCCAAGTGCTATTCAGCAATTACAGCAAGCTACTTAATATAGTGGCCAGTGGGAAATGAGGAGACTCAATCACTCTCTCAGCAGCATGGGCAAGTGAAGCAGCTGTTTTAGAGATATGAACCAGTACACAGCTGGCTTCTAGGCAGTCACTTTTGTTCTCTACACTACTATTTGTTGTAATCGTACCTAAGCAATAGATGTACAGTATTTAGATTGTTGGCATTGTCTTGGAAGATCTTTGTAAATTTTTGGAGTTTAAGTTGTTCATAGTTGAAGCATCAATGTTTGTACTAGATGATCAAACATTATCAGTGCAGAATATGTTTTTTTAAACTCACAATCTCTGAAGGCCTCTGGGATGCATTATTTATTCTTTCACCAGTAATGTCAAAACATAACCACAATACAAAATTTTTCAAAAAAGAATAAAATGATATGGCCTAGATTTTCAAAAATTAATTGAACATTCAGGACTACTTATTTTGGGCTCCTTTAGGATGTCTCTCTTTGGGAACCCAAAATCACTAGTCACTTTTGAAAATGTAGCCCAAATGTTCAAAGTAACGATACGCACACAGTCATTAATTTGGATATGTATATAATTGTGTCTCTTTTTATAAGTTTTATAGCATAAGGATATTTTGAGATCACTGGTGAAAGTGTTTTTTTGGGATCAGAGTGAAGGCTGTTGAGCTGTGTGATACCTTGTACTTAATGTCAGTAATTGGTTTATTATATGGGTATTGTAAGATTTATCATTTCTGATCAATTAAATTTAATTTCTTTGATTTTAGGTTAAGATTCTGATTTCATAGTATTTTCTGCCTGCTTTACAAGGGTAAATGACCCACAAGCAAGGTGCAAGCCAGGCCAGGCCTGGCCCATCATTTGAGACGGCTGTGCGACATCTTAAAACTGATAAATAGGCAAAGTAGTCATCTCTGCTTCTTTGTCAGGTCTTTGCAGCTAGGTCTTACTTTTTATAAAGGGAAAGACAGCCATCACAGAATAAACCTCTGAAAGCAGAAAAGTGGCCTAAATATACTGTGTGTTGCACCAGGAACTGTGCTCTCTTTTAATAATTAATTTATTTTCCCTGTTGGTATTGCCGTATGGCTATGCTGTAGAGAGAACACAACAGTATCAAACAAGCCTTCTATCTCAGGAAAAATAAACAATGGAAACACTCCCTGAATGTTCATTCATAATAAAATACAGTACAAGTCATGCGTAATGATGCTTCCCAGTTATTATACAATTACACAGGGCCAATTCTGTTCCTTACAGGATTAATATGAAAGCTGGAAATACCTGCAGTTGATGGTTGTCTTCTTTTTACCCTGCTAGTGTAAACCTAGAAATACAAAACATATGTCTTGTACCAAAGCAGACTAGGACTATAGCGTTACTATTTTCAGCACTAACTTTATACTTGGAAAATAATAGAAAAAAGATTCTGCTTTTTCTCTTGGTAAAGCAAACTTTTTAAAACATCTTGTTTTAATATACAAAGAACAAAATAAGACCATGAAAAGATGTTGGTCAGAGAGCTTGAATATTGACTAATTAGTTCTCCTGGGGCCTTATCTTTAAAGAACAATGCTGACGTTTTTAAAATTTCCAGAATCGTTTATTCTTGTTTTATAAACAACCAAATTGGCAATTATAAAAACAAAATTATGTAACAAACACGTAATGTACAGAGGAACCTACATGCTGCAAATATGGCAGAAAGTTACAGAGAGTAGGCCTAAGAAACTCATTCTCGTAGTTCAAGCAATAGGCATTTGCATTACAGGCACTTTTTATGTTGTCTTGAGGAAGAATTGTTCTACTTTGAACCATCTTAATTTTCCTCTCTGCAAATCCTATTCAGGATTTTTGACTTGTAGTGTAGAGGGCTAGTTGTTTTATTAGGGTGTTAAGGCCATTGCAGATGTGTGGCCAATTGGGTGGCAGTTGTACATAGATATAGTAGACAGAATATGGACATCTAGTATAAGGATAATATTTGGATTACTATACAACAAATATTTTCAACTAACTGTGAATGCGATATCTGTGTGATATTATATGATATTGTAGTTATGTAGCAAGACAGTATGATGATTTAAAACACAATGGCATGATTCTTACTTTTCCACCAGCAGTATTTATAGTCATAAAAATGCCCTGAGTGTGGGGTATGGAAGATGAAACTGTGTGAAAATAGAGCTCTGTAACTCAAATTAAAGACAGGTTTTTTTGGTATGTCAACTCCTAATTAAAAACAAACAAAAAATAGAAAATGCTGTTATGTGTGATGGTAACAACTCTCCAGAGGGGTCATCATCGGGGCTCAAGCCCAGAGCCTTGAGCTGTACAGCCCAGACATCTATCACTTGCACTAATGGACTGCTTCTATTAGCTACTAGCCTCAATGGCACCTGCTAATTCTTCTCGCTCAAGACTAAACAATTCCAGTTTTGTCGATCTCTTTTCTTAAGAAAACCCTTTCATTCTATTTATCAATTTATTTTACCAACATAACTATGTCAATGAGGAGTGTGACTTTTTACTCTTTTATACTGGTGTAACTATGAAGACATTTTGCTGCTTTAATTAATTATAGACAAGGTCTTAGTTGTCCATATACTGTACAGTTGCTAATTTAACTATAGATGATATTTTCAAACGTGTCTAAGTGACTTAGGAGCCTACATCATATATCCCATTTTAAAAAGTTACAAGCCTCAGTACCTAAGTCTCACTGAAAGTCAATGGGACATAGGCGCATAAGTGCCTAAGTCACTTTTGAAAATGGGACAGGTTCTTTAGTTACTAATCACCAGATTTTGATATTTAGGCACCTAAAGATATTTAGGCACCTACTGCATCTTTAAAAATCTGGCCCTAAAGGTACTTTTAAAAAATTTACTGTATCTATTTTATAATAAAAGGTGACCAAAATGCTACACTGAACTCCAAATGTGGTCTATCCAGTGCTGAATAAATTAATATCACAATATTGTTTGATTTATATGATGCCTAAAACTAGGTGAATAGAAATATAATACACCATGGACAGACATACATACACAAACACCAGGGTTTGGAACTGAGACGTTTAACACTAAAAGCAAAAGCTTCTACCATTTGCAGGGGTTGGAGTGTGCTAGTATGCTGCAGCAGTACATTAACAGCAACACATCTGGGAAGTTGCTGCTACCTTGTTCTCTAAGAAAAGTCTCTAGCTGTTATGGATGTCAGAAATGTGTAACCAATACAGATATGTCTATATGAGTTTGCAGAGATCCTAGAATATAAATTGAGAGGGAAAGCTAGTTCAGAGTTTTTCCATCTACATTATTTTCCAAGGAAAATGGCTTTTTGACTAAGTGGAAGAAAAACATTCTGTTTACCCAGAATTTCTTTTTTGGGGGTGGGATATTAAAAGCAAAACCATTTTCAGTTTTTTTAAACCAACTTTTGGTTTAAAACTGAAAAAAATGGATTTTGGTGGAAAACCAGAAGACCAACAAATTTTGAAGACAAATTAACAAATGAAAAATGATTTTTTTTTTGGCAATTTTTTAAAAAAATGGGAAACAGAAAGCAGTTTCAGACCAGTTTTACTGAGTGATCTGCACTGCTCCATTCCTCTCAGTGAAGTGTTAACTCAGATGATAATAATTTAAATGTCAACATTAATTTCTCATGCAAGAAAGGAGAGCGAGGACCTGCAGAGTTTGTGTGAGTAATCTCATTTTAGCTCTCAACAGTACCAAGCTTTTATTCTCAAAACAGGCCAGCCACTAAAGAGAGACTTGTTCACGGATACTTAACTACTGTGTTACATATTCCCCTAGTTTGACAAAGCTTGTCCTGAGTTTCTTAGGTCCACAGGAGTTCAAGTTTCATTTGAGGGTGCCACTTTGTAATGAACGCTGGCCAGACAGCATGAACCTTTAAAGTCAATCAAAGCTAGTGCTTTTGGTGCAGATGGTCCTTAGTTGAATTCCCTGCTGGTAACTGCATGCTTCCACAATGTGTACAGAAAGTCAGTTACATAGTTAAGCACGCAAAAATGAGGAAATGCATACGCAGCCATTTCTCTGCTCCCAAGCCCATATGCATTATGATACAGTAATTAAAATATGTAACAGACATCCTTCTTTACAAGTTATCTATACACAGTTTCTGACTTGTCAAATGCCGTCACAACAATTTTAGTAATTTCTTCATTGTTTTTAATCTTATTCAGCCCTTACTGCTCAGAACCTTAAGGGCGTATTACATCTGAAACTGTCCTTTCAGACAGTTCCATTTACACAGAGGCCTTATTGGACTTTTTTTTTTTTGCACTGATGAATCTTAATTTGTGTGTTTCGTTTTGCGGCACATTTCAGTCTTCAGGATAAGAGACCTTTACACTCTAAAGGCTGATCCACCCTTCCTGTAGAGATCAATCAGTCTGGGGGCTGTTATTCTACAATAAATTTTAGCTTCAGATCAGTTACGTACAGAAGAGAGTTTCACAGCTGCTTCAGCCTTGCTGATATGAATTCAGAGCCACACTTATTAAAAAAATTCCCATACAAAATATGCATATGGTTTTTAACTGCTGAGCAGAAACATTTTCATATATGCTTTGAGGCTATTCTTTGTGAAATGGTTGCGCAAATCTATGAACACATGCAATCCTTTTGTAAGTATAACGCTTTTGTTAACTTCCTGATTAATCTACCCCAGACCAGGATATTATTTCTTTTAAGCCTTCAGATATTAGCTTTTTATCCACTATAGTTGTGTTGATCTGGCTTCTTTTTTAAGAAGTTGAACTAATAGAAAACAAAACACCCTTCTCCCAAACCCTCTCCTCACTTCTTAGGAAGTTCCCAAAGGGGCAGAACCCCATCACTTTATGATTAACATTCTATTTCACAGACTTTGTTTACTAAAGGCAAAATATTACTGTGTAAGTAGTACTTTTGCATATTGTAACAGGTTTCCTATGATTTAGGATAGGATTTTCAAAACACCTACATGATTTAGCAGCACAAGTACCATAGTTTGTGCTCCTAAATCACTTAGGTGCTTTTGAAAATCCCAGGCTTAGTTTTGAAAGATGATACTCCTGACTATTTTCAAACTCTGGGTCACACAGATATGGTCTTTGCTAAGTGAAAGAAGTTCTCATTTTCCTATATGACAGGGAGATGCAGAAAGATGTCTTACCTACTGTAAGACTTACCCCTCTTCCAGGGATCCATGTCTACTTGTCCTCCCATTCTATATGGGCCTGTTTATTCAGTACACACTACAATGGAGCTACACCAGTTTTCACCAGCTGAGGATGTCTTGTTCTGGTCTCTTTCAAATCACAACAGGAATATTTCATGTAAGATTGTTATGGGGAAAGTGAAGCTACAGATCAGGCAATTACATTGACAAGATTTTTTCCTCACTTCCATGAGACAAAAGGTGATACCTTACTTATTTTGGGGGGGAAATCATTAGTTAAACTCATAAATCTTTATCTGGAACACACTAATCTTATAAACTGTCCATGCAGTTTATTGGTCATTGGTTCAAATGTCAAATGCTTCTTGAGGTCCGTGGATTAAATTTAGCCTTGCTGTAGGCAGGTGAAACTTGCGTTCAGGAATAAACTTTGCTTCATGTCTTCATTGCTGTTTGACCATAAGTCTTAAGTCAGCTTATGTGACAGTACTGCCCGTGGGAAACAGCTGAGGTCACTCAATTAGGGTGAACTGCAAACAAAACGTGGCAGACAAACCCCAAAAGCTGGTGGATATTCGAATACTTAGGTTTACCAAGCCAGCACAAAACAGCTTCTGTAGTACCTTACAGAACAACACAGTTCCCTTAAAGTAACCAGCCTCAGGCCTCCATCCAGACACACCTGTCAAACATATGATGATGATTACTGAAAATCTTATCATATAAAAGAAAAGGTTCTTCCAATCCCAAAGGATCAGCCAGACACCCAGGTTCAATTATAACTTAGATCTTACCCAAAATACACGATTATAGGCAATTCTTATTAACTAAACTAAAATTTATTAAAAAAGAAAAGAGAAAGAGTGTTGGTTAAAAGATCAATATATATACAGACTTGAATTCAATTCTTGAGGTTAAGATACATAGTAGAGATGAGCTTGTAGTTGCCAAAAGTCCCTTTAGATATAGTCCGGTGTCCACATTCAGGGTGACTCCAGTCAGTGACTGGGGATCTCAATCCTTATGGCTTAAGGTTTCCCCCTCTTGAAACCCAAAGCAGATTTGAGATGAAGTAGGATAGTGTCCCAGGGTTCTTATACATTTCCAGCAGCCTTTTGGCCTGAGAAAATAATTGGCTTAACTCTCCTTCTCCCAAACATCCTGGCAACTAGCACAGGGTAATTTATCCATTAAACAGTTCAGATGCAGGTTACCACAACCTTCAAAGAGACATATAGACAACAATACTATTTCCCTCAAGTATCTTCCTAAATGTTAAGTATCAGAGGGATAGCCGTGTTAGTCTGGATCTGTAAAAGCGGAAAGAGTTCTGCGGCACCTTATAGACGTTTGTTAGTCTATAAGGTGCCACAGAACTCTTTGCCACTTCTTAAATGTTAATATTCCTTTTTTGATCTTTGAATCAAAACTATAGCAATAGACAAGACTTGTTTGCTTATATCACAAGACCTGAGCAAACACCTACCCGTCTACCTCTAACAATGTAGATTTGCATTTCAAAGCTCTATTCCAGGGGTAGGCAACCTATGGCACGTGTGCCAAAGGCGGCACATGAGCTGATTTTCAGTGGCACTCACACTGCCCTGGTCCTGGCCACCAGTCCAGGGGGCTCTGCATTTTAATTTAATTTTAAATAAAGCGTCTTAAACATTTTTAAAACCTTATTTACTTTACATACAATAATAGTTTAGTTATATATTATAGACTTATAGAAAGAGACCTTCTAAAAACATTAAAATGCATTACTGGCACACGAAACCTTAAATCAAAGTGAATAAATAAAGACTCGGCACACTACTTCTGAAAGGTTGCCGACCCCTGTTCTATTCATTTACATATCTTCCTAACCAGTTTCTAAAGTTCGGCCATGGGTCAGGTCAGTCTGAGTTAATTAACTCTTTCTGGCCCTGTCATCCTTCAATGAGATATTAGATCAGACTCATAACATCACAGCTTATTTGAAGTTTTCCCTAAATTCTTTTACCAAACCATAGTATCTAGACTTATCCTTTCAGTGTGATCTCTCAGACTATTAGAAAATATAATTACCTGTTGTTCAAATCTTCTATACTGCAAACCTTAAGCTTCATTTCATCAACAGTATTTTGATTGTGATGCTTTGCTTTTGGTTTTCAGTTGAAGCACTGTTATCAATTTGCCTCTTAAAGCTCGTGCTGAGTGTTTTCTCCTTGATGAAACATTTGACCAACACTGACTTTTCTATAGAGACATCCCTGAAAGAGATGGGAGGAAAGGGAGAAAGGGCTGGAGCTGTGAAAAAAGACTGACCAGCATGGTCAGAGTAAGTGCTGGGAGATGGACTCTTTATGACATTCTCTCATTAGAATTCTGGTGTATTCAGATCTCGTATATATTTCCTGAACTATTCTGGTGAGTGCTATTATAATTCCAGCAATGCCACTGTTAAAGCACTGTAACTCCATTGATTTCAATGCAGTTAACTCCTAGTTTATACCAGTGAATAGTAGGTGAAAGGAGAATTAGGTCCCAAGTGTTTTTAATTTTGAGTAGAATATTTTACACTGCTGTCCTTTTGACATTCTCCAATCATTCACTAATTTGATGATCATGATGGTCTCTTCTGTCCTTAAAGTCAATGAGTCTATAATTTTTATATATTTATCCATATTGAAATTGGTTTAATATTGTCTCATGCATGTTTTTTTTGGCAATAACACTGGGTATGCAAGTTTTAAAATGTATTCCCTTCACAATCCTTGAAGCAAAGCAAGATTCTTTTACAAGGGAAAAAGAGCTTATTTCTGTTCAAGTGTGACAAATGAAGAGAAGAAATTCAGAAAGTATAAAATATTCTGTATACCCATAGTCCTGGAATCCAAAACTAAAACCAGGGTGGTTTTGGGCTTGAGCTTGTAAAACCAAAGTATTAGGATGGAGTATTTGCAAAAATGAAACTAAAATCAAATTTATATCCCGCCTCTCATGTGTAGCTATATAGTTTCCAGGGGCAGCTCCAGACCGCAGCACGCCAAGCGCGTGCTTGGGGCGGCATGCCGCGGGGGGCGCTCTGCCGGTTGCCAGGAGGGCGGCAGGCGGCTCCGGTGGACCTCCCGCAGGCGTGCCTGCGGAGGATCTGGTGGAGCCGCACAGCTTCGGTGGAGCCGAGGGACCAGCGGACCCTCCGCAAGCACGCCTGCGGGAGGTCCATCGGAGCCGCGGGACCGGCGACCGGCAGAGTGCCTCCCATGGCATGCCGCCCTGCTTGGGGCGGCAAAATGTCTAGAGCCGCCCCTGATAGTTTCTCAATATAATCATAGCTATTTAGTAAATACTTCTAGTTCTTGGTGCTTATTTCTCATATTCTGTGCACACTTGTAGATAGAGTAATCATTTTCTGACAGGAAAAATCCATTTTCTATTATTTTGAATGTTGGAAGTACATGCCTGATTATTTGAATTTAGGCAAAGCTTTCCTTTCTCCTTTTTCCTACCTAATGTAACTACCACCTAAATAGCTTAGTCACTTTTAAACCTAGAAGAATGATACTCCTTCTGTTTAATTGGAAATTAAGTAAATTTACCCTACTGGCCTTAGGGGTGGACAATCAGGGTGGTCATAGAATATCAGGGTTGGAAGGGACCTCAGGAGGTCATCTAGTCCAACCCCTTGCTCAAAGCAGGACCAATTCCCAACTAAATCATCCCAGCCCAGTCATCCTGGGCACCAACTTCCAGGGACACCAAATCAACACCTGCAGGAGGGAGCCACATCAGTTGGCTGCTTTTTGTTTCTTTTGTGTGTGTGTGTGTGTGTGTTTTTTTTAAACTTCGCTACTCAGGAGACAGTGAAAATGTTTTCGACCCTGGACAGCAAAACACCAAAGACTGGCCTACTGAACAGGATCACTTGTTTTTGTTTCCTTCCTTCTCCCACTTAGCATTTTATTCTTGTTCCCTGGTTGACCTACGGTTTCTCTTCAGCCTATTCTCAGTTGCCACCTCCTCTTTCTTGTCACCAGCAGAATATCTATTGCATGTGTCTAGGTTGAATGGTCCTATTAATTTTTCTCTTCTGCTGTTTTTACTAATCTTGTTAATTGCCTCATTCTTTAGTCTTCCTTTAGCATCCTCCACAACTCTCTCCTCAGTGGTCTCAACCTATATTGTCTCTAATGACAATTTTCTTCATGTACCATCTAACTTTGCTTTCCTGGCTGTTCTCAATGACAAGCTGTTTTTCAACACCCTTTGTTTTTTTTCACCAAAATGAAACTGATTCGAACTTTCTGCATATTTCAAGATAAAAAAAAAAACCAACCCCTGCACCCACCTGTTAAAATGCTGTATCTGTAAGGTTAAAAAAAAAGTTACAGGGTTGCTTCCCAAACTAAGTATTACAAACCCAGGAAGATAAGAGTTAAAATTTATACTTAAAAGAAATCCATATATGATAAGGAATGGAAATATGAACATAAGGCACCCAAACAACTTTAACTCTGCCTTGTGGTAAAGCTATGCAATAACCAAACGATTACGATTAGGGTATTTTAACATTTGTAGTCCCACAATAGAGTAAACTGATTTCTAATGTTGCATTCATGGTTGCTTGGAGTTGTGCAGTGGAGGCAAGGTAATAGTGCCACAGAGAACCATTGATGTCTGGTGTTGTCCAAATTAGCGTACAACCACTGACAGCCAGGGCAAGGAATCTACCAATGAGAGCCTTTGACACATACTTCAGACTCAGTTATACCCCAGCTTAATTCCACATAACACCTCTGGTGGTTGTAAATTTGCTGCAGAGGAAAGGTGAGGACTGACTGAGTTATCGCTAATGTCAGTGGCCCCCCATTACCTGAGCTGTTGAACCGACGTTGAGGGTAGACTATATGACAACAAATAGATCCACTAATAATTCATAACTTAGGCTATATCTAAAGGTTCCTACTTCACATTAATGTAGTCCTCTTCAAACCAGATTACAGTAATGTGAACTGGGAATCTTTTAGATTATAGCAGTGTCCATATGGGGGATTTACAGCATAGGCCTTTCGCACGTACTGCTATTCACACCGTCGTTGTTCAAACTGTGGGGCAGCGTAGACAAGCCCTTAGCTTTATTACTACCTAATTTCTTCAAATACAGCCTATTTGCAACATTTCAGTTGCTCATAGGCTATATTTGGAATTGGAATTGCTCATTTATGAGCATAAATTAAACCTACTGGGTATTACTGAAACCTGGTGGGAATATTTGCATGGCTGGAATGTTAAAATAAAGAAATATAACCTATTTAGGAAGGACTGAACGGGCAGAGGAGGAGGGGGAGTGGCAATCTATGTCAAAAGTGGTATTACCTGTTTCCACGTCACTGGCAACTCTGACGCAAATGATTATGAATGCTTATGAATCGTTGTTCTAGCAGATAAAGCACAAGATGGGGGTACTTAATCCCAAATAAAATAATGGTATGGTTGATACAAGACTCTTAATAACAAATGAAAGGAGGGCAATATATCCAAGGCCAACCAACATGAGTTTATGGAAAATAAATCTTGTCAAAGATTTCAAATATGACTGGTAAAGTAATATTGTTGATGTAATATACTTAGACTTCTGTAAGGCATTTGACTTGCTACCACACAACATTTTGATTAGGAAACTAGAACAGTAGAAAATCCACATGACATACATTAAATGTATTAAAAACTGGCTAATTTATGTGTTTCAAAATATAATTGTAAACAAGGAATTGTCATTGAGCATGTGTGTTTCTAGTTGGGACCAGCAGAGATTGGATCTTGGCCTGACTCTATTTAAAATTTTTGTCATTGACCTGGAAATAAACAAAATTGTCACTAATGAAGTTTGCAGAGGACAGAAAGATGGGGGAGTGGTGAATAATGAAGAGAACAGTTCACAGCAATCTGGATTGCTCTGTAAAATGGGTGCAAACACACAATAGGTATTTTAATATGGCCAGATATAAAGTCATACATCTCAGAACACAGAACATAGGACATATGTATAGGATGGGGGACTCTAACCTGGGAAGCGGTTACTCTGAAAGACTTGCAGATCATGCTGGATAATCAGCTGAACATGAGCTCCCAGAGTAACGCTGTGGCTAATTAGGCTAATCTGATCCTTGGCTGTCTAAACAAGGGAACATCAAGCAGGAGTAGGCAGGTTATATTACCTGTGTATTTAGCATTGGTGCAACCACTACTGGAATACTGTATTCAGTTCTCAATTCTGGTGTACTCAATTCAAGAAGGATGTTGATAAATTGGAAAGGGTTCAGAGAAGAGCCATGAGAATGATTAAAAGATTGGAAAACATATCTTATAGTGAGAGACTTGAGCAGCTCAATCTATTTAACTCAAAGAGAAAGTTAAGGGGTCACACCTTATCACACAAGAAAATATTATCTACCTACCAGATCACACAAGAAAATGTGCGTTTAAGGAGCTGATCAGCCTATCTATAGTATATAGGAAAAGCATCTGTAATATCTTGGGAGACTTTAATCTGAGAGACATATTGTCACATTCCAGGGTGCAATCCAGACCAGACAGGGGTTGTCAGTGCCTGCCCTGCAGCCTTGGGTCCCTCACAATGCTTTGCTGTTGTAGCTTCCCTCAGGGATACTCTCAACTAGCCTACCAGCATGCAGGACACACCCTGAATGTTTCTATGTAGCTTCAGCCCTGGTCTAGTATCTCTGACCCTAACAGCCTGTCAGCAACACACCAGCCACACTCTGGCTTCCACCAGCCTTGGTTACTACTTGCAGGTGACCCCCACCACACTCCCAGTTCTGAATTTTCCCCAAAACATGTGCTCTGCAATGTCCAGCCCTCTCCTGAACAGTTCAGATATTAAGGTTCATTGCTCTTGTACAAAGTCACTATTCAACAGTTTGCTACTTTAACTGGAGTTACCAAACAGTTCAGTTTAAACACAGCACTGGATTGGTCTAAATTAACAAACAAACAAAACTAAAGAAGATAGGATTTTAAATGAGAGAGAAAATTAGAAATGGTTTTAAGCAAATAGAAGTGAAAACACACATCTAGAAGTCTAAAACAATATAGCACGTTTTGGTTCAAGGTTTTGTTCAAGAGTTTTCCAGCAAGATGATGACTGTCCCTTTCCTTAGTCAGGATCTCTCCCAGAGGCCCAAAGATGCTGGTGTCTGTGTTGTTTTAGGTGAAAGACTGTGTGGGGTTTTCTGTCCCCCTCTTTTATGTGCCGTGTTGTAGTAGCCCAGGATATTAGAGAGACAAGGTGGATGAGGTAACATCTTTTATTGGACGGACTTCTATTGGTGAGAGAGACAAGCTTTCAACCTTACACAGAGCTGTTCTTCAGCTGAAAAACTTGACTCTCACCAGCAGAAGCTGGTCTAATAAAAGATGTTACCTCATCCACCTAGTAGTCTCTCTTTTATAGTCCACATGAACCTTTGAAATGAATAGGTACCTCCATGAAGAACAGAAATTTGACAGTAAAGGGCTCTTTAGTTTAGCAGACAAAGGAATATCAAGATAAAATGGCTGGAAGTTGAACCTAGGTAAATTCAAAACATAAGGCTCATATTTTAACAGTGAGGATAATTAACCAATGAAACAACTTATAAAGGGTTGTGGTGGATTCTCCATCACCAGAAATTTTAAAATCAAGATTGGATTTTGGTTATTTTAAAATATATGCACTAGTTCAACCACAGCTATTGGACATGGGACAGGAATTAATTCAAGGAAGTCCTACAGCTTGTCATACAGGAGGTCAGATTAGACAATTACAGTGTTCCCTTTGGGCTTAAAAAAAATCTATGCATTTATGATTTAATTTTAATTAAGTTTAAAATTTAACATCCATATTATTCCATTGTTAAGATCATTTTAGACAAAGACTGCAACACATGATCAATTTCTTAAAGGAGCCAGTTTGTAATTAAGTTTAATTTATAGGCTAATTAATTCCCAGCACAGTCTAAACAGTACATTCAATCTCCAGCAGCTCATCAACAGCTCTGGCATCTCTCATCATGCTCTGGATCTCCAGTATAGCTCCAATATGTCTCACCCCACTGAGGCTACATCTACTCTTGGAGCTGGGGATGTGATTCCCAGATAGTATGCTAAAAATAGTAGCATATCAGTGGTAGCACAGGCAGTGGTGGCGCAGGCTAGCCAGCTAGACTCTGGTTACTTACTTGGGGGCAGCTAGCCTGTGCTGCTGCTCACTGCAGTACCACAGTTATACTACTATTTTTAGCATGCTAACTCAGTGAGGGCTAACATGAGTTATGTCTACTCAAGCTGGGAATCATATCCCCAGCTCCAACTGTAGAGGTGGCTTTAGACTCTCAGGTATGGGTCCAGTCTCTCTCACCATGCCTCACCTCAGCTGCTCTAGCTACAGCACTTCTCCATCCTTTTTCCTTCTCAGGTGCAGTTCCAGCTCTTGCCTGGAGACATCACCAGAATCATCCCTTCATCACATCCCAGACTTCAGCCCCCTCTTTTTTTCAGCTCTCCAGCTCAGAGAGCCAGCAAGCATATCCCTCTGCTGCTTTCAGCCTTCATTTCTTTCTGGCCATGCTATCTGGCCTGGGGACGTTTGTAGATGACTCCCTGACTGCCTCCCTGTCAGCTGCTTTCACCAGCCTGATCTGGCTCCACTGGTCACCAGGAACTCTTTCTGCTTCCTCCTTCAGGGACATCTCCTCCCTGAAGCTCTCAACCCAGCTCTGCTCTTCTTCAGAGAGTTCTCTCTACTTCTCTAGTCACACTCAGTTCAGCTTTCAATTCTGGACTCCCACTTACATGTTAGTGACAGCCCTTAGGTAACTCCTAGGAGCAGCCCTGCCCTCCTCATTACACCATACTAGAGCACACCTGGACTGGAACAGCAGAGCTGGGCCTGATTTCAATTAAGGGGCCAGCTACCCTGTTACAAGGACATTTCCGTAAGGGTCAGCCTCAACATTGTTTTGGTTCAAAAATAAAACATTTTACCCATTGTAAAGCATGATCTACCTCTGGAACGAAGAACTATATTAAAAATCAAATAATTACAAAAATAAAATGAAAATCACCCCAGATGGAAAAACATTTGGAAAGGAAAATACCAAACTAAACATGGAAAAATAGCTGTACCACAGGCCAACTGCAGGGGGACACAAGTAACTCCCATTGAGGCCAATGAGAATTATTTAAGGAATCATATAAATGTAGGGTTGGAAAGGATCATCTAGTCCAGCCCCTGCACTGAAGCAGGACCAAGTTTAAACCTAGACCATCCCTGACAGGTGTTTGTCCAACTTGTTCTTAAAAAACTTCCTGTGATGGGGATTCCATAACCTCCTTTGGAAGCCTATTCCAAAGCTTAAATGCCCTTATATTTAGAAAGTTTTTACTGCTATCTAACCTAAATCACCCTTGCTGCAGATTAAGCCCATTACTTCTTGTCCTGCCTTCAGTGGACATGGAGAACAGTTGATCACTGTCCTCTTCGTAACGTCCTTTATGTCCCACCGCAGTCTTCCTTTCTCAAGACAAAACAGGCCCCTTTTTTGAACATTTCCTCATAGGTCAGGTTTTCTAAACCTTTTATTATTTTTGTTGCTCTCCTCTGGACTCTCTTCAATTTGTCCACATCTTTCCTAAATTGTAGGGCCCAGAATTGGACACAGTACTCTAGCTGAGGCTTCATCAGTGCTGAGTAGAGTGGGACAATTACTGCCCATGTCTTACCTATGACACTCTTGTTAATACACTTCAGAATGATATTAGCCTTTTTGCAACTGCATCCCATTGTTGACTCATTCAACCTATTATCCACTATAGCCCCCAGATCCTTTTCAGCAGTACTACCATACCGTTTGTTATTCCCCATTTTGTATTTGTGGATTTGCTTTTTCTTTCCTAAGTAAAATACTTTGCATTTGTCTTTCTTGAATTTCATCTTCTTGATTTTCTGACCCATTCTTTAATCTGTCAAGGTCATTTTGAATTCTAGTCCTGTTCTGGACAAGACTTGTAATTCCTCCCTGTTGGCATCTTCCATAGATATTGTAAGCACACTCTCCACTTCATTATCCAAGTCATTAATGAAAATATTGACTAGCAATGAACCTAGGACTGACCTCTGTGGGACTGCACTTGATACATCTCCCATTGTGACAGTCAACCACTGATAACTACTCTTTGAGTATGGTCTTTCAACCA
Source organism: Mauremys mutica (assembly GCF_020497125.1). Taxonomy (NCBI): domain Eukaryota; kingdom Metazoa; phylum Chordata; order Testudines; family Geoemydidae; genus Mauremys; species Mauremys mutica. Next base: position 144,129,367 of record NC_059074.1, on the reverse strand, counting down.
GATTGTATACTCACCTTATAGTAATTTCATCTAGACCACACTTCCCTAGTTTGCTTATGGAAATGTCATGTGGAATGATGTCAAAGACTTACTAAAAATCAAGATATATCAAAGAAGGAAATTATGGGTTGGCATGATTTGTTCTGAACAAATCCATGCTGGCTACTCCTTATAAACACTATTATTTGCTAGGGGCTTACAAATTGATTGTATAATTTGTTCCAGTATCTTTCCAGGTATTGAAGTTAGGCTGACTGGTTTATAATTCCCTGGATCTTTTTATTTATTTATTTTAAATGAGAACAGAGATAATACACCTGTCCTTCTCCAGTCCTCTGAGATCCCATCCATCCTCTGAGAGTTCTTTAAGGTAATTGCTAATGGTTTCGAGATTGCTTCAGCTATTTCCCTGAGTACCCTAGGATGAATTTCATCAGGCCCTGCCAGCTTGAATACACCTAACTTATCTTAATATTCTTTAACCTCTTCTTTCTCTATTTTGGCTTGCATTATATGTAGCCTGCAGAGGAAGAATGGGGCCTACCTAGTATAATCTATTTGAACTGCAATTTAGTGGCAGAGGCCCCAGTCCTGCAAAGACTCATGCACATCCTTAACTTTATGCTCATGAGTGGTCTCATTGACTTCAATGGCATTTTTCATTTGCCTAAAATTAACCAAATGTGTGTCTGTTTGCAGGATCAGGGCTGGAGGTTGCAGTAATTTACACACTGACTCTAATGTGGTTTAGAATCCCCATTCTGAAGAAGGTTCCTGGAACAGGTGTAAGGGAGCTTCTTGTGGCACAGTTCCTGTGGGAGATCCAGTACTTAGTAGAGAAATCTTCAATGAAGGGGTTAAGTCCCACTCTTCCTCCTGCCTAAGGCTGGGAAAATTCATATGGAAACTCCTCTTTATGATTATTCTTGCATCAGGGAGAAGGCTTCCCATATGGGAAGCAATCTCATCTTGTGTGGAGCCATTTGTCCAAACCTAGGCCCTAAATCTAGAAGGTACTTACACATATGATTAATTTAAAGCGTGGGAGTAGTCCCCTTGCATTTAGTGGGACTACTCTCATGATTAAAGTTAGGCATGAGTTTAAGAACTCCTATGAATCACAGCCCTAATGAACACTTGAGAACAGGCACAGCTCTCTTCAACAAATGAAAACAAACTACACTGAAAAAGGGTGTTTCATGACTAACTTAAAAAACAAAGCATTTTCTTTGAAATTTATTAATTTGTTTGGTCTTTCAATAATTAAAGGGGACTGATTACCATACAAACAAACAAAAAAATAACAGGTTGGCTATTCACCTTTGAAATATGATATTTGTAGTGCTATAATAGCAGACAAGAACTTGGAAAATAATGAAGGAGCATAAAAATGCAAATTATTGCAGCTAATTGGCTGTGTCTTCTTATGCCTTCTGAATTATTAAATTATGATAGAGTAAATCTGCCCCATTTAAATATATAGTGATGAACACAATTGTGTTCTGCCCTGTAGAGCAAGACTTATAATATGCTACTATTTGTTCCCTAATTTGATGGTAAACTGCTCTTGTTCTTTGCATTTGCAAGATACTTGCAATGTTCTAAAAATGCACACACTATACGGAATTCTGATCATGCAAAATGACACCATTACATTTCCTATTTCTAGTCCTGATTAAAAAGAAATGATGCAATTATTACAATAATGCTAATAACAGCTTGTGCTGTTGGCACTAACATTTCATCTGAATGTATTGAGTCTAATTCTGTAGACTCTTATGTATGTGACTATTTTACTCACATGAGTAATTCTGTTGACTTCAGTGGGGTTATTCACATGCATAAATGATTGCAAGATTGGGGCTGAGAAGGACAAAATTAAATAAATAGTAAGGGATTCACAAACTAGGATCAGCTTGAATTATTTTTCTTTTAACTTCAACAGAATTTTCACAGTAATCTTAACAGCAATTCTCTAATTATGATTTACATCACAGTCCAAAAATCTTAATATGAGGTACTAAAATTGCTAAAAATATGACTTTTCAGCTGAAATTTCTCATGCTTAGTTTCAGCCTGGAAATGATTTTTTTAAAAGTTTGAACAGAACAGGTTTTCAGCTATTTTTGAGTTTTGTGATTTTGAAATAAGTTTTGTTATACTGATTACGTGTTATGTATATAACAAAAGTGCATGATGCTTTATGAAATAAATTAGGATGAAACCCCTATCCTGAAGCTTACAAGTCCCAAGCCTGCAAACATTTGTTTGCACATCTACTTGATTGGAACTACTTAAGTGAGAAAAGTTATAGAATAGAATCACAGAATATCAGGGTTGGAAGGGACCTCAGGAGGTCATCTAGTCAAACCCGCTGCTCAAAGCAGGAACCCCCTTGTCTAAGTGTTTTTCAGGATTGGAGCTTGTGTTATGGTGACAGTAGGAGATGGCAAACACAAGTGATGGCTGGCATGGGAGGTAGGGGGAACAAAGGTGAAAAAATAAATTCATGTGGTAGCTTGTTTTAATTTTTCTAGACATTTTGTACTCAGAATACTCACAAATCTATAACTGATTTACATGGCCCTCATCACTAGTATCTGAGCACCTCAAAATCATTAATGTATTTTATATTCACAACAATGCAATGAGGTAGAGTGGTATTATCTCCATTTTACTCATGGAGAATTAAGGCTAAGGGTAGGTTAAGTGACTTCCCCAGTATCACACAGGAAGTCAGTGGTTGAGCTGGGAACTGAACCAGTGTCTCCTGAGGTCACTGGGCTACCCTTGCTATCCAAGCAACCTCGTTTGCACCATGGATTTGCATGGGACTCATGATATTTAAAAAAATAACTGTTTTTTTCAAAACCATCAGCAACTCTGTCAGAGTCAAAGCCTAAGGCCTGAAGGGGCCACCAACTCATTCAGTTTGACCTGATCATAAACCACCACCACTCAGAAACTGCACAATAAACCCAATAACTGGAATTAGGAATTAGAAAATATTACAGTTCACTGGAGACAAAACTATTGTCTGACACATGCAGAGAATAGGAGGGATCAAGGTGCACCAGTGTCCCAGGCCCCTGCAAGTGTCAGGGAAATGATTAAATGAGATATTCCCAGATAATCCTGGCAAGCAACCCATGCCCCACACTGCAAAAAGAGGCAAAAATCAGCTAGTGTAACTGCCAATTTGATATGGGGAAAAATTCCTTTTCAGTCCCACAAAAGGCAATCAGTTAGACCTTGTGCCTACGAACAAGAGCCAATCAGCCAGCCAAGCATGCGAGAGAGAATTCTCTATACCACCTCCGAGCCCTGGCCCACCCTGTGCAGTGTCCCATCTCCAGCTGTGGACACCCCTAATGCTTCAGAGAAAGGAAACAGCCATCCTCTCCCTACCTCCTTCAGTATACATTGGGGGGAAAATCCCTTCCTGACCCCCACAGGTGACCTTTTGAAGGTACAAAGCATGAGATTTAAGGAACATAAGACATGATCCAGAAGAGAGCTGCAGGGCTGTTGAGCCCTGGTCACCCCCACCACAAGCAACCCAGTCATACAGTCCCACTCAAACATAAGAATGGCAACTTATGGTAAACTCAAGAGTTTAGTGTGGAAGATGAGGATTGGCAGAAATATATTGAAAGACTGGGCCACTATTTTCTTGCAAATGAGATTATAGATAAGGTCAAAAAGAAAGCAAATTTCCTCAGTGTCTGTGGCCATAAAACCTACTCCCTCAAAGAGTTTGTTAAAGCCTCAGAAACTAGGAGATAAAAGTTTAGAAGACCTGAAAAAGATCTTAACAGAGCACTACACAAAGCCAAACATTACTGTGGAAAGTTTCAAGTTTCATAGTAGAATGAGAAGACAAGATGAAAGCATACCTGTGTATGTGGCAGAGCTGACATGATTAACAGAATGTTGTCCCTTCAGAAGTGTCCTAGAGAATATGCTGTGGGACAGATTTGTTTGTGGTATAAGTAATGAGACAATTCAGAGACAATTGCTGGTGGAGATGAATTTAATCTGGCCCAAAGCAGTAGAATTGGTAACAGCAATAGAAACAGTGAAAAATTTGCAAGATTTGCACTTAGAATGCAGGGGAACTCAAACTGACTCAGTTAAATGGGGAGTCTCTGTAAATCGAAGGCTTTAAATCAAGATTTGAGGACTTTGGTTACTCAGCCAGAGGTTGTAGGTTGCTGAGATTCTGTGGCCTATGATATACAGAAAGTAAGGCTAGCTGATCAGGATGGTCCCTTCTGGCCTTAAAGTCTATGCATATAAAAAAGGCAAAGCAAGCTGAAAGGGACTCGGGCTCCAAGGGGTGTTTCTGCTGTGGCGGAGCTCATTTTTCATCTGTTTGTAAATTTAAAAGGGCTTAGTGTTATAAATAACTCAAGATTGCACACTTAGTCAGAAAATGCAAAGGTGACTATCAAACAGTATCTCAAACCCAGGAGGGTAGACTCCAAATGTCTGGAGGAAAAGAACAAAAACAGAGGACTCTTTTCCTCAAGGGGGAGGAGGTACACACTATGTATTGTCTGAAAGGGAAGAAAGTCAGTCCTTGTGAAGTAATGGTAAGGGAAACAATCAGTCAGTACAAATGGAAATAAACACAGGGACTTCAGCTAGTGTGATCAATGAATATACATATCATTGTACAGTGGAAAGCAGGACTGAGACCTCTAGTTAATGCAGGAGTGACCCTGCATACCTACACCAGGAACCTGTCCTGGTGGTAGGTTCTGTGCTTGTCCCTGTAAAATATAAGAGCCAAAATAAAAGGTTACCAGTCCTAATAATCCAGGGACAGTCTCAGAATCTGTTAGGAAGAGATTGCTTGCAAGAACTAAAACTGAACTGGGAGGAAATTTTCAAATTAGACCCTAGCAAAACATCAACATTCTAGGAAGTTTTGAACGGTCACCCAGTTATTTTAAAATAAAGGGTAGAGGCTCTGGGAAAAGTAACAGTCAGGATTTATGTCCAGGATGGGGACAAGCCAAAATAACTTAAAGCAAGACCAGTTTCTTATGCCCTCAGAGAAAAGACTGGGAAAAAAGGGCATCATTTCACCATCATTTCTGAATGGGCCTGTAACAAGGCCTTCGCTTGCCCTCTCAACAAATCAGCCAGAGACCCCTTCTCAGTGCAATCATCTGTGTTTTTTATTTCCAGTATCAGCTCCCATCACCATCGGGCCGCCTGGAACTTTTGGCGGTAGCCCTCTGTCGACAGGCCCACCCAGTCTAGAATGGCTACCCTCACCACCTCATAGTTCTGGGCGTGCTCGTCACTCAAGGCCATTAATGCTTCTTAATTGGAGCTAGGCTAACAGGGGCCTGGCTCAGGATCTCCTGGCCAGCACCAGGAGGGAAACACTCAAGGGATTACATCAGTACCATCAATTACATATTGATTATTAGCATCACCTGGAATTTTCCAGAGGACTATAAAAATTTGTTGAAAGGTACCTACATGTTGTAGTGAGGATTGATGACAGCCTCATCATAGTTGGACGTGATGCTGAGCATCTGTCAACACTGGAGAAGGTGCTTCACTTAAAACAAAGTAAGTGTTTTTTTGTGAGACCAGAAGTGATGCACCTGGGTAATAGATTAGAAGGGGTTCACGGGGCTCCAGTCAGCATGGAGGAGCTCATCCCTTGACCTCCACAGCCATCCACTAATATGCATTTCCATCTGGCATCCAGGGCCCCCAACAGACCACCCCCAATAAAGGAACAAATACCTGAAAATCTCTGGAATGTAAGCAAGTAAATATCTGACTGCTGTGAGCTTTGCAAGTGGCCAAAAGACAAGGAGAACAGAGACCTGACTCTGTCTGCCTTCCCTCTGCGAACAAGATGGCTGTTGTGGGCACTGCAGACGCATCAGATATCAATACCACAGCACAACTGACTTACTTCAGTTGACTCCTCTCTTGAAGTGCTGACAGGATGCATGAATGAAACAGAAGGGTGAATATCAATGGTAGAAGTTCAGGTACAAGGGCTCTCTGCCTAGGGGCAGAGAAGCCTCACAGACTAATCTTTTCTTAAATCAAAAGTGGCAGACATTGAGCAGAGGTCTTGCTGCAATGATTTGGGAATTATAAGAGTTCTTGAATGAGAGACAAAGGCAACCCCTTAGAATTTGTTTCCCATCTCCTTGCAGAAATGCTCAGTCTCCTGGATGATTTTAAATTTGATTTAGAGAAAGCACATAGGTTCCTAGCTCCTAAGCCCACCTCAAATGCCAAACCTCACAGATTGATTGTCAATTTTCTCAGATTTACTGTAGAATAAAAATACTATAGCTATCTTGTGGGGAAAAAACTGTTTGGGGCAGGCCACAGTACAAGATAATGATTTTTCAAGATTGTACAAAAGATGTGGTTGAACAGAGATCAGCCTTCAGCAGAGCAAGGGTACTTGCCAAGCACTGAGGGCTCAAATATTTTATGAAGTTTACAGCTCAGTTCCCTGTCAAGGTGAGGAAGTGCATCTGTTCCAAAAGCCCCAAGAAGCAGAATGTTTTTAAATAGCCTGCAGTGAACTGAGTACTTGTTCTGTTTTACACCAAGTTTACTTCTCATTTGTTATGTCTGCCCTACTCGGACATATGAACTTATCTGGTGACTGGGACGAACTTACTTGGGTTATCTTTTGCTGCAGGCTTGTACTCTCAGCTTTTGGGACATGTACATCAATTCTCAAATGGCTGAACGTGAAACACCTTAGTAGGGGAGTTGAGGGAATACCTCATCCCAAACTGATATCATCAGAATAATGTATGAGCAAGATTAAGTGCCTTTGCTACTGTATTTGTGTTGGGGGAATTGATGAAACATTTGACAACCTCCCTATCTAGGCAGGTTTCAGAGTAGCAGCCGTGTTAGTCTGTATCCACAAAAAGAACAGGAGTACTTGTGGCACCTTAGAGACTAACAAATTTATTTCAGCATGAGCTTTCGTGAGCTACAGCTCACTTCTTCGGATGCATAGAATGGAACGCACAGACAGGAGATATTTATACATACAGAGAACATGAAAAGGTGGAAATATGCATACCAACAGGAAGAGTCTAATCAATTGAGATGAGCTATCATCAGCAGGAGAAAAAAAACGTTTGAAGTGATAATTAAGATGACCCATAGAAGGTGTGAGGAGAACTTAACATAGGGAAATAGATTAAATTAGTGTAATGACCCAACCATTCCCAGTCTCTGTTTAAGCCTGAGTTAATTGTATCTAATTTGCATATTAATTCGAGTTCAGCAGTCTCTCTTTGGAGTCTGTTTTTGAAGTTTTTTTGTTGCAAAATTGCCACCTACAAGTCTGTCACTGAGTGGTTAGAAAGGTTGAAGTGTTCTCCCACTGGTTTTTGAATGTTATGATTCCTGATGTCAGATTTGTGTCCATTTATTCTTTTGCATAGAGACTGTCCGGTTTGGCCAATGTACCTGGCAGAGGGGCATTGCTGGCACATGATGGCATATATCACGTTGGTAGATGTGCAGGTGAATGAGCCCCTGATGGCATGGCTGATGTGATTAGGTCCTATGATGGTGTCACTTGAATAGATATATGGACAGAGCTGGCATCGGGCTTTGTTGCAAGGATAGGTTCCTGGGTTAGTGTTTATGTTGTATGGTGTGCGGTTGCTGGTGAGTATTTGCCTCAGGTTGGGAGGCTGTCTGTAAGCGAGGACTGGCCTGTCTCCCAAGATCTGTGAGAGTGAGGGATCATCTTTAAGGATAGGTTGTAGATATTTGATGATGTGCTGGAGAGGTTTTAGTTGGGGGCTGTAGGTGACGGCTAGTGGCGTTCTGTTATTTTCTTTGTTGGGCCTGTCCTGTAGTAGGTGGCTTCTGGGTACTCTTCTGGCTCTGTCAATCTGTTTTTTCACTTCAGCAGGTGGGTATTGTAGTTTTAAGAATGCTTGATAGAGATCTTGTAGGTGTTTATCTCTGTCTGAGGGATTGGAGCAAATACAGTTGTATCTTAGAGCTTGGCTGTAGACAATGGGTCATGTGGTGTGTCCTGGATGGAAGCTGGAGGCATGTAGATAAGTATAGCGGTCAGTGGGTTTCTGGTATAGGGTGGTGTTTATGTGACCATCGCTTATTAGCACAGTAGTGTCTAGGAAATGGACCGCTTGTGTGGATTGGTCTAGGCTGAGGTTGATGGTGGGATGGAAATTGTTAAAATCACGGTGAAATTCCTTGAGGGCTTCTTTTCCATGAGTCCAGATAATGAAGATGTCATCAATGTAGCGCAAGTAGAGTAGGGGTGTTAGGGAACGAGAGCTAAGGAAGCGTTGTTCTAAGTCAGCCATAGGCAGAACACCTTCTATGTGTTTTTGATTATATAAAGGTCTGTATATTAGTTCAGCACTGACATACACCAAAGGAATCACCAGGGGGTGGTCAGGGGCGGCTCTAAGAATTTGGCCGCCCCAAGCAGGGCGGCATGCCGCAGGGGGCGCGCTGCCGGGCGCCGATCCCGCGGCTCCTGATGTCCTCTTGCAGACGTGACTGCGGAGGGGCCGCTGGTCCCGCGGCTCCGGTGGAGCTTCCGCAGGCATGACTGTGGAAGGTCCGCCGGAGCCGCCTGCCGCCCTGCCGGCAAAATGCCGCCCCACGCGCGCGCTTGGCGCGCTGGGGTCTGGAGCCGGCCCTGGGGGTGGTGCAGCTCCTGTTGCTCTGTAGAAATTGGATGGCTCTGATTCCACTTTTCAAAACTGGTGCCAGTGGCAGATCCTGCTGTGTCACCATGTCTCACTGGGGGTTCTCAAATCCTGGCAGCTTTACATTCTAGTACTGGAAGTGCAAGAGACAGCTCTCCTCCCTGCAAGATGTGAGAGGTGCGCTATCTGGCAGCTCATGTGCCTAACAAATGGGGACTATTCATACTTTTGCCCTCTACATGAGTCCTATTCTGATTTCAATTTCCTTTTGATCTCCAGGGACATGGTAAATTCTGAAACTGACTCCTCCGTTGATGCAATTGCTGTCTCTGATGATGACCCTCTACTTCTTTGAAGAGCAACAGTTCTGGGCCAGAAGGAGCCATGTAGATGAAGTTTGAATTTTTCACTTTTAGTACACCCCCGTTTCAAAATTTGTATTGAAAAAGAAATTGGCCTGTTCATGAAGACAAATGACCCTCAAACATCTTTTAACAGGCTCAAGGTCCTCAACAGGGTGGCAGTACTTAAAATTAAAACACTCACTAACAGATCAGTTTAGACTGGATGCACCAAGACTGCCAGAAGCTCCAGAACTACGGGGAAATGCTTCAAAACGCTTCATAAACTCCCCAGGTCCATGTCCACCATGCTTTAGAACCCAAAAACCATGACTATGATCCAGAGACAGAGACTTGGGTCCAAAGGACCTGGTCTACACTAAAGGTTTCAATAGTGATCAGCCAACATGGATTCCAGGTACTGTCCTAAAGCAAACTGCCCCCTGGTCTTTTAAAGTGGTTTAAGTGATGTTTGAGTCATAAGATGGCATTGAATGATACCCGTTTGCAGAGTGACGTGTGGGCACCAGAGCCTTTGCTCTTGGGTGATGAGTCTGGAGGAGCTGAAGCCAAGAGAGGATGCAGTTTTGCCAGGAATGCTGGAGATCTCAAGATGGGAGTATTTGCAAAACTGCTGGAGCAGGAGACTGGAGGCAGTGGGTCTTTGCCCCTGGAGAAGGCCAGGGCTGCCATGGAGAGGCACTACTCTGTGTGAAAGAGAATAGTCCCAAGTTTTTTATAAGACTACATCAGGGCTGCAAACTGAAAGGTGAGCGATGTAGTTAAGTGGTCATCAAGGGCTTAACTGGGTACTCAGAGTATTTTGGGTTGGAGCCATGCTCTATCCCTCCCTTACCTCCTATTGAGTTAGTGGGTGTTTTACCCCACTCTTTTTGTGTATAGTTGAATAAAGCAGCATGTTCCCAGCCTGCAGTACTGGAAGTAAAGTGTGGTTCTTGTGCTCAGAGAGGGCTGTCAAGCAAATAAAAAAAATGCAATTAATCACTCAATTAAAAAAATTAATCACGATTAACCATGGCATTAAACAATAATAGAATACCATCTATTTAATTAATTTTGGATGTTTTTTACATTTTTCAAATATATTTATTTCAGTTACGACACAGAATACAAAGTGTACAGTGCTCACTTTATATTTATTTTTTATAACAAATATTTGCACTGTAAAAAAAATAGTATTTTTCAATTCACCTAATTGAAGCACTGTAGTGCAATCTCTTTATCAGGAAAGTTGAACTTACAAGTGTAGAATTATGTACAAAAAAAACCTGGATTCCAAAATAAAACAATGTAAAACTTTACCACCTACAAGTCCACTCAGTCCTACTTCTTGTTCAGCCAATTGCTCAGACAAACAAGCTTGGTTACAATTTTCAGGCGATAATGCTGCCCGCTTCTTGTTTATTATGTCACCTGAAAGTGAGAACAGGCATTGGCATTGTTGTAGCCAGCCTTGCAAGATATTTATGTGCCAGATGCGCTAAAGATTCACACGTCCCTTCATGTTTCAACCACCATTCCAGAGTACATGCGTCTATGCTGAGTTCTGTTTAATAATGATCCAAAGCAGTGTGGACCAACCGTTACCAGATTTGCCTGTTACTTTGGGGTACGCTCCTTTATTAGGGTTACTCTTCTGGTGGTGGTGGGGTGTGTGTCTGTAATTCTATTAATGTACTGCTTGCGTCACTTGTGTTTTCATATGGAGCTCTATTTCTCCCGTCTGCAAGTCCCCTCCCAATGGAACTATCCTGCAGGACCTAGGCTCCCCAGGGCTGGCGGTGGTTGCACTCGGCACGCCAGCTTTTTTTTTTTTCCTGCTTGGGGTGGTAAAAACCTGGAGCTGGCCCTGATAACAGTTACATTATTAAAGGTTAATACCTGACATACAAAAGAAAACAGAGAGAGAGAGAGGGGAGGATCTCACAGCTCCCTGAAGCTTGAACTGGTCGGGGTTCCCAGGTGATGGTGGTAGCTCTGGGTCCTGAGTGCTGGAGACAGGCAGCGCCCCCAGCATGATCAATCAGGAGAAGATGAAATCCTAGTGGAACTGATGCAGAGTTTGGATCTATGCATCAGACCACTTACTTGAACATAGGTAGGTGTTCCTTCCAGGGAGCTCACAATGCAATTAGGCTGCTTCAGTATTTTGGATATCAATCAAGGATTTATTACTAGAATTGGTCTGATAACTGCTAGCTGGGTGTGGGCAGGTGTGGGTTCATTAACATCTGGAGCAGAGATCCCCCAGGATGCAGTGCTTCCCTGTTTTTCTGGTCCCAGAGTTCAGTGCGGTTCTTGCCTTGGAATCTCTGTTCTCCATTCGGTATGCTAACGGAGATGCCTCCCTGTCCCATCTTTGATGCAGATGAGGCCTTAATCTTGTCACCCTTGTCAGGAGGGGTCTAGGTGTATCTCCCACAGCCCTTTACTGCTCTCTGCAAGTCTTTTCTCTGATCAGTTTTGGTTCAAACAGAGGCTGGGGTGTGTGTGTGTGTCTTTCATGAGTCAGGCTGGATACTGCGCCCTGGTTCTCCAAGAACACAGAGCTGACTGGTATCACAATGCATGTTCATTTTCATCATCTGAGTCAGATGCCACCAGCAGAAGGTTGATTTTCTTTTTTTGGTGGTTCAGGTTCTGTAGTTTCCGCATCTTAATGTTGCTCTTTTAAGACTTCTGAAAGCATGCTCTACACCCCATCCCTCTCAGGTTTTGGAAAGCACTTCAGATTCTTAAACCTTAGGTCGAGTGCTATAGCTATCTTTAGAAATCTCACATTGGTATTTTCTTTGCATTTTGTCAAATCTGCTATGAAAGTGTTCTGAAAACGAACAACATGTGCTGGGTCATCATCTGAGACTATTATAACAGCATGGAGGCATGTCCTCTGGAATGATGGCTGAAGCATAAGAGCCAAAAGCAGACTTGTAGACTCTAAAGTTTTACATTGTTTTGTTTTTGAGTGCAGTTGTGTTACAAAAAAAATCTACATTTGTAAGTAGCAATTTCACAATAAAGAGATTGCACTACAGTACTTATCGTTTTTATAGTGCAAATATTTGTACTAAAAATAAAGTGAGCACTGTACACTTTGTATTCTGTATGGTAATTGAAATTAATATTTGAAAATGTAGAAACATATCCAAAAATATATAATAAATTTCAATTGGTATTCAATTGTTTGACTGTATGATTAAATCTGCGATTAATCACAATTTTTTAATTACAATTGATTTTTGTGTGTTAATTGTGTGATTTATTTGAGCACATTAAACTAAGTTTTTCTCTCATCCCAGATGTGAGAACTTTCATTTCTATGTACATTTCCATCAGCCATCCTGCCTTCATGCTCATGTTCTATATTATCATCCTTATTGCAAACTGAGTCAAAGCAGTCATTTAGTTTTTGGACAATGCCTAGATTATCTCTTTCCCAACCTCATCCTTCCTTATTGAAAACGTGGCCAATGGGAGCTGCGGGGATGGTGCTTGCGGGCAGGAGCAGCACATGGAGGCATGTGCCTGCCCCCAGAGGCCACAGGAGTATGCTGGCCGCTTCTGGGAGTGGCGCGGGGACGGGGTAGGCAGGGAGCCTGGCTTAGCCCCCCTGCACTGCTGCCTGGGAGCCATCTGAGGTAAGTGCCACCTGGCAGGAGCCCAATCCCCATCACTGAGCCCCCTCCTGGAGCCAGCACCCTGTACCCCCTCCTGCACCCAAATTCCTTCCCAGAACTTGCACCCCATACCTCCTCCTGCACCCCAACCCCCTGCCCCAGGCTCAGCCTGGAGCACTTCCCACACTCTGAACCCCTTGGCCCCAGCCCAGAGCCCGTACCCCCTCCCGAACCTCAACCCCCTGCCCTAGCCCAGTGAAAGTGAGTGGGGGGGGGGGAACAAAGAGGGGTAAGGAGTGAGTGAGACAGGGCTTCAGGGAAGGGGCGAGGCCTCAGGGAAGGGGGATGGGGTAGATCCTGGGTTGCACTTAAATTAAAAAAGTGATCTTGTGGGTAAAAAGGTTGGAGACCACTGATTTATATAATTAGAAATCCTCTTACTAAGTGTTTTGCCTCCTGTGGGAGTTACAGGTATTCAATACCTCTTAGATAGCCACATCATGCCATTGAATGTTACACAGAATTTCCCATTGATTTTACTGAGGTCTTCTACTTAAAATATTCATGGCATATTATGGTCCAGGATCAGGTTCCAAGTTTGGAAATGGCATATTGAGCATATGGCATAAATCATTTTGATTACTTTTAAAATATTAATTATGCATTTAATTGTTGTTAGATTAACGCCAACAGAAGAAACGGGAAATATACCCTAAATATCGATCATGTGAATGAGAAAAAACAAAAAGGGAAGCAGAGAATACACCTGGGATCATTCTGCCAATAGGAGTCCATAGCTGGTAATTAAAGCAAGCCAGAGAAATTTTGGTTAAAGAGTTCCTTGCTATATTGGTATAGGTGATCATAATTGGTAAAGAGAAAAAGGTCAGAAAAATATCATTTTTGAGGTAAATAACAAGTCTTTTTAATTTAAAGGCCCATGGGAAATGCATCCATTTGCTATATGAAATTCCAACAACAAAATCCAGTATCTTTACATAAACAGGGTCTGAATGAGCTCTCCCCTGACATCTAGTGATGAACCAGGGAAAAAAGACCTCAGGAGAAGACTGTATTTGCATAGACACGCCTACTCTGCCTAGGTGATCACCAGGCAACAGACCTGCTTTGTCAAAGTGATGAGTTTTGGCTGTTTTGGATTAAAATTCACTTCAGTATTGAATGCAGGGGTAATGAAATTGTGATGCTTTGAGGTTTCACCCAGACCAGAAAGTCTGTGTCACCACCTGCCCAGTAGCCCTGGCTGTTGTGCTGTGCAGTGTTGGCTCAGCACCCAAGTAGCCTGCTCACAGCAACCAGTGACACACTGACTGCTCCTCCAGTCCCAAGTCACCCCAAAACCATCTCCCGGGTAGTGTCTAGTCCCTCTCACTGGACCCTCACAGACGTTACCCAGTTTGCTGTGTCCAAAGGGAAAGAATACACACCAGCCTGCTATATTAGCAGAGGATTTTACCCTTTAGTTTAACATACAACACCGAGATAAACTTGTTTTTCTTTTACAAAACTATTATCAATAGAACCTGAATTTAAGAGATACCAAGTAGAAAGAATAGGGATAGAAATGGTTACAAACAAGTAAAAATAAGTTTCTAAGACTAAAATCTAACTTACATTAGAGATTTTTATTCAAAGTAGTTTGCTCACCACAGTCATTCTTCCATCATGACTGGCCAGTCCTTAGCCAGGATCCAACACTTCATTTCTTTGTCTTCTCAGGGGAAGGATGCCACATTGCTTTCCCCCTTTACTTATATTTTCCAAAGTTCATTGACTCTGTTTCAAGAAGCAGGAAAGCTTCTTGAGGGTGGGGGGATGCAGTCTCCATCCCCCACCAACATTGTTAAGTGGTCATCTTCCCCCACTTACTTGCCTGATGGCTTTGTTTAACCTTGCACATAAATGTGCTTTTCATTGTCTTTGGTCACACCTTACGTAATTTACATTGGAGACACAGTCAAGCCTGTAAAGCATTCCTGTGAAGCAGGCTGTGCTTACGTACTGTGTGCAAAACACATTTGAGGAACATATTTCCAGCATACATCTATAATTCTTTATACACTTCCGGTACATACATCATGCACGAATATTAATGGCCAGTATATTACCAGTTTGCATGTTACACCTTCCATTGCACTTTATAGATAAAGATTATGACAGAGAGTTGGGGCAACGAATGTGCCAGGCCTGATGAGCATTATAGGTGCCCTCTGCCAGTGGGCACTGAGGGGCTCCCTGGGCCACAGAAATGTTATCCTTATTGTATGAGTAATGGACAGCAGAACTGTACTTAACATGCCCTGATTGAACCTACATTTAACCTCACTCACGAAGCAGGGGGTAAGGGTGCTGTGTTCTGAGGTTCCACTATTTAGACCAGTTCTTAGTGATTGGAGCTCTTAATGATTGCACCATGTAGCAAGACAGTGGGGTTGAGGGCAGGTGTTCCTACCTCGGTGTGTAGACTCTATAAACAGAGTCATAGACACCATTTGAACCTCCCCCTCTATGTTTAAAGAGGAAGCTGATCATACTCATTTAAGAGTCTTTGTTTCTGCTCAGTGATGACTAGAGCTGAAGTCACTGGTGACCAGGTCTGAGGGCTAAGTCTTTGACTTGATATGAGGACAGTGTTGGAGTGAAAGACAATGCAGAGGTTTCAGTTGCAGAGAGGTTTCCCCCCTACGTGGTGAAGTCACTAAGAACGGGGCTAGGTGATGGAACCCCAGAACATGGTATTACAGAGGCAGCAGGCAGTGCCAGCAGTGAGCAATGGCAACGGTGGTAATCGGTGGCAGCAGGGCCAGTGGTAATTGCTGAGGGATTGCTAGACCTTCCCTTTCAGATGTGGGAGGTGAACCCACATGAACACACCCCTGAATGCTGGAACTTCACTGACTTTGGATAACCAACTGTGAGCAGAGTGCAGTGGAGGGGAAGGGAATAGTATGATAAAGGGTCATTTGTCCCTCAGATTTTTGCCCTACAAAGAGGGAAACTGAGGCAAAGGAGACTAACACACTTTGGGGTGTTGACTTGTGGTTTGCATACTTTTGCATCATTGTTGTGGTGTTTTCCCAAATTAATGCTGCGTTCCCCCTCCCTTTTAATACAAGTTTTCTTGTGTTAGACACAGATTCAGTGCTTACAAGTGGGGAACTATCACTTCTTAGAGGTGCCTCGGGTGGTGGTTAGTTTTCCCAGATTGAGTGGGGGCTCGAGCCAGTTCTGTTTTGTAATGTTAAGAGAAACTTCTGAATATTGAACCTGGCCTTTGTTGTTGCTGATACAACCTGGCAGAAGAGTTGCATCTAGAAGGAGTTACCCCCGTCATAAGACCCAATTTTATAAGTGTGCAGAATACAGCTAGCTAAATTCTAACCGGAGCCAAGGTCCCAATCTCCACCTAGACTGATTTTCTAGAGGCTGGAGACTAGCTGTATAGTTGCTTGACTCCTTCATTTTGCTTCAGTCAGCAAGCCCCCTTCACATTTTCATACTGCATTCCTAGCATTAGATGGTGCTATATTAGGGTATAAATAGAAGCAATCAGAGGCACCATCACATGACCTAAAATGGAGTGCCACTTAGTTTTGAAACAAAAACAAGCCTGTCCCCTACCTTAAAAGTTCCCAGGTCTCTGCTGTTGGAAAGGAAAACATAGTGCTGTATCCTGTACGCTGCAGTTGGCTTCTCTATCATTGCTCTTGAGGCTTTATATACAGTTGCAGCAATTTTTTAAAAATATAGTCAGAATACCTCTTGATGTTAACCCATTAATAGATCTCCCCCTTGCACTCTCATTCTCCACTGAGGGCTTGGCCAGGTACAGAAAGATCAGTGGGAAATATGGAATTTATTCATAGACCTGTGTATAGCATTTATCACTATAATGTCAGCTCACCTGGAATTTGCTTTTATCTTCACTAAAAAGGAGAAGCCTAACAGATGTATTTATGGAGAAGTGGTTAATGAAGAAAGGGAGAAAAGACAATCATCATATATGACTCCATGGAGAGCTATAATGAGTAGAGGGAGCAGTCTTTTTCATTTGTCAACAGACCAAAATGTAAAGGGCTTAGTCTGCAGCAAATTAGGTTAAATATCAAGAAAAAAGGAGCATAAATATTAGTCATGCAGGGGATATTGCAGAATCAACATCACTGTGACTATTCAAGTTTAGTCTTCATAACCACCTACTGAGGATGATTAAGGATTAATTAAATTACTCCTATCACAGTGCAGGCAGATGGACTGGAGAACTCCTGAGGGGCTCAGAACTTCTCACAATCAGGTGACAGAAGAACCACCCAGCCCAAATCATCTTCTTATTCCGCCTAGTGCCCAAGTCAAATGAGTGTAAGCCAATTGCAAAGTGAGAGTCCAGTGGTGAAGGCAAGAAAAACAAAACAAGAAAACCCAGCCCCACCAACATGCTTTAGCCCAGGGGTTCTCAAGCCTTTTTTTCCTAGGACCCCCTTTGAAAATATTTCAGGCTGTGATGACATCCCCTACCACCATGCCACCCTTACTTCTACGCTGCTGCTGGTGGCAGTGCCTTCAGAGCTGGGTGCCGAGCCAGCAGCTGCTGCTCTCCAGCCGCCCAGCTCTGAAGGGCATACAGAAGAATAGGTTTGTGACCCTCTTTTGGATCAGGACCCCAGTTTGAAAAACACTGCTTTAGCCCATTACATTTATATTTATTAATTTACATTTATCTAATTCATGAGTGTAAAACCTGTGTAAATGAGAGGTGAATCAGGCCTCTGGAGCCCTGAAATTCCACTCGACTTGCAGCAAGAGAGGTATTTTTAACTTAGTGTTATTCAGTGAAATTCACACTAAAAGAAATGAAGTCTCCTGCAAGACAGTGGAAATGTATGGCTCAAGGACTATAGGTTTCAAAAGGGAATCTGCCCAAGAAAGCCTTTTGAAGTGAAGCCAGAGGATAATTAGCAACGTCTCTCATACTCCTGTAGGAATGCAGCAATCTTCTACTTCCAAAACCTCCAAACACTACTACAATGACCGCTTTATTTGGATGAGCTGCAGAACTCACTCACAGCTTCACCATGTATGTAAGCTGGCCATCTAGAAAAGCCTTTATGCCATCTATATTTTTGTTACAGTGAATATATAAAGAGTGGTACTTTCACTCAAGAAAAAAAAAAGAAATTTGGTTTGAATTCTTACACTGCTCTTCAGTGGTAGAGATAGAACAATAAGAAGCATAAAGCAATGTTATGTTAGTGCAAGGGTGTCCTCCAGTGGTGACAGTGTTATGTAACTCAAAGGATGCATACTATAGAAGGATCCAACATGGCTGCCTTGGAATGTAACATGGGTCATGCCTGTCACAATGGAGAGGCTGAATGAATATAAAATACAGGGTCTGATTCTTCATTGCATTTTGTGTAGTCATTTTCTCCTATGCAAAGTGAGCTCAAATTGGGTATAAACCACCACCATTTTCATTTTGTGGTATTGTATATCTATTTTACATTAACTTTTCACAGGGGTAATTTCCTACACAAAGAACAAAGCAATAGAGAATAAGATCTATATTTTTACTAATTGACTTAAAAAAATCTCTTATCTGTGCTTCACTTCTGAGGGGGATGAATTTTGCAAAAAAACCCACTGCAGTCTGTAGAACACAATATCCAAATCTCTACTGGCCTGCTGGTTCTTTCTGGAGCTCTCTCAGCTGTGCACCGATGGGACACCCACAAAGCCAAGAATCTCTCTACCTGTAATGTTGAATGGGGTACAAAGAATAAACTATGGGGAAAGATTTTTCTCTCTTTTCTCCTCACCCTCCATTTCCCTTCCACTATCATTTAACTTTGTGGATGATGGGAGTTTCCCTTTTAAAATGTTACAAAGGCTGCCAAAACTTACAATTCTCTTCATCGCCAGCTGGCTTCTTGTGCCAAACCACAGCTTTCCACCTCTTTCCCCACTCTCCTCTTTCCTAAATTCACAAGAGTGAAACCAGATCCCTAAATCAGCTCCTTAATTCAGGTCCAGTTTAGATTTATTGTTCCCAATTGTGAAAAAACCCACCAACAGCAGCCAGGGTAAATGAAAACTATGAGGTTCTCTTCTGTCAGGGGGAAGTTCAGGGTTTGGCCTGCCCTTCACTTGTGTTTAAGGTGTCCTCATCTGCTTTCAGGCAACTGTTTGCTTTTAGGAGCTCAAGTAAAAGGGGAGTCTTTTATATACTGGGGGTCTGACTTTAGGGAGGCTATGTTAGCCACCAACAGCTATATTGAAGTAGCTTCTGGGTCCTGCTTTAAGTGTTAGGGTTTCACACAGGGAATGTGGGATATGGACATGTAAAGTAAACTCAAACTAGACAAGAAAATTGATGGTTTTGGTCTGTTTGCCCACTGACAGTCAGCTGAGGGTTGTGAGTCTGTACAATTACCTCATTCAAGTTTAAGGGTATTTGCCTGTATTAAAAGCAATGTTATCCAGATGACTGAAGGAGATATTGATAAAATTGCATTAAGCTCTTCTCTCGTTTTGCCCAGTTATCTTGAATTTGACAATCTAGGTCATTCTGGTTATCTCATAAATGTCTCAATTTTGTGACTGAAGACTTACTTGCAGGAGCCACCATCTATCAAGGGAAAAAGATGCTTTTACTGTGATATGCAGGTCCTCAGCTGGTGTAAATTGTCTTGAAGCCAATGGAACTATGACAGTTGACACTAGCTGTTTAATTTATACTGAAATATACCTATGATGTTCATGTGAGCTTATTAGGAGGCATTTTCTGGCTTTCAAACTAGGTTTAGATAAATTCCAAGGTTTATTTTGATAAAGTAAATACCTTTTAAATGTGTCATAGAACCATAGAATCTCAGGGTTGGAAGGGACCTCAGGAGGTCATCTAGTCCAACCCCATGCTCAAAGCAGGACCAATCCCCAACTAAATCATCCCAGCCAGGGCTTTGTCAAGCCTGACCTTAAAAACCTCTAAGGAAGGAGATTCCACCACCTCCCTAGGTAACCCATTCCAGTGCTTCACCACCCTCCTAGTGAAATAGTGTTTTCTAATATCCAACCTAGACCTCCCCCACTGCACCTTGAGACCATTACTCCTTGTTCTGTCATCGGGTACCACTGAGGACAGTGTAGATCCATCCTCTTTGGAACTCCCTTTCAGGTAGTTGAAAGCAGCTATCAAATCCCCCCTCATTCTTCTCTTCTGCAGACTAAACAATCCCAGTTCCCTCAGCCTCTCCTCATAAATCATATGCTCCAGCCCCCTAATCATTTTTGTTGCCCTCTGCTGGACTCTTTCCAGTTTTTCCACATCCTCCTTGTAGTGTGGGGCCCAAAACTGGACACAGTACTCCAGATGAGGCCTCACCAATGTCGAATAGAGGGGAATGATCATGTCCCTCGATCTGCTGGCAACGCCCCTACTTATACAGGCCAAAATACTGTTAGCCTTCTCGGCAACAATGGCACACTGTTGACTCATATCCAGCTTATCGTCCACTGTAACCCCTAGGTCCTTTTCTGCAGAACTGCTGCCTAGCCATTCAGTCCCTAGCATATAGCAATGCATGGGATTCCTCCGTCCTAAGTGCAGGACTCTGCACTTGTCTTTGTTGAACCTTATCAGACTTCTTTTGGCCCAATCCTCTATTTGTTTAGGTCCCTCTGTATCCTATCCCTACCCTCCAGCATATCTACCACTCCTCCCAGTTTAGTGTCATCTGCAAACTTGCTGAGGGTGCAGTCCACACCATCCTCCAGATCAATCTGGAGGGTCATTTCCGCTTTCATTACATATTTTAGATGCATCAGAACTAATCTAATAAAATGGGCTATATTCCTTGAAGGTTGCAAGAACAAGGGGGGTCAGCAAAAATGGGATATATTAATAATGATTATTAATGTGTAACATCACATTTTAGCATTGAGTTAAAGTGCATAATCTTTCATCCAGTTTTGGGAACACCTAAAATGCACATTAGAGTAACAAGTTATTATTTAAAATAGGGAAGTGAAACTGTTCCATTGACTTTGATACAGAACCATGCTGGACACTGTCTGTTGAACCAAGACATAGGCCCCAACATTAACCAAACAATTTACTGGAATAATAGACATTAACCAAATGATTTACTGGAATACGTAATTGGGAATATTAGGATGGGCTTCTGAAGATGTTTATCATGTCTAGCCTCAGAAATGTTACAAATGCTCATCAGGGCTGGCCTTACCATGAGGCAAACTGAGGCAGCCACCTCAGGTGCCAGATTGTGGGAAGCGGGGTGCCATTAGGACCCAGAGTGTAGAAAATTGTGTCTGCTGCTGGTGCATATGTATTTTCTCTGCTCTAGATGCACAGAGATGGTGGAGTGCTGTGCTGGAGGAAGGAGGGCACCAGAGACATAACAGGCAGGCAGGAGAAAAGATGAGAGGGAATAACAGAAAGCAGCAGGAGCTGCAGGGAGAGAGAGGAGGAGGGGCCTCTTATGTACCTCTCTAACACCCCCAGGAGCCTGGACTGATTAACACCAGCTTCTCAGGGAGCGTCTTGTTTCCTGCTGCTTCCCTGAACATACTTGAGGAGAACAGGCAGTCAACTGAAGTAGTAGGAGCCAGCTAGGCCCTTAAGATGCTGATATCTTCCCTCACTCAGACCCTGCTACCAGCCTGTTTATTTGTCCCCTTCAAGACACTGAGCCACTATAGTTGGCACAGAACAGCAGTCATGAGTGAAAGAAGAAAACGCCCCTCTGGGGCAGCATTCAGAAAAAGAAAGAAAGCAAAGAAAGCTTTTCTATCTAAGCAGGAAGGAGCTCTCCTGAGATACATAGACACAAATGTTCACGGTGAGCCTTCTGGCCCCAGTGAGGATGTGAGTGGTGAGGAGATGCCTGATCTTCCAGTTAGTCAGAGTGCAGGTGGCCTGGGAGCTACTGCAGCATCCATATCTCCATCTCAAATGGATGTAAACATGCACATTCCTGAAGAAAAGTGTAGATCAGAGAAGAGTGTGGTGGAGGCACAAGAAACTGCTGCTGCTGAGTTTAGTTCCTTAAATCTAGATGATTTAGGACTGTGGACCCACTTGAGCAGTAGCCTGAGGGACTTCCTTGTACTTCATGGGCCACAGCAAGTGAAAAACTTCATGTTCCCCAAAGACAATGAAAACAGAAGTTTCCATCCAACACATTACTGGTGTGAAATCCCCAATGGTGACAAAGGGGAGAGGGCATGGCTTATGTACTCAAAAACCCAGAATGCTGCATACTGTTGTTGTTGCAAACTCTTCCAGTCTAATATTCCAGCCACATTGGGTTCTTCAGGAACAAAGGACTGGAAAAATCTGGCTAGAAATCTGGCATGCCATGAGAAGGCAGCAAATCACCAGAGAGCATTCCATAGGTGGAAAGAGCTTGAGACGAGACTAAGGTTAAACACCACCATAGATGACCAGCATCAAAAGAAGATTGCATCAGAGTCTCTTTACTGGCAAAATGTTCTGAAAAGACTCATTGCCATTGTGAGAATGCTTGCTACCCAAAACCTAGCACTGTGTGGCACTTCAGATCAGCTCTATGTGACAAACAATTGAAACTTCCTTAAAATTGTGGCACTGATGGCTGAGTTTGATGCTGTACTCCACGAGCATCAAAGAAGAGTCACCACCCCCAAGAAATGTACACACACCACTACCTTGGAAAAACAATTCAAAATGAGATCATACAGTTACTGGCAACAAAAGTCAAACAGAAGCTTGTGTCAAATCTGAAGTCAGCAAGATATTACTCTGTTATTCTGGACTGCACACCTGGACATCAGCCATACGGAACAAATGACTTTAATGGTGCGTTTTGTAACAGAAGCTAGTGAAAATGTCCCTGCAATAGTGACTGTCAGAGAGCGTTTTCTAGAATTTATTGACATTGATGATACTACAGGAGCTGGTATGACAAATTTGCATCTTAAAAAGTTGGAAGATACGGGAATTGTGATAGCTGGACATGAGAGGTCAGGGCTACGATAATGGTGCCAACATGAGAGGAAAGAACAGAGGAGTGCAGACATGTATCTGAGAGTTAAACCCTCGAGCTTTTTTTGTCCCATGCAGTTCTCATTCATTGAACTTGGTGGTCAGTGATGCAGCATCAGCTTCTAGTGAGGCTGCTGAATTTTTTAATGTAATTTAAAGCATCTATGTATTTTTCTCTGCATCAACTCATTGATGGCAAATTTTGAAGCAACATCTGGGAACATCCTCTCTGACACTGAAACCACTGAGTGCCACACGATTGGAAAGTTGAGTGGAGGCGATAAAGCCTATCAAACACCAAATTGGGAAGATCGATGATGCCACAGTTGCCATTATGGAGGATAATGCTATGACAGGAACTGTTCGTGGGAGAACAGTGGCAGAGGGAAATGGAATCACCAGAAACATACGTAACGTCAAATTTCTGTGTGGCTTAATGTTGTGGCATGACATACTGTTTGAAATAAATATTGTAAGCAAAAGACTTCAAGGTGTTGACCTTGATCTATCTGGATCAATAGAACAACTGGACAAAGCAAAGTCATACCTACAGTTTTACCAGTCAGATGAGGGATTTCAAAAGGTTCTGAAGAGTGCACAGAAGTTGGCAGAGGCACTTCACACTGAAGCTATTTTCCCACCCATTCAAGAATACAAGAGTCACTGAAGACGAAGACATTTTGATTACAAGGCATGGGATAATCCCATAAGAGACCCCAAACAACAGTTCAAAGTTGAATTCTTTAACCAGGTGCTAGATTGTGCAATACAGTCAGTTGAAGAACATTTCATGCAGCTCAAGGAACACAGCAGTATATTTGGGATGTTGTATGCTATTCCAAAATTTCTCACTATACCTGAAGAAGACCTACAGCAGCAATGCAGGGCACTAGAGAGAGTGCTGACACATGATGACATGCGCGATATTGATGCGAGTGATTTAGGTGATGAACAGAAAGCACTTTCAAGATCCATTTCAGCAGGATCAACTCCAAAGGCTGCTCTGGAATATATGTGCGCAAATAAGATGACCACCCTCTTTTCAAATGCTTTTGTTGCTCTGTGCATACTTCTAACACTTCCTGTAACAGTTGCCAGTGGAGAATGCAGCTTCTCCAAGCTGAAGTTAATAAAAATACATCTACGCTCCACAATGACACAGGAGAGGCCGGTCAGCTTTGCAAATATCTCAATAAAGCATGAGCTAGCCCAGACTGTGGACCTTCAGGAAGCAGTTCAAATCTTTGCAACCAAGAAGTCACGGAAAGCACCACTTTGATTATTCAAACAGATAAAAATGCCAGTGTTTACTATGCAGACAAGAAAAGTTACATTTGCTGGTCAGGCATTTGAAAGTTAAGTGTTACTTAAAATTTTTGAACAAGGCATTTTAAGTTGTTAGTTCTCCTTTATTGGGGTAGGTAGCAGAGCAGTACCATGAGAGGAGCAGAACAGGAAGAAGGCAGAATTGAGACCTTTCAAAGTTTTGGCCCAAGCGAGGGGACATGGGGGCGTCATTTGAGCTCCACGCCTCAGGTACCAAAAATGTTGTGGGCCGGCCCTGATGCTCATGACTGGTGAAATATTGAGATGTACTCTCTGGGCCTGCCAATCAGAGAGACCCATAACTATTAGGAAAATGGGCTGAGTTTGATGGTGTCAAATGGCTTGAAGTTGAGCTAAATGTTTATTCATGGAGGGACCCTGTAGGAGGTGCAAGTGGGAGAAGCAACAGATCTTCACTGAGAATGACTGACTGCTTCCATCCCCCAAAACATTGCATCTGAAACCAGAATTCTAGGATCTGGTGGACAGCCACACTAGTGCTTTTGAGCCGAATAATACTTGAGTTTGAGAGAAAGAAATTGGAGATAGGATATAAAAGTCTGGCCAACTTGTAAGGACAAAACAATCTATGAAGCGTTTAACATTCCATCTCTCAGAGGTCTGTTTCAAGAGAACCCCCCTGCCAAGATCCAGGAACAACAAAACAGCACCACAGAGTTATACATATCATTGTGGAAGAAACCTGAACTGTCCTTCCCTATCTGAAAACCTCGTACCTGCCAGCTGTGAAATTGAGCTGGGGAATCCAGCTCCGTGAGACATCTACCTACTAAGTACCAGAGACTTTAATTCATTTTCTTTTGAGTAATGGCTCAATTAATTGAAGTTAATTGAACTTTGAGATGTATTCCTGTGCATATTTACAGGAAAGATTTATTTAGATCACCAATGCCATAACTGGACTTTGGTGTATGATAAGTGTCAGCAATGACTATTGTACTCTGGAAGAGGTAGTTTTGAATTGAATGGGTATCTTCAGTAAATAAGTTATTGGCTGGAGACCTCAATTCTTCAACTTGTTGCCTGTGGGCAGACTCTGGAGCCCACATGGAGCCCCACTGATGTCAGTGGGGCACAGGTCAGCCCAGGTGCACCAAATTGCAGAATTGAGACCTAAGCTTCTTTGGAGTTATTTGGCTGATTTGGCGCAATAAGGCCCATAGCTTGGAACTGGCATATTAAACTGGAGTGGCAAATTAGAAAAGGACTTGTATTAAGGATCCATGATTTTCATTGATATTGACATTATTTACCTGAATAGGTTAAGTTTTAGCTGGGATAAGGCACTGCTATCTCAAAAGATTTGTGATAAAATGTTTATGGAGTCTACATAAAGACCTAGTACTTCATATTCAATTCATTATTTTAAAACTCTATATACACTCATTTAACTATTTTTATTTTCCATTCTTCAACTTAGCACCATAATATTTTGTATAACAAGATTTACAAATTTAGAAGAATTCTTGCGTCTGTACCTTAGATTGGATTAACCAAACAGCCATGAAAACTATGATATGGATAATTCATTAATTCAGATTACTTAACCAATGTGTGTCTAATCCCATATGTAGTCTATTGTTCTTATCTGGGTAAAATGTAATTTAAAACAGTTACCGCTAGTCACTTTCAAACTGTAAGAGTGTTTGTGACAGCTGTTAAATTTCTGTATTTATAGAAAAAAACTATCACTTGATAAATATCAAACTATACAATTATTTATAAATATGCCTCTTACAGAACAATAGAAATATAGCAAATGCCACTAAAACTATTCATTAAAGTTCAAAAATAAATAATGAATAGGCATATCCTGTCACCAAAATTGAGTGACAGATTAACGAATCCAGCCAAACAGCTCAATATATTTAAAATACTGTATATTTTCACTGAACACCTACTCACGACACATCTGTGTAGGATGCATTTTTGAAGACATGAGTCTAGCAAAGAATAACTTGCAGAGTAATAAACCTTTTGGATTGACCACTGATCCATCTAGTCTTGTATCCTGTCTCTAGCAAAGTCTAGAACTTCTGAGTAAGCTGCAAAAAATCCCATAGTGGACATTTATGGGATAAGCTACCTACTGAAATTTCATCATAAGACCCATCAGTTAGAGGTTGTTTTATTCTCAGAGGTAGAGGGGTTTATCTCTTTTAAAAATAACCTTACATAATGCAATTATAGATGCTTTCATTACCAATATAGTTTTATTAGTTTCATATAAGATGATAAAAAGTACATATCTAAGACTCTAGGCACCTTAACACATTAACTACATAATACAGTAATCCCAGCATCATCAAAATAACCATTCCAACAGGAACTCAGCCATCCAGAGCTTACAGGGAATGGGACTCCTCTCTACCCCTTGAGTATTATGGGATAACATATACCTCTCTGAATGTTATGGAAACTCTTGGCCTCGTGATATCTAGTGGCAATAAATTTTACAGTTTAGTTATGCATGGTGTAAAAAAATATTTCCTTTGATAAAGTTACATTTATCCCCTTACAATTTCATTGAGTACCCTTGTTCTGTTATTGAGATGAGGCAAATAAAAGCACTCAACCTATTTTCTCTGTACATTTAAAATTATTTTATACCTCTATCATATCCACTTATCCATGTAAAATAATTTTTAATTTAAATCCAGGTTTTCAATCTTTCTTCCTGTGGAAATCTTTCTAAGCTTCTAAGCATTTATGTTGTGCATCTCTGAACCTCCCCACTCTATTTCTGATTATTTTTTTAGGACATGGTGATCAGAAGTGAACACAATGGGTGAAATCCTGGCAGAGCAGCGGGGTGTGATGTACTCGCGGAGGAGGGGGAAGGAGGAGAGGGGGTATCAGGAGGGTTGTGGGAGAAGAGGTGCAGGGGAAGGGGGAGGTGCGGGAGGAGAGGGCTGGGGGAGGGCACGAGGGGAGAGGTGCGGGTGAAGGGAGAGTACAAGGGGAAGGGGTTTGGCGAAGGAGCGATGGGGGGAGGTACAAGTGAAGAGGCTGTGAGCAGAATGGGGGGGTGCAAGGGCTGAGGGGGCAGGCGCTGACAGCTGCTTCCCCACCCCCGTGCAGACAGAGCTGAGAGGATGGACACTGACCCCCTGGTGCCCGAGCCGCAGAGGTCCCCCGGTGGGGCAGTATCCCCAGCTGCCCCGCTCGGAGCCGGGCTCTGCCTCTCCCCGCCCCTAGCACTGTGGGGGCCCGGGGCAAGCAGCGCGGGGCTGAGGCGGGGGAGGTGTGCGGCGAGCGGTGTCCGGGGGGCGGAGAGGGCAGTGGCAGCTCCCTGGCAGCTCGGCAGGGCCGGCTCCAGGGCTTTTGCCACCCCAAGTGAAGGAAAAAAAAAAAAGCCGCAGTCGGCATCTGTTCCACCGCGCCGCTTTCTTCTTTGGTGGCAATTCGGCAGCTGGTCCTTCCCTCCAAGAGGGACCAAGGGACCCGCCGCCGAATTGCCGCCGAAGAGCCCGACGTGCTGCCCCTTCTCCTTGGCTGCCCCAAGCACCTGCTTGCTGAGCTGGTGCCTAGAGCCGGCCCTGCTGGTCTTAAATCTAGTGATATCTTTTCCTCTCAGAGTCTCTTGTGTCAGAGCCTCCAACTTAGACAGTACCTCATCTTCATTACCTGCTAAGAATAGGTTTGAGGAAGGTATTCCCCACCAACAGCAGCCTCTCTTGTGAAAATGGATACAAATAAATCCTTTATCTTCCTGCAATGCCGTTATTCTCCCTAATTATGTTAACTTGCACACTTGAACCATCCCATACAATATTAGAGATCTGATCAAGGGTCTTGTCTCTCTGATGGGGGAGCCTTCCAGTCAAAGGTCAGAGAAGGAGGTAAGGGCTGCTTTAAAAGTGTATCCCCCACAATCCTTATATGCCAGTAGCAATAGCAACTTGAGCCCAGGAGCTACTGCTCTGCTGCTGTTCTATTTCATTGATAACTGTAGCAGGTTTTTAAATAACTTGCTATTTATCTAACAACCAAAAATAATATAACCACAGTCCTCATACTGATTTTGCTCCACTGTATCCACATCCTAGTTCTAGGACTTTATCATCAGTGCTGATATATAGGACTATTGAATAATAAATAATTTGATGTATATATTTTGCTCCCACAGTAATGGATTATTTATCACAACCTACAAGATTCTGAGCAGAATAAAATAATATTATTGAGTATTTAGAGGTTGTTCTGCTGATCAACTTGATTGAGAACAAAGAAAGTTAATCAGCTAACACTCAGCAGACCACAGCTTAAAATCTTTTAAAAAAAGACTTCACCATATGCCACCTGATCATCACTGTTGTGACTAAACATATTTAGCTATTTTTATCTAACACCTGGCAGCAACTTGTGCATCACTACTGAAGTCATCAATTGAGCTATTAAGAATGAAGACACATTTAGTAACCACTGCAGTTCTCATAAAAAGCAGGGCAAAGGGTAATGGTGATGTAGTTCTTAGCACCAGCACTGAATTCTGATATAGTTTATTATCTTGTCCATTATTTTCCGATAGCTAGAATCTGCATCAGACTTACAAAACATACACTTACCACTACAAATATGAGAGGTTTCCCAGTTAGCAGGAGTGGTCATAAGTCAGTATAATAATCTTCTCAGGGAGTACAGAAAGAAAAAAAAATCTGAGGTTGTAAAACATGAGGTGGCTACAGGACCTACAGAGAAAATAATGGAGGCAGTCTCTTCCACTGAGCCTGACAATGGAATCTCACAGTGGCATGAGACATCTTCTCAGTGGTGTTGGAACAACTTTTATAGTGAACAAAACTAAAACCCTCTATATGATGGAAGGCACTTAATGCCAAGGGGTGCTGCCATGACCCCAGTATTCCTAGTTCCAACACCCCTGCAACTTCTTCCCCTGGTGTAAGCAGCTGGAGAGGATTGGCATGTTCAAAACAAAAGTCTTTTGATGAGGGAGTCTTTTATCCAAGGTTTTATTCTGGCTCTGTTATGTATAGAAACAACAAAAGATTCTTACTTAAAAAAATTCAACCCAGGGTTACGCACAACTGCCAGGTTATCAGGAGCACCTGGAATCATTGTTCACAGAGGAAAAGCAAGTGAGCAAGATTTTACTAGGGAAAAATAATGTGCCTCAAGGGACAAAACCATGAGTTTGGTCCCACCTCTTTCTCCCACTTCCAGATGCCCTCACTTACTTGATGATCCCTACCCTTGATGGGACCCAATGTGTTAAGCCAATGTATCTGTCAACTTTTCCAAAGATGATGGTAAGACAAAGGTTCACACAGTACATTGGCTCTTTACAAGAGCCTGAAGGTCAGGCATGTATTGCTGGTGCAGCTCAGATGCTTGGGCATCTTGGGGGATGCTGTCCGCAGGGACTGATGGAAATTGTTATGCGGGGAGCATGTGACTGAGATCAGGTGGTTGCAGACTATATAATGCAAGCTGTTTGGTCAATTGGCAGTATTGCCAACCCCAAGCATTTAAAAATCATGACTCAAGCCCTGAAAAAAAACAAAAATCCAACCCTCCCACCCCAACTCCCACAGGATTGGCTTAAAATTGAGCTTTTTTTTTTTTTTTAAAAAAAGGTTTGGGTGGGTTTTATTTTCTATCTGGTTCCTGAGTCTTTGAGTACACTTGATTCACATTAAAACTTCTCTGCCACCATAAGGGCTAGAAACTTATTTTTTAAGAAAGGTTCTCACAGAATCATTTGGCCTTAGGAGCTGAAAAAATAAAGTTGTTGGTGTGGCAACACTGATTTTAGAGATATCAGGGATAAGGCAAGACCAGGAAAAGGGCTCTCCTCCAAAGGAAAGCAGCCTGTGGGGTCAGGCCTTTGGTGAAAAGGCCTATAAAGAAACCCAGGAGGAGGTTTACAGATAAGCAGGGGAAGAAAAAGGACCTCCAAGGAAGAGTAAAACACTTGATGGAAAAATCCTGGGGCATCACAATAATGGTGCTCACTTGAAGCCTGGTGTTAGCGTGTATGCTCGTTTAAGGCACCAGGCTGGAGTTTCCAGAGTTCTGTTGGCAGCTCAGCTATAGACAAAGATGTGAGGATACTTTTTATCCAGAGAGTTTGGAAGAAGTCCTTTGTCACCCCACCTGCAACTATTGCAGTAAAAGCTGTAGCCTGGGATGGGACAAGGAAGGTTTAGCAGTGCTTTAATAGGGCAAGAGACTAGCCTGTGAGGGAATTGCTTAGCTTTGTGTCAGTGGTGTAAGAGACTGTTGAGCCTGGAGAGAGCTGAAGGACTATTGAGCTGAGGGAAGAGAAAATTTGAAACAGTCTCAAGGTTACGAACATTTACATTTTGCAATTGCCATTCTTTTAAATATCAGCTGAAACCTAGAATGTTGAAGGCTGTGAAATGTCTTAGGTTTGAATGAGTCTTACTTTAGCTGCTGGATGCTTCAGAATTAAGTGCAAAAGAGGAGAAAAGATTGACTTTTGGTGAAGACATGGCACTCAGCTAGGAAATGAGAGTTCCATTGCCAGCTCAGCTATAAACAAGGGGATGAGCATACTTTGCTTGTAAAATTATTGATATAGGGTAGAGAGAAATGTGTACCTTCAATGACTTTTCAAAGTCCATCATGGAGCAAAGAAAGAGCAGTGCCTCCCAGGCCCAATATAAAACTATATTCTCCACTTCAGTAAAAGTAACAAAAATACCATTGTTACTCAAAAAAATATTCTCTCTCTCCAAACACAAATGTTCTAATTAAAAATTTAATCAAACTCAGGAAGAAGCTTCTGCTTAGTCTCAGAGAATGTCAGCGGAACAGTGTTCCTCTTGCAAAGAAAAGAATACATTTTAAAAAATATCTTTCACACGTTATCTTTAACTTTCACTATGTTTACTTCTATAGTTATCAAATTCCTTGTTCCACATCAAACACGGTGTGAGAACCAAGACTAATTAGGGGAAGTTGATCAAGCTTTTACATTGATTGGCTGTTATGCATCCAACTCTTCCAAGGTTGTGACCCTACATTGATTATTGAAAGAAATGAGATTCATAGTGGGATTTTCAAGAGCACCTACATACCTATCTCATAGAACTGGAAGGGACCCTGAAAGGTCATCAAGTCCAGCCCCCTGCCTTCACTAGCAGGACCAACTACTGATTTTTGCCCCAGATCCCTAAGTGGCCCCCTCAACGATTGAACTCACAACCCTGGGTTTATTGGGCGTGAGGTGCCCAGGCACTTTTGAAAACCCCACTAACAGTATCAGTTTTATAAAAAAACACTTGATATGTTTTTTTCTTGATTTTTATATTTGTTCACCAAAACCAAGCTATTATTAATGTTAAACTAATGTAAAAATGGAACAATACGAAAACTGAATTAAAATCAAATTGGCAAGTTAGTCTTAAGATTTGATTGAAATGAAATAATCAAATAAGTAAAAATCATAAAATTAATCAAATTAATACTAAACATCATCAAATCTAAAGAGGATTTTAAGTAGGTAGCTGTTTAATTATAAAACCCAACTAAAGAATTTTACCAAGGTTAATCAAATCTATGATTTACAGCTGGTCACAGGCTTAATACTGAAACCAAGTTATCTAATGTCTAAGGCCTGGTCTATACTACATGGTTAGGTCAACATCAGCTGCCTTCATGGACCTAGCTGTGGAAGTGTCTTCACTTAAATTTGGCTCCTATTGATGTAAGTGCCTCTCTACACTGCTTTAGTATCACCACCTCCCCGAGTGGGGTAGAGTTCCGGTTGATGTAACTAGGCTGACACAGTGACAGCATAGACACTGTATTGCTTACATTGACTATTATTTGCTTTCAGGAGTTGTCCCACAATGCCCCACTGGCAATACAATCAATACCAGGACTCCTAGTGAGGACACACCACCGACACAAGGAGCCAAGTGTGCACACACAGCTGATTTAATAACCGCAGTGGGTGTATGCTGGTGTAAATTAGGTTGGCATAATTTTGTAGTGTAGACATGGCCTAAGCCACATCCTCAGAGCCAGTTATAAAACTTCCTTAGAATTCTATTCTTGTGTGGTGGGTAACCCTTTCCTCCCTTTTCTCAACAGAGATATTATGGTCTAGACTTTAGCAGACTACTTAAGCAGAAGTTAGACAACTCTTATTACCAGAAATTACAGATGACAATCTCAAGTCTCTCAGGACAAATAACCACAGAACACACTTTAATGAATAATTTTATGAGCCAATATTTTAAGCTACTAAATCTAGAGAACTTTCTGTCACCTTTCCGAGGTAGACTTTATGGGTATTCATACATACCCGTACACAGCCACACGTTCACATCCTAAGGTTAAAAGAATATAAAAAGGCTGCGATGTCTCCCAGCTACAAAAATATTCAGACAAGAAAAACAAAATACTTAAGATAACAGAAGCTTTGCAAATTCTTCAACTGATGTCTGTGACACACATCCCCTCAAAATATAATAAATTCAGTTACATGAGACCACTTTTGAATAAGCTGGCACAGTCTTATCTGTATGAAAGTTCTTAAGAGGACATTGTGTCATCAGTTTATGGAAAGTTCAACATCAAAATT
This sequence comes from Mauremys mutica, assembly GCF_020497125.1. Lineage (NCBI taxonomy): Eukaryota > Metazoa > Chordata > Testudines > Geoemydidae > Mauremys > Mauremys mutica. The sequence continues at coordinate 144,096,695 of NC_059074.1, read as the reverse complement.
CTTTAAAAATACCTGACTGAAAAAAACAAACAAAAACAAAACACCCTAACAACAGTCACTCAACATTCATCCATTAGTAAAATTAAAAATAAGTTCAAACAAATAATCAATTTCATCCCTTCAGTTTCTCAGACAAAACAGAGTAAATGCCTCGTTTGTATTTTAGAAGTGGGCTATAAGTCAAACAGCTTGTCTTCTGCAATCTTCATCTTGAAGGATAAAAGTTATTGTAAAGCCTCTGAAGATGAAACCCATCTAAAACATAAATACCGTAAATTTCATATAAAGGTAACTATACCCACGAAGCTATTCTTCTCACAACGGTATTCCAGTTCTGTGATTTTTCCATTTTGTAGTTTCAGTAACTCTATTTTTTATGCCCTTGATCAGAAAGTTTGTGTGTGTCAGAGTCATTGTCAGATCTACTATATGGAGAAGACAGGAACAAACAAAAGTAATCCTGATTCTTGTGTGCAGAATAATAATTCTACACACCACTTCAAATATAGATCGATAAAAAATTCTGAGGTGTACAACACTTAATTTTTATATTTCTTTTCTTCTGTGACTGGATGATTTTTTTGTGTATCAACAGGCGGAGGTGTCAACATACTTAAGGTTAGGAGTATGTATCACCCACCCCCACCATGCTTATAGTTATACTTCTGGCCACAAGCTTTCTGTTTGATGTTGGGCAAGTTATTTAGCATATTTGACTCAGTGTCCTCTCACTGTATAACAAATACAACATTTACTTATCCACAGCCATACTTTAAAGCTTACTTTGTTAATATTTGCAAAGCTCTTTGAAATCCTCTGACTGAAGATGCTATACAAGTACAATATTCAAAGTAATGAATTAAAAAATATTAGACGATAAATTTATCCTAGTGAGGATATGTGTAATGTTTCTTTAAAACTGTAGCATGAAGCCAGAAGGGAAGGGCCCTGGAGAAGTTTGTAGGAAAAGCTCTACAGTGAACCAGAAAGACAGAATAGTTTCAGGGACTAATACTCTCATTCTAATAAAGTTCCTTTTTCAGTGTTAAAAAAAGATGTACGTTACCATTTTCACATGACAATACCTCAGTTAAGGTCAAGCCTGTAAAAGGCAAGCCTACCTTAAAGGAAATCATATAAATAACATGAATTATATGGACATTTACATTAAATATTTCAACTTGCTTAGTTTCATTTAAGATTGAATCAGAGCTAGCGTGGGGTAGAACATTGGACAATTTCAAACACTAGCACATCTCAAACTCAGGATTGCCTCAAACTCTGGATTATTTAAATAACTTCTCCAGTGGAAAGCAACTGAAACAGGAACACATGAAAAACCTCTGAGATTATTACAGTCTATGGACCAGCTCAAATTTGGGACCATCTCAAACTCCAGGCGATCAATTTGAAACTTCACTACTTTAAAACTACTGAACTGATTTTCTTCACATTTGGCTTGTTTTGTAGATATCATTGAAAAAACAAGCAAGGCTGAAGCTTATAAGTACTACACTGTGATTTACTGTATGCAAGTATAAGACATTTCAGTTGTGTATCATATTAATTTTAAAATAACTAGAATTCTATAAGGGACAATACTTAAATATAACCTGCGGGGGAAGGAGTTAAATTTGAGCCTTAAGCTCAGCATTTCTTGATTATATTTCTCTAGTTGCAGAATTACAGGTGGTTCAGAGAAGAGTGACAAGTGATAATAAAGCGCCTGGAAAAACTCTCATCTGCTGAGAGATTGAAAGGATTGGGATGGTTTATTTTAGAAAGGAAATATGAGAAAAGTATATAATATAGTGAATGGTTTAGAGAAGGTACATTGGGAGCTTCTGTTCTCCCAATCTCATTACTCAAGAACACAGAGCCATTCAATGCAATTAAAGGACATGAAATTTAGAACTGATAAAGGGAAATACTTTTTCACATAATGTTTGATTAAACAGTGGAACTTTCAAAGATTAAAAAAAGATCTTACAGAAAAATGCATCGTTCTTTCCCTCAAGTGTGGATTCTTCACCCCCTCATCTGCAAAAATTACACTGGTCCATAATCAAGGATGGGCATTACACAACTGTAATTCCCATGGAAGAGGCAGATCAAAGCACAGTCCAGAGGTCAGAGTTCATGCAAGGATCTGATAGCCAGGAGATCCACTCCAAGGGAAAGGTTCAGCAAGGCAGCAGAATGGTCCAACTAGCAACCAGCAGGCAATGGCTTGTTGATCAGACAAGGACAGAAAGGAAGCAGGAAGTTTATATAGAGTCACTAGCCAATCAGGGTCACGACCATGTGGCCAATCAGGGAGAAGGATGTTGACCCACTCAACTCTGTAAAGTCCCTCATAGCCTGGTGCATGGGTGTGGTGTGATGGGTAAGGCTGTTTTCTGAGTTTCTAACGGGCTTCGCTTTGAGACTACATTCCTGACAACAGCCCTGTTCCAGTGATAGATTAAGGTCCAATATCTTACATGTCTTCTTGGATAGAAATGTGAGTTCAGCCCTTAGATAGAGGATATTATGGCTTTTCCAGAGGAACACATAACACTTTCTTCTACTCCTTGAACATCTCTGAACATACCTGGACTTACAAGGTGTATCATTTAAATGCATAGAATAGCTACTTTAGGTTATTTTCAGAGATTTCTAAAATGTATTTAAAAGTTGCATTTACCATTTTTATTAAGGTACATTTCTGCTCTTCCGCTGATCACTGTACAGTTGGATTTGTCATACTAAAGCAATCTGGCTTTTCAGGCAGAGGGATACAAAAAATAATAATTCTTTTTCAAAACAACTTTCTAAAATACTTTTCCTGTTAAGTATGTGGCGCAGAATTCATCGTTATATGCATCTATATTATATCATATGCACACACAAAATAGGATAAAGTTCATATAACATCAACATCTTACTATACCCATCCATATCTTTCCTTTTCCATAAATGTGATTATTCAATTGTAAAAGTGAGATGTGCCTGTATTTGCTTATTTAGCTTTCCTTTTCTGTTTTTGATGTAAAAAACAACCAACCCCTCTACTTTTAGCAGACCTGTTACCCCAAAAAGGTAGACCTGCCAGAGATTCCATGCAGTCCAAGAGGCACTTTACTTGTGCTTCCCATTTATATGGAAGGTGCTCGGATACTACACTGATGGGCAACCATATAAATCCGATGATGGATAGAGAGATTGATGTAATAATTAACTACATCATCTGTCCACCTTCTGGGCAATGTAAAGTTATTATTAGTGCTTTACTCTTTCCCAAAGTGAAATAAAGGGGTTGCTGATTAATAAAAAAGGCAACACATTGAAAAGAAATATATTTTAACATTTTTCATAATCTAACAACAAAAAGCTATCTTGTAAGGGTTTCATTTTCCAAATATTACTGATCTGAGACTCTTTTTTCCTCTAATTACATTTATGTAACCTGTTTTAATAACTGCTGAATCACAATAGCAGCTACCTCCTATGACTGTGAAGACTACTTAGAATGCTTTCATTCCATCAAAACAATAATTCCAATAATTGTAATCACCAGATTTCTGCAGATGTTTATTGCAATACAAATGCCTGATTCATTGAAGTGAATGACAAAACTCCTATTGACTTCTGTAGGAGCAAGATTGGGCCCTTGATTTTCACTAATAGCAACATTATTGTTGAGATATTCCTTGCCCTGTTCAGTTTAAGAAGAATTTGAAGACAAGCTTCCTTTGATCAAACAGTTTTGAAACTTTCCCAGAATCACAAGCAAAGCAAGTCTGGTCATCTCATACTTCATTTTATCCCAAGCTATATAAATGGTCCTCAGATCCTTCTGATCATATTTTAAAGAATGACAAAAGAGTCTCACAACAGTTTTTCTCAATATGCCTTTAAGAAAATGTTACACACCAAATTCATGAACAAGTTCTTGTTTGGATCATAGATGTCAACGAATGCTATTGTCAGTTTATGAACTGCTCCTATTTGTAAAATTACATCTATTGTTACAAACTGACAAACTACTCAAGGCAAAAAATTACTGGGCACACTGGCTAATTCAGCTGCTTTATGTGGCATTTCAACCCCCTCCCCCTCAGTGTGATTATTGGAATTTTTTTCACTGATTGTTAAAATACTGGCTAATTATATATTATCAAAACTGCACATAATAGCTGAGTTTGCCTCACTGCTGATGTCTATAAAAACAAGCTGGCTGAGTCAGAGAGTCAGGTTAGTGATGAATGTGTTGCATGTGTCACTCCACCTGATGCCTGTGCTAGCATTTATTTTTGCCTCCCTTTTGTGTTGCACTCCTATTGCATTGTACTGCTGCACAGCTAGAATGAAAGCATCTACCAAAGGTCATCATGTGTTCTTCTCTGGAAGAAGTGCCCAATACTTCAGAACCTTGTATCTTGGATTATTTGAACTTTAACGATTGTGATAGAGATAACTGGGTGCTAACTCAGTTTTTTATTGGTGCCTGCTCAGTCAGTTATTTCCAAAAAAGAAAATGGAAAATCCCTGCCTATCCCTCCATATTTGAATGGGTTCAACAGACGTGGAATGTCGTGATACAAATCCGCAAAGCTATACTTTGAGAAGTCATATAACTCTGCACACATATGGTGTTCTTTTGCAAATTATTTATCAAAAATGAGAAAAAGACCAAGGCTCACTTCCGAGGAAGCCCAGTTCATTAAACCTAACACCTTAGATTATGAAACCACAGAGTTTTTAAATTGCTGTTTACTTTTTATTATGTACCAGTTGTTTACTTCTTCCATTTCTCTCATCTTAAGGAATGATGACAGACTAAGGCTATGTCTTCACGACGACCTAGGGATTTGATTCGCCTGCTCTTGTGCACATACATGCACTAACGCTCATTAAACTGCCAGGAGTGTAAATAGCAGCGTAGCTGTGGTAGCACTGGTACAGGCGGTGGAGGCACAGCTGAGCCATGTCAATACAAACCTGCCTGAAATCTGTGGGTAGGTACCTGACATGGCTTAGCCGTGCCGCTGCTGTGGCTACTCATGCTCCCATGACTATACTGTCGTTTAGACTCCTGCTACCTCTATGGGAGCTGGTGTGAGTACGTGTACATGAGCAGGGGAATCACATGCCTAGCTTGTAGTGTACAGATAGCCTTATTTTCACTTTTGTGTCTAGTTCGCATCACTCCCCACGTTTTAGTATCTTGCTGCAGCACAGACCAGTTTCAAGACAGTTTCTGTTCCTAGTGAAAGGGTTTATGTACAGAAATATGGTAAGACAATGTCCTACTACTTCCTGGCTGCAACCTGCAACTGCCCAGTCCTGGGTTCCTTTGTTTCTGCTCCCCAGCCGGAAGCTTGTCCCAGGAAACCCAAATACTGAATGAAGAATGTACATCAAGTGTGACATTGCTACACATCCTGGAGGACATATAACACATGTATCTCATGCACCTGCAGAATGCTGCAATGCTTGGGTTGCTGGCGTTGCAAGCAAATTCTTATTTTCCCTTCAAAAGCTGTTTCCATCTTAATTTTTTAATTATAAGGAAACATTTCTCTTGGCCTTCTGTTTTGTACAAGCTGGGTTATACGAACCCTAAAATCAGGAGTTAATTGGACATGACAGTGTTCCTATTAACTGTTTCATTGTATTTATATAATTCTTCATAATGAGAGTAATATGCAAAATCCCAAGAGGGTGGAGATTACCCATTCTCTGGCACCAGGCTGGGAATTGTTCAAACATGTTGCCTTTTATATTCAGCTGTCACTATTCACAGAGAGATATAGTACTTCCAAAAGCGCACAACCTATAATTACCAGACCTGACAGTTTTGTTTTCTGCTTTGAACAAACTGAAAAAAAAAATGTAGAAAAACTAAAAATTCAAAGAGCTCAGGTTATGGATACTCTTTCAAACAATGGCTTATTCCATGTGACAAGGCACTTATTTTACCAACTATAGTATTTGAAACAAATAGTGGATATTTCTTCTGAATCTACTATGAACAGATTTTATACCTGAATCTGAAACTATTGTTAGCTTTTAAGTAAATTAGTGCATCCTTAACTTTAGAAATCTTTATTGCAGCATGTGATAAGTTTTTAGTTGGAATATCACTAACTAGGACTTGTTGAGCTATTGTTTTCCTGAGCATTAGCCACAAACATTTGCCCACAGTGGCAGAGGAAGTTGCATAGGTTTTTCCTTAATATCCTGCCCTAATTCTGTGGACGCCAATTGTTCTCTTTGTGTGTTTAACAGAGATCGGCATCATTTGTGAGTGCAAGTAATGCTCTACACAATTACCAGAAACATGGCCTGGTTGTCAGGCCCCAAGAAATTCACCTTGCAGACAAAGAATTAAAACCTTTGGAATTGTACTTTGTGGTAAATGAAATGGGAGATCTATTTAAACAATCAAGTTTGTCTTTACACAGTCTTCCTGTTAGCTATTAATGTGAAAGAAAAGAATTGATTTTTTTTATCTGTGCCATCCTATTTTCCCTATTATTGCAGATTTGCATTAAAATGGAATATATTATATTCCATATAAAAACTCTATTCAAATGATATTTGTTAAGTGAAGTACTAAAGTAAGGAAATGTCAAATTTAAGGTTACATGTAAAACCGTAACTCTGCCTCCTTGTGTATGAGGATTGCATCACAAACAAAGGAAAATAGGAATTGGCATACCCTATCAGATTAGTGCCTTGCCTTTGAAAGTGGGTAGTACCAGATACTTCAGAGGAAGATGCAAGAAACCTTATAATAGACAATTTTAGAATAACTAATTTATTATTAGTGATTGGCTTGTGCCGTAAGCAAATTGGTCTGTATCCTTAATTATTTTTAATCCTGTGTAATATCATTGTGGATGTTCTCACTGTATGTACAAACATCTAACCTTTTTCCAAATCCTCTACTAAGTTGTTGTTCTCCATGGTGTCTCATGGCAATATCTTCTTGCTTCTGCATTCTGAGAGAAAGTAAACAGAAATTCCTGACTTACCTTCCCCCTACCATTCATTATTGTATAGACTTCTTATGTCTCCTCTTATTCACTCTCCTCTCTAAATTAAACAGATCCAATCTTTAAAAACTCTCTTCATATGGATTTTTCCCCATACTTCCAATCTGTTTTTCAACTCCTCTATCTCTGCTTTATCTTTTTTTTGAGAGATAACATGAGAAGCAGAGCATTCCGGGTTTAACACTGATTTATATAATGACACTGTAACATTGTCAGCTTTATTTTCATCCCATTCTTTATACATCTCACATTTGTTTGCTTTTATGCTTGCCACTGTGCATTAGGCAGAGGTGTTTATTTAACAACATGCGATGACATTGACATCTTTTTCCTGAGTAGTGACAGTTAATTTAGATCCCAGCATTTGCAAATATGAAACTCTACAGCTAGGTCCAGAAATTAAAAATAAAGAAATAAACCTAGGTACATTCATTGACCAGAGAATACTAAAAAATGCATAACAAAAAGAGACTTTTCTGTGATTCATGGCTTTGAAATAAAAGTAAATTAGCACTGGAGGAAAATAGAGCCATAACTTCAGTTGGAATAAATCTGTGTAGCACTGTTGAAGTCAGTGACTGAGCATCCGGACAGTAATGTGCATTCGAAGTAGCCACTTACAGCTCTGTTCATCTGGAAGCAGTCTGGAGAGCAATAGATCTGCACGATAAAAACAAGACACAGTTCATTAATAATAACATCTAGGTCTTCTCTAGTGCTTTTCATCATTAGATCCTAAAGCACTGTACAAAGGACGGTCAATATTTTTATTGCCATTTTTGTCTACAATAATAACACACTGAATACAGTAACTGAGAAAAGTAATGCTCACCTCTATTAACTCTTACATGACTTGACATTTGTATGGTGATGGAGCTTCAGCTAACGGGCTGAACCTAACACTTTAGATTAGAGGCCTGGCCCACACTGCCTTGCACCAAGGAACTTAATTATAATAAACAATAGTCTCAGCATTTCAGCCTGCTAATGGGAAAATTCACATATGAAAACCAACCAACCTCTAATTGATGTTTAAAATACAAACACAGCATGTAATGTTTAATAAAGAGTAAGGTCCCCGTGCAGCAAAGCACTGAAGCACATGCTTGACTTTAAGTACATGAGTAGCCCCACTGAACCCCGGGCAACTGAAGTCAATGGGGCTACCCACATGCTCAAAGATTAGCACACACTTAGGTGCTGTGCTGGCTCAGGCCCTGAAAGAGTATGTAGAAGTGTTTGTAATGGGCTTTACAAGCCCCATGCTGAGCATAGGTAGCAGGGAGAGGAGAGTCTTCCTGGCTTACAGGCTGTCAGGCTGACCACATCCCTGCACAACCGCCAGAACTGACAGGGGTGGAGGCATGTAACCAGAGCTGTGATCAATCAAGAGAATAAGCTCAGCTATAAAGGAGGCAGAAAGGTCTGGGATAGCAGAGGGACAATAGTGCCATGTAAGGCTGCCTCTAAGAAACTGAGAAGGAGAAAAAAGATGACTGTAAGCCCTGGAGTGTAAGGGTTGATAGACTCAATTTAGGTTAAGAATGTATGGACTGGTCTAATTGTAGGCAGATTGAAGGGGACGTGTTAGGAGAAAGCTGGGACCCCTAGAGAGACCGCACCAAGAACAGCTGACAGCATCTTACCTCTCCTGTCAGTGCAACCCAGTGACTTCCCTTTTCTTCCACTTCTATTGTCTGCCTTTGTCAGGTAGATACTTTGTTGTCAGGCAAAGTGGCGTGCCAGTATCCTCTGCAGTCACCACTCACATCTGCTTTGGTGTGAAGGTGTAGTACTGGTGCACAGGAGTGTAGGAGGCTCATGTTGGACCGATAGAAGGGTAGCTGAAACACACTCTCCTAGACCCTGGATTGCAGAGAAAATTTAATTCAGACAATCACCCATTAAAGACATTCCTCCTGGGCCAAACAGAGTGTCAGCAAGTATTACAATAATGGTCTCCATCACTTGTATACACTGTGTGCTTGGGTAACCGTTGACATTATTTCACACTCTCTGTGGGTTTTCCATACCTGATGGGAGTCAAGGAGCTGTTACCCCAGCTGTTGATGGAGAAGTAGCGGAGTAAGTGTACACATATTGCCCATGCAGTGTGGATGTGTTAATGTGCGGTTTTCCCACTTCCCCAGAGCACTGTAGCAAGAGAGGGTGTGGATGTGTTCAGTTACAGTTGTTACTGTTAGTTTTACAGTAATGATCTTTTAATATTTGCTGTTAAACTCTGTCACATAGTTTATTGCATCTTCAACAGATGCTAATCTCTTTTCAGAAACAGCTGAGCATTTGGCTTTGCTCAGCTGTTTCCAATTAGAGCCAAAGACAGTCATGCAGCAACTATAGCATTTCATTTTGAAAATTGGCTATGGATATTTAAAAGGAAATGCTGCAGTTTTTCTACAGCATGGCCAAAAGCATTTCTCCCTCTGCATCAGTAATACCCACAACTCCAGCCTGAGGCCTGTTTGCTAATTTTGCTGTTTAAATACATGCTGAAAACTCAATGGGCCAAGAAGGAAGGAGAGAATAGTCTAGTGAGACTGCTTGTAAATGTGAACTCTTGCAGGGACCTCAGTTAGGTCATGGCTAACTGCAGTGAGGTATGGGGGAAAGGAGCATCTATTTATTTAGTTTTAATTGGTGTTGGTCCTGCTTTGAGCAGGGGATTGGACAAGATGACCTCCTGAGATCTCCTCCAACCCTAATATTCTATGATTCTAAACTAGATCCTGTCAAACTAACTTGACACCTCTTTTTGATGATATTACAAGTTAAAGGTAATAATGCTGCTTTAATATACTTAAACTTCTGTAAGGTGTCGGCACCACACAACATTTTGATTAAAAAACTAGAACAATATAAAATTATCACGGCATATATTAAATAGATTAAAAACTGGCTAACTGATAAGTATCAAAAATTTAACTGTAAATGGGGAATTTGCATCAAACAGGTGTGTTTCTAGTGGCATCCTGCCGGGATCAGTTCTTGGCCCTCTGCTAATTAACATTTTTATCAGTGACCAATAAGAAAACATAAATCATCACTGGTATAGTTTGCAGGTGACACAAAAATTGGAGGAGTGGTAAACAATGGAGAGACCAGGTCACTGATAAGAGAGCGATCTGGACCACTTAGGTCAGGGTTTCTCAAACATGGCTTGCCGTTTGTGTAGGGAAAGCCCCTGGCAGGCCGGGCCGGTGTGTTTACCTGCCCCATCCGCAGGTGCGGCCGATTGCAGCTCCCACTAGCCGCGGATCGCTGCTCCGGGCCAATGGGGGCTGCTGGAAAGTGCAAAAACAGGGGAAACTCGAGTAGGAATAGAGAGGTTATTTGTTTCTGTATTTGGTACTGGTATGACCACTGTGGGGATGGTGTCCAATTCTGGTGTAGACAATTCATGAAGGGTGTGGATAAATTGGAGAATATTCAGAGAAGAGCCATGAGAATGATTAAAGGATTGGAAAACATGCCTTATAGTGAGAGACTCAAGGAGCTCAACTTATTTAGCTTATCAAAGGAAAGGCTAAGTGGTGACTTGATCACAGTCTGTAAGTACTTACATGGGGAACAAATATTTGATAATGGGTTCTTCAATCTAACAGAGAAAGGTAGAACATGATACGATGGCTTGAAGTTGAAGCTAGATAAATTCAGACTAGAAGTAAGGCATATATTTATAACAGTGAGGGTCATGGTGGATTCTCCATCACTAGCAATATTTAAATCAAGATTGAATGTTTTTCCTAAAAGATCTGCTCTAGGAATTATTTTGCAGAATTTCTGTGGTCTGTGTTATGCAGGAGATCAGATTAAATGATCACAATGATCCCTTCTGGCCTCAGAATCTATGAATCTATGAATCTCACTGACAAATAAGGTCATCTGTACAGATGTGAGGATGACATACATGATGTTATAGAAGTTGAATTACATGTTTGACGCTAATAATTGTAGAGTCAATTACCCAAGAAAACATCTCTAATATACCTGAAAGTTAGACCTCAAAACAGTAAGGAATACATTCTGTATATCTGCTAGGGAAACAAATTCTCAAGGTATAAATTCATACTCTGTCTGCCTCCCTCACAGCTTGTGATTGCCTCTCTCTGACTCCATCACAACTTTCTTCACCAAATCATCCTGTTTCCTCACAGAACTTGTCTACACTTGGAAATAACATCCTATTATAACGTGTTAGCTAACAGGTTAAAGACACTTTAGCACTCAGTGTAAAGCAGGACAGGTGTATTTAAAACCACCTCAGACATTCATGGTCCACCAGACTTGCTAAGTGTAATACATGTCAAGTGACATTCATGCATTTGACAGGCCTGTTATGCCTGCTCACATCTCAAGTACATTTTTTATTGGAGGTGTGTGGGGGGGGAGGGACTTTTTCCGTTGGAGTAGGGCAGGGGTAGGCAACCTGTGGCACGTGTGCTGATTTTCAGTGCACTCACACTGCCCAGGTCCTGGCCACCGGTCCGGGGGGCTCTGCATTTTAATTAAATTTTAAATGAAGCTTCTTAAACATTTTAAAAAACGTATTTACTATACATACAACAATAGTTTAGTTATATATTATAGACATAGAAAGAGAGCTTCTAAAAATGTTAAAATGTATGACTGGCACACGAAACCTTAAATTAGAGTGAAGAAATGAAGACTCGGCACAGCACTGCTGACAGGTTGCTGACCCCTGTAGTAGGGGAAAGGGGACTAGGCTTAGAGCCAGAAGACCATAGGTTCCAGTCTTACTATTTTTACTAATATTGCTGTGAAGTTTACAACTCCTAAAACTGATCAGACCTGCAGATCCCTACGTCTACATTCCTCCTTATGTAATGATGGGTTGCACAAGGTCACTTCAGCAAGAGATGGAAATAGAACCCAGATCTTTGCTGCGGCAAAACTAGGTCTCATCCACTCAGTCACACTATCTTTCAGATTGTGCCATATATATGTGTTTGGCTGTTCTGCCTTTGACCGATACTCTAAGCACTAGATTACACTTCCCTCCCAGAGTCAGGAATAAACCCCGGAATCATTTCATTGCTGTCTCAAAAACTGCTGTGAAACCCAGTGGCAAAGTGCATGTCATGACCCACCTCTAGGGGCTGGCCCACATACAGTATAACCGCCTAATTGTGCCAACAGTGGTTCCATTCACTTAATTAGAAAAAGGTGCCAAGTTAAGGTTGGAAGTACCTATTAGTAATTTAGGGAAAATACATTATGTTTAGGGGAAAAATTAACAGGATTCAGGGCTGTAATTATCAAAAGAAAACTAATAATACTTATAATAAATACCTAGCTCTCCTACAGTGCTTTTCATCTGCGGATCTCAAAAGTAAAGATCTTAAAAAGTAAACCTAGGAAATACAAACCTAGGAAATTCAAATACGTAAAAGTATGGAAATGCATATGTAGGGCACCCAAACAGTGTTAACTCTACCCTGTAGTGACACCAAGCAATAACCATGGGACTTTCTAACTGTCAGGGTGGTTAAGCACTGGAATAAATTGCCTACAAAGGTTGTGGAATCTCCATCATTGGAGATTTTTAAGAGCACCTGTCAGGGATGGTCTAGATAATACTTAGTCCTGCCATGAGTGCAGGCAGAGGTGAAAGTAAGCTGGTACGAAGTACCGGTAAAAAAAGGTGCAGTAGTGTACTGGCAAATAAGTGGAACATTCAGTACTGGCTTACTTTCACCTCTTTTGGCTGCATAACAAAAAGTTCAAACTCAAAGCTAATAATAGCTTGGGAAGGGAAAACTCACTGTCACATTTGTTTGTTGTTTCTCTCCCTCTCCTCCTTGAGCCAGGCTGCCCGACACACCTAGGCTCCATGTTTCCCCACCCTCCCACTCAGCAGGGGCTGCAGGGGCTCCCCTCTAGCTTGTAGCAGGGAGCAGGGGGACTGGCTAAGGGAGAAGCCTCCCCAGGTAGCCTGCTGCCTGCATAAGAACAGTTTAAATTTAGCTGTTCACCCCCTGGTATGAACAGCGGGATTAGGGGCTATTTCTGGCATCCTGTTAATTTCACTCACGGTTGTTGCGGGGTGTGTGTGTGTGTGTGTGTGACCAAAGCTGGAAATAGCCCCGAATCCTGCAGTTCAGACCATGGAGTGAACAGCTAAGTTTAAACTGTTCCTATGCAGGCAGCAGGCTACCTGGGGAGGCTTCTCCCTTAGCCAGTCCCCCTGCTCCCTGCTACAAGCTAGAGGGGAGCCCCTGCAGCCCCTGCTGAGTGCGGGGGTTGGGGGAATGTGGAGCCTAGCCCTGTCGGGCAGCGTTGATGGAGGAGGAGGAGGAGGAAGAAGGAGGGGAAAAATGTGACAGTGAGTTTTCAGTTTTTCAGGCTTATTCCAATAGTAAAGTTTTATTACAGGCAGTACTGGTAGTAGTAATAGTAGCTTTATTTTCTATATCTAAGTCATGCAATGGGAGGGATCCATGAAGTATGTAGGAGAGGTGGGTTGCTTGTGTTTGGACTGTAGAGGTAAGAAATGTAATTTACTTCCACCCTGGCCCCGCCCCTTCCATCTGAGGCCCCGCCCCTTCTGGGGGGGGCAGAGTGGGACCCCTACTGGTAAGAGCTGTATTTTACTTTCACCCCTGAGTGCAGGGGACTGGACTAGATGACCTCTTGAGGTCCCTTGCAGTCCTATGATTCTATTAGTCTATGATTAAGCAGTTTAGCATTTGTAGTCCCAAACAGGATTAAACTGATTTTTAAAAGCACATTAGAATTTTTCCTTTATCTTTTTTTCCTCATGGTGTCACTACAAGGAAAAAGAAAAATGAGTGACAAGTATTTAAAAATCATTTTTAATTAAAATCAGTTAAAACCAAACTATCAGAACTTTTGATGATTTTATTTACAAAAACCTATTAATTTGGGGTGCAAAGCAGACATAATCAGCAGAGGATTCCTCTTGCATGGAGAAATTCTTTTGCCATAATGCAGGACAATTATGTATTTCCCCCCTTGTATTCACACCCTATACACTATTGTAGTACTCTTTCTACAAAATATGCCTTGTGAGGATTAGTTGAAAACTAATAACTCACTGATCATTAATATTGTGATGTATGTACGTGGAGGGTATTAAGAGTGATGGATATATGCTGGAATGATGACTAAAGTGTGTTTAAACCAGGCCTGTCAGGGGGAGTTGGTAAACAGGTCTGCCTTAGACAAATGAATGAGTATTTCATTCTCTGACCCACCCTATATTCATGCAAAGACAATGAAGGTCCATTTTGTACATATTAGGTAAACAAAGCTATTAAGATAACAAGTGGGTGAAGAAAGAGCATGGAGTTACCTCCACCACCGGACTCCATGCCGCCTTCCTCACAGCTTGAATAAACTTTACTTTGAGAGGTAAACCCTCAGAAGAATCCATTTCTTGGTCTATAAAGACAGGGGGTCTGAACCGCAAATGATAAGCAGTCAAATCAACTGGTTGTATACGATATTACGGTACTATAAAATTACATAGAATGAATGCCTATGGCACACTGGTAATTAATATAATTGTGAATTGTATGTATTAGCACTATCATGGATACTCATTGATATTAGGCATTCCCGTCTGTGACCAAACAAAGGGAGACACAGGCTGTCTCTCAGATTGGAGCAAGGGTACCTGTCTCCAATGAAATTAGGCAAAGACCAGAAACAATGGAAGCTCCATTACATAAAAATCAGCAGGGGATGAGAAGCCCACAGGAAGGGAAGAACAGCGTGAGGTCATCCTGCCTCTTGAAACAAAGTCATTGACCTCTGGAAGATATAAGCAAAGACAGAAACCATCTCTGGCATCCATCACTAGACAGACACAAGGGAACAGAGCTCTTGCAAGCTGTGAAAGATGGGTCCTTTAACCAAGGGGGATGCTGAAATCTTTGGGAACTGAATATAGGTGAGAAAAAACATCTTGAACAAAGCCAGAATCTTAGACTCTTAGATGTGTGTTTTCACTTTTATTTGCTTGTGACCCTTTCTAACTTTATTCCTTGTACTTGGCATCAGTAGGCATCACTATGTTCTGTTGTTAATACATTTGTTACTCTTTTTACTATAAACCAACTCAGTTCTGTGTTTCGAGGCATGTATTTACTCCAACTAAGAGAATAGCTGTGATGTGTTTTTGTGCCTTTAGAGGAACAAACAAACCTTTTTATTTCTCTGAGCTCTCCAGGAGAGGCTGGACATTAAAGAACACACAGTTTTAGGAAAATTCGGGACTGGGAGTATGTTGAGGTCACCTTGTGGGTGGTCACCCAGGCTGGTGGAAGCCAGAGTGGGGCTGTGGGACTGTAGACAGGCTGCTGAGGTTAGAGCTCTTGAACCAGGGCTGGCTACCTAGCACACAGACACTCAGTGTGTGACCTGCATGCAGTAGGCTGGCTGTAAGAGTCCCAGGCTGGGATCAACAGCAGCAAAGCATTGTAAAGCACCAAGGGTTGCAGTGCAAGTGGTAACACAATCCTTTTCTGGTCTAGATTGCACTCTGCCACTAGACTTCCGGCTCCTTGGCAGTTACCTTTCCTGGGCGGAGATCCATATCTCTCTCCCCCAGACCAGGATCTCTCCAGGATGCACAGCTCTCTGCCTACACTGTGAATTCCCCAGCAAAGTCAAACTACCTAACCAGGCCTGCTTTCCTTTTTTCTTCAGAGATATAAACAGTGTAATTGTCACAGGTAAGTAACTACACAGCTCTTTCTAAGCATTACAGAGAAAATACAGTAAAAGATAAAAGAACATACATGCCAGCTAATAAGTTTGCCAGAGCTCACTCCTGATTCCAAAAGGGACTCTGGCTGGTGAACAGTTCTTCAAACTCCACCCAGGGGTTTTTGTGTGGTTACAAATTCATACCCTCTTTTGCTCAGAAGAAGAACACAGACTGAGCCAAGTCCTTCCAACCTTCCCAGAAAGTATTGGGGCCCTCCTTGGACAGAAGGTCCTGTCTGTTTGTTGGATCAGAAAGAAGGCCCTGAGTTGGTTTAAATTCAGGCTATTTATTCAAAAGTCCTTTCTCTGTCTGTTGTCCTCTGGAGAATCTAGTATGAACTAGTATATTGGAGCATCCCCAGGAGGTGGTACCTCTATGGAGGTATTACAACTGAGTGAATTTGCCTAATCACCCTACACTGTTCTTCGCTCCTGAAGGGGCTGTGGTCAGCTTCCCTCATAGAATTACATACACTCCCTGGCTCACAATGATACACAGACTTAATACAATAAGATCTCCAAAGATATTGCAGGAAATTGCCATGTCTGTCACTTTTCTATTAGCCAGGAGCTGGTCCTGCACTAACCCCTGGGAGCCGTTGGCATGGTGGGAAAGACAAGGGTGTGGCCAAACATCTGCCATGGTCTGGTGACCCTTCATTGCTTGAAAGGCCCACGGAACTATTGCAGCCAGTAGAAAATTAGAACAGCCCTGAGTCTGCTTTAGTATATATCACCTTTCCCCAGCTCCCAGGTCCTGAAACAAGCAGAGTCTGGATGGACCTAAAACCTAGCCTCATATTTTTAAATATATATATTTTAAAAGTCTACACTCTATATTTATTCCTACGTTACAATCTGGCACTCTTGGGAGAACATGTCCCCAAACTTCTATTCTTTCTTCCTGCTTTACAAAATGTTAGTGCTATTGGGAAAAAAATCTCATTAGGTCCTGAGATGCAACCTAGATATTGTAAATAAAAGACTAATAATCTCACACTTATCCTCACAGTGGGAAACCGATGTGTATTACGCAGTTACACTAGATGAAAGCAAACGAAATTGGTATAATAAGGTTCTAGGTATTTGCGAGTTGGCAGTAAAGCAATGCAGAACAGCACAACAATTACCTCAAATATTTCAGTGTCCATGTTTGAGCCGGTTGCAATCAGTTTTTCTTAACCCATTTAGCCACTGGTCTTCTGCATAGCATTGAGGTACTTGATTCAAAATGCATGTCCAGTTTAGCCTAATGTATGCAATTCATCCTTTTAAAATGCTGGCTTTCTAGTGGAACATCAGTTCTTCAAGGAGTGCATGCAAAGCCCACTGCCACGCAGCTGCAGCAGCAATCAGCAGGAAAGCAGTTTAAAAAATTCATCAAATTGCTATACTTCAGAGTGATGTTGTTGAAGAAAACTGCATCATTGTTCTGTAACTGGGGTCTGAAACTAAAGGTTTCTTTATAAATATCTGCAAATCCCATCTGCCAGTGCAAAGCAAGCTGTGTTCTTTAGATCAATACCTTATAATGTGCCAAAAGTCGGAAAATAACTGCTGGATAGAATACATCTTAAAGTTCTCATACTTTAAGAGCACTTCTGATTACTAAGAGAAAACACAACACTGTAAAGATATCCACTATTAGTCAAACTACATGATCCCCATGTATCATTTTTATTTGCCAGGTTCTACAACTTGGGGATGCAGAGCTAAGAAAAATAAGGGAATTAACAACAATTTTCCAAGAACATGCGACTAGGAGAAGGGAAGCTGAGTGCCACAGTGGTTTAGTAGTACCGTTTTTTCATGTCTTGAGTTCAAATTTATCTTGGGGACACTTAGGGAAAAGCCCCATAGAGATTAAACAAATAGGGTTCTATAGGAATTAGTCTAAAAGCCTATAGAATTTAAAGGAATGACATCCTTTTTATAGCATTTTCAACTTCTACTATTGGTTGATTACTATAAGTCAATGTCTGAAATGCTGCCTAGAGGTGCAGAGCTCTTCTGCTGACTCCACCAGATCAAATGGGTTTCATTGGCTCCAACCACGGAGTACAAAAGTTGGAGAGTTTCTCTGAAGCAAGAGCAAACTAGAGGCAGAGACAGAAGGGAGGGGGGGGGAAGCTGGGAACAGCTGTAATGAGGTTGAGATTATGTTTGCAATTGGTTAATTTAACAATAAAGGAAAAGCTAGGAGGGAGATAAATTTGGACCACATTCAGCCTGTATGTGTCAGAAAGTATAGGGTGGGAATACTACCTGCTGCTTGTAGAATTTAGTACAGAATTATATCCATGCTGTAGGTTTCTATAAATAGGTTAAAAAATTCTCTAGAGAAGCTAACATTCTTTATTAAATTCTACAATATGTTTCCATTGTGAAATGTGGCTGGACACCTGCATGTTATTCCTAGGTAACATTTGTCAGAGTTAGAAAATTAAGATAGAGTTTGGTACAAAACTAAAAAGCAGCTCTTGCCCAAATCTTGATTCCAATGACTTCAGTCAGAATCCTGTTTATGTCTTCAATGGGATTAAATTTTAGTCCTTTTAGTCCCTCACTGCTTGAGACTGTTGCAGGTATTAGAACAGGAGGGGTGTTGTAGGTCCATATTGCAATTTAACCTTAATTTCTTCACCAACTCATCTGTCTACTTTCTGCCTGCTTCAAATCCATGTTATTGTCTCTTCATGCAGCACTTAAAGTTTCCAAATTCATGGGGGGAAAATTGAGTGTTGTTGACAAATGTTAATGGGGAACTATCCAAAGACAATCAAGCACATTTTACTTTGGAAAATCCTATACAATTGAATATAAAAACTTTTTACAGAATTTTTAAACCATCCTATAGAATTATCCCAGAAAATTACTCAAAAAGGTTACTTTTGATAAAGTGTCAAGAGAAACTACATTATTCAGAACATTTTTCCATCCTTATTTCTGCTAGATCAGTGGTTTTCAACCTTTTTTCATTTGCGGACCCCTAAAAATTTATGAATGGAGGTGCAGACCCCTTTGGAAATCTTAGACATAGTCTGTGGACCCCGGTTGAAGACCTCTGTATTGGAGCTTTTGTACTTACACACATTACATGAGAAGACTGTAAAAATTATAGGCAAAATACTTTTGTATTAAGGGTCAAGATATTGGAAAAAAATGCCTGAGTTTAGCTTGAATAAAGATTCCCTCTCACCTCCCTTTGGCTGAATAGAGATGTTCATTAGTGTTATTCATACTGCTGATGCCCTTTGCAAAAATATAGTTATTATAAAAACATTTCTTGGCTCAAATAGTATTCCAGAAATTGTTCTTAAAAACACAGCGTGTTTACAAATCAGATCAGGCTTGAAGAAAAAGTACAGAATGTCCGAGAAGTAATCAGACAGCAGTAAGAAGAAAGAGTATTATTTGCAGAAGACAAGTAGTGCAGTAGCACCTTCACATTTTATTCCTATTTAATGTAACTCTAGAGAACATGTGCCACTGGGTAGCTCATTAAAAACCCATAAAAAACGGTAGCAGCAAACAGCTAACGTAAAATATACGATTTTGACACCTAGCTTAGCATATAATATACACTTCCACGTGCTGGAATTTGCACAGCATCTTAAAAAAATGAACTGTGGGTAAATTCCTTGTGCCCTGTTTCTCCTCAACATGAGCAATTGGGGAAGAGTCAGGCACAATCAGGCTCCATATGTAAAGATTATTTTACCCATCTGTGACAAAGTGCCAGGAATGAGTAGGTGAGCCTGCACTCTGGTCGTTTAGATGCTAGTTAGTGGCCCAGGAGATGCTAATAGGGGTAATTATCTGATCAGGCTGGTGATCTGGGTGGGGATAAAAACTCAGTGGGCCCCATCAGCCGAGGGCTGATAAAAGAGAAACCAGAAGGCAGCGAAAGGGAGAGAGAGGGAGGAATAGGACTAGCTGAGTCTAGTCATATAGAGGCCTCAGAGTAGGGAGACCTCTGTCCCCCTCAGGCCCTGCTGAGAGGGCCTAAAGCTCAGAAAATATAATAAATAGGTGAGAGCATGGGGGACTGTGGTGATATTGGAGAAGGGGAATCGAAATAAAGTGTCACTCAGAGCACACACGGCGGGGTCTGTATGATTTCTGCAGGGAAGAGGATGGGGGCGGTGAAATGCTGCTGTTACACCATCACTGAAGTGTAGCCAACTCTGGGTGAAATGCAGCAATTGTTTAATAGTGCATGGTAAAATGCTACAAACATTTGTCAAAGGAAGCACTGACAGGGTATGTCTATACTATGGGATTATTCCGATTTTACATAAACTGGTTTTGTAAAACAGATTGTATAAAGTCGAGTGCACGTGGCCACACTAAGCACATTAATTTGGCGGTGTGCGTCCATGTACCGAGGCAAGCGTCGATTTCTGGAGTGTTTCACTGT
This sequence comes from Mauremys mutica, assembly GCF_020497125.1. Lineage (NCBI taxonomy): Eukaryota > Metazoa > Chordata > Testudines > Geoemydidae > Mauremys > Mauremys mutica. Next base: position 144,076,460 of record NC_059074.1, on the reverse strand, counting down.
GGGTAGCTATCCCGTAGCTATCCCATAGTTCCCACAGTCTCCCTCGCCCATTGGAATTTTGGGTTGAGATCCCAATGCAAAAACAGTGTCGCGGGTGATTCTGGGTAAATGTCATCACTCAATCCTTCCTCCGTGAAAGCAACGGCAGACAATAATTTCGCGCCCTTTTTTCCTGGATTGCCCTGGCAGACGCCATAGCATGGCAACCATGGAGCCCATTTTGCCTTGTCACTGTCACCGTATGTGTACTGGATGCTGCTGACAGACGCGGTACTGCAGTGCTACACAACAATATTCATTTGCCTTTGCAAGGTAGCAGAGACCGTTACCATCCCTATTGCACCGTCTGCCATTGTAAATTGGCGATGAGATGACGGTTACCAGTCATTTTGTACCGTCTGCTGCTGTCATGGGTGCTCCTGGCTGACCTCACTGAGGTCGGCTGGGGGTGCATGGACAAAAATGGGAATGACTCCCCGGGTCATTCTCTTCTTTATGTTTTGTCTAAAAATAGAGTCAGTCCTGCCTAGAATATGGGGCAAGTGTACTAGAGAACCAGAGAGCACAGCTGCTCCGTGTCAGAGCCCCAGAGATCCCGCAGAAATGATGAGCTGCATGCCATTCTAGGGGGTGCCCCTGCAACAATCCCACCCATTGCTTCCCTCCTCCCCCAACCCTCCTGGGCTACAGTGGAAGAGTCCCCCCATTTGTGTGATGAAGTAATAAAGAATGCAGGAATAAGAAACACTGACTTTTTAGTGAGATAAAATGAGGGGGAGGAAGCCTCCAGCTGCTATGATAGTCCAGGCAGGATATTAAAGGGTGTGGGGGGGACAGGAGCGCAGCATCCCGCTGCTATGATAGTCCAGGCAGTACAGAATCTTTTCTTTAGACATGAAATGGGGGGGCTGATAGAGCTCAGCCTCCCGTTGGTATGATGAGGACGGTTACCAGCCGTTTTGTACCATCTGCCGGGAATGACCGGGAGTCATTCCCATTTTTACCCAGGCGCCCCCAGCCGACCTCACCAAGGCCAGCCAGAAGCACTCATGGGCTGGTGATGACGATGGATAGCAGTCACATTGTACCGTCTGCCACCAGGAAGGAGATGCTGGTGTTCAGCGCTGCAGCACCCCGTCTACCAGCAGCATGCAGTAGACATAGGGTGACATTGAAAAAAGGCGAGAAACGATTTTTTTCCCTTTTCTTTCGGGAGGGGGGAAGGGTGTAAATTGACGACATATACCCTGAAACACCCAGGAAAATGTTTTTGACTCTTCGGGCATTGGGAGCTCAGCCAAGAATGCAAATGCTTTTCGGGGACTGTGGTCCTCAGTACCCCCTCCCTCCCTCCCTCCATGAGCGTCCATTTGATTTGTTGGCTTTCTGTTACGCTTGTCAAACAGCACTGTGCTGTGGACTCTGTATCATAGTCTGGAGATTTTTTCAAATGCCTTTTCCCACTACTTGCATCCGAAGAAGTGGGTATTCACCCACGAAAGCTCATGTTGCAAAACGTCTGTTAGTCTATAAGGTGCCACAGGATTCTTTGCTGCTTTTACAGAACCAGACTAACACGGCTACCCCTCTGATACTCAAATGCCTTGGCATTTCGTCTTCTGTTAACGGAGCTCTGATAGAACAGATTTGTCTCCCCATACAGCGATCAGATCCAGTATCTCCCGTACGGTCCATGCTGGAGCTCTTTTTGGATTTGGGACTGCATTGCCAGGGGCAGCTCTAGGATTTGCGCCGCCCCAAGCAGGGCGGCACGCTGTGGGGGGGTGCTCTGGCAGTCGCCGGTCCCGCGGCTCCGGTGGACCTCCCGCAGATGTGCCTGCGGAGGGTCCGCTGGTCCCGCGGCTCTGGTGGACCTCCCGCAGGCACGCCTGCGGATGCTCCACCGGAGCCGCGGAACCAGCGGACCCTCCACAGGCACGTCTGCGGGAGGTCCAGCGGAGCCGCGGGACCAGCGGACCCTCCGTGGGCATGCCTGCGGGAGGTCCACCGGAGCCGCCTGCCGCCCTCCCGCGGGACGCTGCCTCAAGCGCGCGCTTGGCGCGCTGGGGTCTAGAGCCGGCCCTGTGCATCGCCACCCATGCTGATCAGAGCTCCACACTGGGCAAACAGGAAATGAAATTCAAAAGTTTGCGGGGCTTTTCCTGTCTACCTGGCCAGTGCATCCGAGTTCAGATTGCTTTCCAGAGCGGTCACAATGGTGCACTGTGGGATACAGCCCGGAGGCCAATACCGTCGATTTGCGGCCACATTAACCCTAATCCGACAAGGCAATACCGATTTCAGCGCTACTCCCCTCGTCAGGGAGGAGTACAGAAATTGGTTTAAAGAGCCCTTTATATCAATATAAAGGGCTTCGTTGTGTGGATGGGTGCAGGGTTAAATCGGTTTAACGCTGCTAAATTCGGTTTAAACGCGTAGTGTAGACCAGGCTACACTCTAGTTCAGAATTTAACTACCCGATCTGGAATTTGGCCAGGACCAAGACCTCATCTCTTCTCATTCAAAATTTGCCATAGGATCTTTCATGACCATCAGAAGTCAGGATGCCTTTTATCTGAAAGATGGTAGGGGACTTGGTTCAGTACTGTTTCCGAGTGTTATACTGCTATAGACCTAGCATCACTCCTTGCAGCAGCTTTGTGGTTCCATTGAGGTATCCCTTGCAATTACTCACTAGGCTTGACTCTGTTTAATGTCAGAGCTCTTAGACGATCATAGCTATTGTGTCATATTTGTGCCTCTGGTAACACTCATTTTTTATCCAATATTTTGAAGACACAAATATATATTGTGGGCCAGATTATACCCGGCCCTGCACATGTGAGAGAGTTTAAGGTGGAGAGGGATACTAGAAGCCTTTCTACTCTTACACTCAGGCGCAGGTGCTAGGTACAATTGCAGTCCTTGTGTTCAGGGAGTTCAAGGACCATGCAAGTCTAGTGACTTCAGATGTTCTAAACTCTTCAAAGGGAAGGGGTAGAGGCAGAAAGAGAGCGGGGACCATGGAATCATTCCTCACCTCCACACAGGTTAGCAGACTAGGATCTACAAGGATGGGATCACCTGTTACAACCTTTCAAAGGGAGTTAAACTAACAGCTTCTCCTTTTCATCCCAGGAGTTCCTGTTGGGACAGTGTAGCTCTGCACTCATTCCAACACAGATAGTAGGCTCTAGGCTTGATCTAACACTAGGGCTATGTGTACACCCAGCCACTCCTGGTGGATTTTAAATGTTTTTTTTAAACAGTGTTTGATTCTGTCCACACTGGCTAGTTAAAAACTTCTTGCAACCATTTTTTCCTGATGCATTGTAAAGTTGTGTTGACTGGAAACCCCTTCAGCTGACATTGGTGTAATGCAAGTGTAGATGAAGCCAAAGACTGTTCACATTAGAACTTTCAATAGTTTTTGACAACGGGTGTCAAACATGGCTTGCCCTGTTCTCCTCCTTTAACTGTTCCAGTGGGTAGATAAGGTCAATAAAGTTCCTCAACCCTTTAAAGGAAACATGGTGGACCAACTGTTCTAACAGGGGAAGCAATCCAATACATTTGCACAGGTCCCTAGAATCCAGTGATAGCTTATGTGGAGGAAAGCTGAGTTTTCCCTTCCATTTCCTCCTTCTATTCCTGCCTCAATCCTCTTGTCCCAAAGCCAATCACATTGGATTGACTCTACTACCTGGCCTTCCTCCTGCACAGAAGATGCTTGCCCAGGTCAGGGGAAGTGATGCTGCTAGAAACTGGAGTTAGCGCATTTACATGAAATTATAAGATGCAGTGAATTGCCATAATATCAGTTTATGATTCACGATATCAGGCATGATTAACAAGTTAGCCTGACAGATGAGAAGGGCAAACATGGTCTCGCTGGTTTAAGAAGCTCTTTCTTCAGTCAAAAGAAAAAATGAAACCTTCAATAAACAAGGCTTTGGGGTTGCAAAAAGCTATTAAAGTTAGGATTTTAAGGCCACACTTATCAATAAGAATCATCTTTAAGAATCATCATGGGATCTGAGGATCTTCCATGATACATAGTTTTAATACAAGGACTATGTTGTTCATAAGAATTGATTTTTTTAAAACTGAAAATAAGAAATGTGTTATATTAAAATAACTTTAATTTTAATAAAGTTGTCACTAAAACTTGACTCATTCAGTCAGATTTATTCCCAGAAGTATCTTTGATAAATAACTGCATTTTGCTAATTCCCCCTGAGTACTAGCCATAATCCAGATGTGCAATATCAAATTGTTATCAGCATAACACAAATGCTACTCACTGCAGAAAAAAAGTCTTAGATGCGTGATTAGTAAGGCTGGCTGTTCAGTATGATAAACAATGAGAAACACCATGGCTTTGTTATGGCTCAAAAATGCAAACTTCATCATTTTAGTTAAAAAAAAAGAAGAGAAAAGGAAAAGTCAATTTTAAATAATCTGAAATTGTTTGGCCAGGGAAATGAGAAGTCAAATAGCCTTTATTTTACAATGAAAAGATTTGGGCACCATTGGATAATATTTAGCTAATTCTTTACAACCATTTATTATTTATTATTTGTAGTATGCTAGCATCTAGGAATCCCAGTGATGGATTAGGACCCGATTATACTAGGTGGTGTATAAAAGGATGGCCCCTTTGCCAAAGATCTTACAATCTAAACAATGAAGTAAACAATAAATTATAGTAATATAACTAGTAATTAATTTATGATGCCACAGTCCATGACATCTGACATAAAAAGAGCCAAATTTGTAAAAATGCATGACAGTCTTGCTTAGTAGCAGGCTGACTCCTATGATAAAGATCATGACTTTCTATTGAAATACCATAAAAGTCACTTTTTGTCATGGAAGTCTTGAGCATGACAGACATACCTCCTTATGACCAATGCTGCCATAATATATGTAAATCCTAGTTATGCCCATGTGATTTTAAAATAATTTTGTATTTGTGTAAGGCTCTGTGCTAGCAGGTCATGTTTGGGGATTGGAATCTTAATGAATAGCTTTTAGTTAGTTTGGTGCTTATATAAAGAGATAGCTAATAACTTTTGGAGGACTTTTTGTCTATTATATGCTGCTTATAGAAACATTTCCACAATAATAGAGCTGCTTCCTATAATTGAATCATCACAGAAGCAAATAATTAGAAACAGAAATGAGCAGTTGGATCATTCAGCACACCCATCTTCTAAAGCAAAAATATTTCCTATAGTACATATGTTTAAATGACTGAAGTCATGGGGATTCTACCTACTATCATCTATCAAGTTGTTAGGAAAGTTTCCTTAATATTCATCTTAAATTTACTTTTATTGAACCATTATTCCTAGTTTTACCACTTTGTTGTATTCTTACTTATTGTTAAAGATGAGTAGGAAGCAATAGGCATTAAGCAGGGCTGGGCAAATCAGTATGAAATAAGAATTGGCATTCCCCAATGCCCTGAATCTAACATTTTTGAGATATGAATATGTTTAGTTGATTTTTCGTCTTACATATATTTTCATTTTTGCATGCTTTGGCCAGGATCAGAAGCAGAAATTCTGAAATTCTGAAATATTGCAACAAAGGCTTTTCTTGTGGTATTTAAGGAAGTAAGGAAAACCAGAATTCTTTGAGGAAAGACTCTTCTAAAGTGATTCCAGCCCAGTTTTACAGACACAAAGGATCTAGTGGGGCTTCATGATCTTCAAAACAAGCAGGGGTTTATCCCAAGTGGTTTTTGGCTCTATGCATGCAGGTAGACATCCTCTTCATCTGATCTTCAGGATCAGCCTGAAAAATTGAGTGTAAAAACACAGCCTTTGTCATGGCTAGGTCATTCACTCCAAGATAAATTATGGGCCTGTTACTTGTTGAGTTGGAAGACATTGATGGTTTATCCTAGAAGGCTAGTGCATTCTAGATATGTTTAAGGAAGTAAACTGCACAGTCACTGAACCACTCTGCTAACCGTTTAGTGGAATAGTCTGACAGTTTTCTACTTACAGTATCTATGGACCTATAGATCTTCAGATTATTAAAACAATCCACTGATTTATTCATCTGTAGTCAGGTGACTCTAATCCTTATTACCACTACTTGAATTACTCTATTTCAACCTAGCCCAGACATTTTGATCAAGGTATAGACAGCAGCTGGCATTAAGGGCCTGATCCAATACCCATTAAAATCATGGAAGTGTATCTATTGCCTTTAATAGACTTTGGATCAGGCCCTAACAGTAATATTTTCAGAAGTGCCTAATCAGGTCAGGCACCAAGGTACTTAGGTATCTAAGTCCCATTTTTAGACCCCACTGTGACAGTGGTGCCAATTCAGACATTTCTTGATGGAGTGGAGAACAAATTCCTGTCCCTGCCTCACCTCTCACAGGGACCTTGTTCTAGGTTCTGCTCATCCTTGCTGGCCTCCTGCAGGGACCCTGGGTCTCCCTCAGCCAAGAAGTCTCTTCTGTCTCTTAGCTACACCATGCATGAGCTGGTGCCACCAGGAGTTGAGTTCTTGGCGGACTCCCCTGTGCTCTGCTGTACAGAAACTGATTCCCCATACATCAAATTACAACATTACTCACTGAAATGTGGCCAGACTAGCTCTCTGTATGAAGAGGCAGCCAGGTCAGATTTCAGTGACATGGCAACCATGCAGTCAGAGTGACTCTCCGGACTACTCTGTTGGCAGTTGTACTGAATTAGTACAGGACGACTGTTTGAAAGTGGTCGGGGCCATGGCCCTCTGACTTTGCAGACTATGGAACTTTGAGCAAATGCAAAAACTGCGGGAAGGATGTTTACAAAACTGCGGGAAGGGTGTTTACAAAAACTGTGGGAAGGCTGTCCACAAAAACTCCTGCTTGGCTGCTGCCTAGCACTGTAGTGCCTAAAGTCACTCAGGACATTCAGGTGCCTATCTCTTGCCTGAGCATTCACACTGCTGCCTCAGGATAGACATCTGGATGCCTGCCTACGCCCCAGAGCAAGTCACAAATTGGGAAAGATAGGCATTCAGCTGCCTAAGTTGGGTGTAAGGGCCCACTCCGGTAGGCATCCTCTGAGCACACCTCCCAGATCGGGTCCCTCAGACGAGTCCACACAAAACATAGCTGGGGTGGGAAAGGGGGAGGACTTCCCTTTTAACCATTAGACTAGTGGTTAGGGTACTCATACAGGATGTAGGACAATGGTTCTAAGCCAGGGCTCGGGCCCCCCAGGGGGCTGCAAGTAGGTTTCAGGGTGTCCGCCAAAATAAACCAGAGATCAGGGCCAGTATTAGAGCTGGAGCCCAGGGCAGAAAGCCAGGGGCAGCTCCAGGCAAGCAGTGCACCAAGTGCGTGCCTGGGGTGGCAAGCCGTGGGGTGCGGCCTGCCGGTCTCTGTGAGGGCAGCAGTAAAGCTGACTTCGGCGGCATGCCTGCGGGAGGTCTGCTGGTCCCATGGTTTCAGCGGCAATTTAGTGGCGGGTACGCCAAAGGCACGGGACCAGCGGACCTCCCGCAGGCATGCTGCCGAAACTGCATTACCAGAGGACCTCCCGCAGGCACACCGCCGGAAGCCGCCTGACTGCCGTGCTTGGGGCGGCAAAATACATAGAGCCGCCCCTGCAGAAAGCTGAAGACTGAGCCCTACCACCCAGGGTTGAAGCCAAAGCCTGAGCAACTTAGCTTTGCGGGCTGCCTGTGACGCAAGGCCCTGGGCAATGCCCTGATTGCTACCCCGAATGTCAGCCCTGGCTTTTAATCTACTGGATATGCAGAAAAACAGTTGTTGTGGCACAGGAGGGCTATGGAATTTTTATAACTCAGAAAGAAAAAGGTTGAGAACCCCTGATGCAGGAGACTCCTGCCCCAGTTCACATCCTCCCTCCTCCTGAGGGGAAGAAGGGATTTGAATAGGGATCAGCACTGCTCAGTGAGTGCCCTAACAACTAGGATATGGGGTAGGCTGATGTGAGGCTCCCTCAATCTCTCCTGTTGAAGTTGTTCCACTTTAATTAAATAATTGACTAATTAAATATTAACTGGGCCGGTGAAAGAGGTAGAACCACTAGCCTCATGGTTAATGTCCTTACCTGAGAGGTGACCGATCTCTGTTAAAATCCCTTCTCCCCTGGAGGCAGGGGGACTTGTACCAACATCGCCTCTGGTACCAGGGGTCTCCTACATTCTGGCTGAGTAGCCTTGCCACTAGGCTGAAGGTTATAAAGGGAAGTCATTCTCCTCCCCCACTTTTTGTTCTGGGCCCTGCACATAACTTAGGCAGCTGAACACCCTTTTTGCCCTGGTTGGTGGATCATAAACGGAGCTAGGCACCTCCCTGCATTCCAAATTTAGGTGGCTATCTCTGTGAGAGGAATGAGGATTAGCACACACCTCCTGTGGTCAACATCTCTCATTGGCTAGCTTAGGTGGCTCCCACCTAGCGTGCTGGCTCTGAATCAAGTCACAGTCTAAGGCGCCTTTCTCTCCCCAGTCATTGTATAGAGGCCTAGGCTCCTAACTCAGGCTGTGTGGCTTGCGGTGTTAGTTTCTGTGACTTTCTAGGAGCCTAAAAGTTAGGTATCATGCCGCTTAGTTCCTTGGTAGTTCTGGACCCTAACTCCCACTGTGTTTGGCTTTTAAAATCTGTGTTTTTATACATTTACAAAAGAAGGAAGCATTTCTTAGATCCCATTTCTTCACCTTTCTCCAACTGTCTAATTCACATATTTGAGAGGTAGATTCAAGGGATGAAAGCCTTACATAGATTTATCTGAAATGCCTTAAGTCCTTTAAAAGGATGGACATTTGCCACAAGCAAAATATTACATGAAACTGGATCTCTTGTTAGACCCGAGACCTGGGAGGATATCTCTGGACAGATGACCAAAACTGGGATGAAGTAATACAGGCAATCCCTAAAATTTACCTTGCAGCTGATATTGGAGAAACTCAGTACAAAATGATATACAAGTTCAATATCATTCCTGCTTTCAGGGGAAAGTGTGTGTGTCATTTTGATTTAACAGGTTTGAAATGTGGTATACAGATGGCAGACTGAACCCACTGTCATTGGTGCTGCCCAAGGGTGGACTTACATTGGGAAATAGCTTTTTAAAATTGTATAACTTCTTCAATACTTCCCCCCCGCCCCACCCTGTCAGATCCAGTTATAGGAAACACCTCCATATTCAAGGGGATTCATTTGGCACAGGAAACTGGCAGGGCCTGACTGCTCTAACTGAAAGGTGGAGTAAATGCCATTAATTCAGTGGTAGTTGAATTATCACTTCATTGGAAGTGTTCTGCAACTTGCAGGATTGAATCCTTTGAGACTAGGTGGATGAGGTAATATCTTTTATTGCAGTGGTTTTCAACCCGTGGTCCGCAGACCATGTATAAGGGATCCGCAAAAGGTTCTCGTTACCATAGGACAGTGGTTTCCAACCTGTGGGCCACAGATTCCTGGGGGTCCGCAGACTATCTCTAAGATTTCCAAGGGTCTACACCTCATTCAAATTTTTTTAGGGGTCTGCCAATGAAAAAAGGTTGAAAACCAGTGTTTTATTGGACTAACTTCTCTTGATGAGATAGAGAAGTTTTGAGTTTACACAGAGCTCTTCTTCAGGTCCTTTTGAACAGGGAAAGAGTCTGAAGCAGTTAGTGGAGAAGATAGGTGTGGGTGGGGGCTGTTTCTGCTATTTCTTGGGTACAAGTCTGGGTATCTACAGGGACAACTTGGGCCAAAAAGTGAAAGATGTGTGTTGGTGGCAGAAGAGGCAGGTTGTTTTATGCAATTCTAGTATGTTCGACATATTTCATACCCTTTGTTTAAAACCTGACATTCAGAAATCTTACAGTCCTCACTCAGGCCAAACTCCATTGAGTTCAATTCTGAGTAAGGACTGCACACTTGGGCCTCATGTTTGAATAATTCATCAATGCAGTTTGGTTTTTCCTTTTTCCATTTTCCAATGAGTCAGCTGTTATGCTGAATGTGGAGATCTGACACCCACAGTGAGTCCCCCTTAGACAAGGTGGTTCTCCCACTCAACTCCTCCGTCCTTCATGCAACAGCTCTGTCTATTGAGACAGAATCAGGACAACAATTCCTTTCTTTAATTCAAACACACTTCATAGTAAGTTGGATAAAATTTAATGGAGGTGATAATGACTTTTCCCATTTATAGTATTCTTAGTTTTAATTTCATTCTTGGCTAATGATCTGTCTATTCTTTTATCTTGTGTATCTGCAGGGCTGAAGAAACTGCTCCTCAAACTGTTCCCAGATGAATAGATTAGCAAGATGCTACTTCCTATGCATTTTATATTCCTCCGAAACTAATTACATTTATTTCAGGAGATGTAAATCAGGGAAGGGTTTATCTTATATTGTGCATCTGAAATCACCTTTACAAAGATAGGGAAGTATCATTATTTAATTTTGTCTTCTGAGGCCTGGTCTACACTAGAAACTTACATCATCATAGCTACATCTCTTAGGGGTGCAAAAAATCCACACCTGTGAGAGACTTAGCTATACTGACCTAATCCCTGGTGTAGACAGTGCTAGGTTGATTGAAAAATTCTTTTATAAACCTAGCTACTCCCTCTTGGGGAGATGGATTACCTACGCTGACAGAAGAAGCCGCCCTGTCAGACTAGGTAGTGTCTACAATTAAGCGCTATAGCAGCGCAGCTGCACCCCTGTAGCCTTTTAATTGTAGACATTGTCACATTGTCTAGAGTGGCTTATGACTGCAAGTGCCTACCTCAGGGCAGATAGTCAGAAAATAAGGCAGACACCCTAAGCTGGTGGTGTGTTCTACAATTAGATTTCACCAAGCCAGTAGCAAATGTCAACTCCTGGATCCCTATACTAGGATTACCATGAAGTCACAGAGATTTCCCTTAGACTCTCCAGTCTATCTTGCCGCCCAGGCAAACTGGACTTGGTGATAAATGGTCACTTACACCAAAAATCACACCACATTCATGCTGCATCCAGTCCCAAGAGATCAGTCATTTATCCCAGATCAACTTGTAGTCTAGATCCTACACCAAATACAATGCCTGTAACCAGTCCTGTAATAAACTATCTAAAGGCTTATTAACTAGGGAAAAGGAATGAGAGTTATTTACAGGTTGAAGCAAGGAAACATATCCACACAAATGAGTTACCATCTAAATCCTAAGAGTGACAGAGTTGTACTGATCTGTCTATTCGAAGTGTCTTTCAGGGCAGACCTAGGAGGCAGCCCATGGGGAATCTCTGGCTTCAGTTTAGAGTCTCTGGCCCTTCAGAGTTCAAACAGCTAAAAAGGTGCAGTTTCTTCTTGTCAGGGATTTTTATTCCTTTCCCCCAGAGTTCAAGATAATGGGATGAGTTCAGGTGCATGTCTCCTCTTCATGGGTGGGGGGAGGGAGCAATCAACGAAGTGTTTTGTCCTCTGAAGTTCCACAATGGTTTGTCTGGGGTCCATCGGCGTTCTTCTGTTGGGCCTTCTATGGCAAGCTAGTTCACACTTGGGAACATTTCTCTCCTGACTGTGGGGGTTTACAGTTTTAGAGCAAACACTTCTACAATTATGGAGCAAACACTTATGTTCTGGCTACACTAGAGAGCTTACAGTGGTACAGCTGCATCGATGCAGCTGCACTGCTGTAAGCTCCGTACTGTTGCTGCTCTAAGCTGATGGGAGAGAGCTCTCCTGCAAACTTAATTAATCCACTCCCAACAAGCGGCGGTAGCCATGTTGGCAGGAGAAGCTCTCCTACTGACATAGTGCAGTCCACACCAGTGTAACTTATGTCATTCAGGGGGGTGACTTACTCACACCCCTGAGTGACATAATTTATACCGATGTAAGTGGTAGTGCAGCCATAGCCTTAAATATTACCTTACAACATGGGATACAGTTATTATAAGTGAGATGAATACAAGCAGCAACATACAAGCATTTCATAGAGTCTAACCACTAAATACATTCTTATAAGACCTATTTTGAGCAAAATTAACATACAGGTGACCTGATCTTTCAGTTCTCAGCTAATGCCTGCAGCCTGGGCCAGAGTTGACATCTGGCCTGCCAGTATCACAGACATACGGTTAGACTTCTGTTAAACGCTTTCTTTTATTCTTACATCATCTTTCCAACCAGCCCCATATATCTGTTTTCATCCACCTGTTTGACATATAAACTGTAAGGTCTCTGGGGCAGGGACTGTCTTCTTTGCTAGTTGTCTATCTAGTGCATAGCATAATGGGCTCCTGATCCTGGTCTGTGGTTCCAAGGCAATAGCATAGCACAAATAAATAATAATTAATAATAATAATTTATAGATGGATAAAGTGAGGCATAGAAATGCTAAGTGACTTTGCCAAGATCACAAAGAAAGTCTCTGGCACAGTCAGGGCTCCTTGCTCCCTGTCCTGTGCTTTGACCACACCATCCTCTTTCCTCATGTCTAAGCCGCCATTTTTACTTGTATGTTTTCTGTTGTACTGAAAAAACCTTGTTCAGTGTCTGTTTCTGTAGTACTTTACAGATAGAGTGCAGTGTGTCTGAAACTGGACATTTCTATTAGTGAACTTTTAAAGGGCGATATGCGCTCCAATCTAAAATGTTATCTATCAGTCTCATACGCTCACCTGAGGCACAGAGAAGGTCAGTGTTGACAGACGTTAGCTTTGTCCTTAGGGTTCCTCAGCCGGAAAACAGAGGTTACAAACTAAACTTAGAAATCGTGTGATTGGTTAACTGGACCTTTGACTCCCCTCCTTCCATTGGTCTTCCTTGAGGACACCCACCTATGGACTCTAGCTACCTAGTCATCACCTCTCTCAGGCAGAGACCTGCATCAGTTTCCCTAAGGAGGAGTAGACTTGCAGTCCCTGTGCACCTCACTCTGGGGTCCAGTACCTGAAGCTAACCTTTCTATGCAGGCTATGACAGTGTGTACCAGTTAACCACCGGCCTGTACAAAGCATGATACATTTACTCTTTGGATAAAAGCATTACAGAGAAAACATTAAAAAAACAACAACAATAAAAGTTCCTACACGATTACTAAACATACCAGGACTCACCCATCAGTATTAAGGGGCCCTAGTAAACCAAATTCGTTCCAACCTTTCAGTAAAGATTGGGTCCTCGTAGGACCCAACATTCTGTCTGTTTGTTGAATATAAAGGCAGATTCCGATTTTCCCCAAATTTGACCAAAAGCCCTTTCTCTCTGAAAAAGCCAGCCTGCCCTCCCTCTCACACACTGTTTTTAGTTCCTGGAGGAGCTGTGGTAACCATCCCTCCGCCTGCCTGCCCCGATAGAATGGCACACAAACCCTGGCCCCCAATGAGACATAAACCATTCATAAACTTAATACAGTCCCCCAAAGATACTGCATGTGGTTGCGATATCCATCACAGACAGGCTACAGTGTTCAAAGGACATCTAATCATGCCCCAGAATGAAGATATGGATCTAGAAAGAGGCTACAATATTGGGGCTCTGTGACACCCATCAATTAATTTGCAGTCTTTAGTTTATGCCCCAGAGTGCCTTGAAAGACTATTAATCTTTTTTCTGTGATCACTTACGTGGTACCATCCCACTCTTTTTCCATTTCCAAGATCAGCAATTTTCTGAGATTGTGTGTGTCAGCACACACTGTTCTAATAAAATCCAGTGCTTTTAAATTCTAAAGAGCCAGAGTTCTGTCCTTTTCAGCATGCTGCTGGCTCCTCCTCCAACATATTAATGGCATCCTCTCTGTCCATCTGGCATGCTTCCTTATAAACACATAGGATCACCTTTTCAAAAGAGCTATGCTCCATTTTAGGCACCTAAAGGAGATGGCTACATGTGGGAGCAGGCTACGTGCTAAGCACATTTGAAAAGCTGGCACATAATTCTCTAGAATTATTTTTTGTTATAGCTCTAGTTAAAGATAACTGCATGCTCAACCTGTCTCTTTAGCCTCAGTGCTGAGCATAGAAGTTTTGTGACTGAGTGTCTGTGATCCTGATAAGGCATGACCAAAGGAGGTTGGGCCCAGGAGTTTGAGTATGCTGTTGAACCAATCTTTTTAGACACATGAAAAGGGGAGTAATTGCAGCTGTGCACCACTTGCCCTTCTGAGAAACCATCAATTCTCCATGAAGTACTATGACAGAGGGGCTGGTATCTGTCAGTTAGAGATATTTAGTGTGAAATACGTGTATGGTAAAAACAGAGTTATTGACATTTGTAAGTTACTTTTGCAATCTCAGAGAGATATGGAATGGGGCTCAGGAAGTTAAGCATTTGAAAGGAAGCTATTTAGCAACACTCAAGGCCCTTCTTTCCTTCCCTAAACAATCTCCTGGAGGATGGGGGTGGGGGGAATTCAATGCATATGTTTACCAATATCTATTCTGTGTCTTTTCTCTTCAGAGGATTTCTTGGGGAAAGTTTTGCAATGATAATGAACTCTGGAAAAAAACCTGAGCATCAAAGAACTTGATAAGGACACAGAGACTTGAAAAACTGAAGCCTGGAACATAGGAGAGATCTCAGAGACACAGCAGGGAAGCCAGCTGATCAGGGAATGGTCAGAAAAGGTTGATTGCAACAGGTGTAAACTTTTCTTGCCTCTGAGACAAAGTTAAGAGGAAGCCTTTCTCACTGGGCTTTGCAAAGTATCCAGATAAGGCACGTTATACAAGTTCTTTTTTTGCCTTACTACCACTTTCTTTCTGTTTTTAATAAATCTTGTTTTGACAAAAGCAAGTGTTGCATTTGGTCATTTCATACAGGTGGCTCTCCTAGAAATGAGAGCCCCTCAAACACTAAGTAGAGATGCTGAAGAGTAAGGCATTTTGGGAACCTCACCCCCCACTAGATATCTTGGCCATAGCCATAGGTGTTCTCTCCCATTGTTGTGTTGCCAAAGGACTGTGGTCAGATGCGCAATCAAGGGAAGAAGCCTAAAGACCAAGGAGGAAATGAGTGTTGGCAGGGGTGCAGCTAACAGTTGTGATCAATCACTTCTTTCTATAACTGGTGCTAGAGGAACTTCAGGACATTTGGTGTCTGACTTCTTTACTCTGGTTTAAATTTCCAGTTGAACTCACAAGGTATAACATTTTTTGGGTGAAACCCAAGTGCTATCTTCATATGGGCCATCCCAGTACAGAACTTCATATCACTTTCACTCCTGTCATATCCCAAAACATCCATCCTCCCCTTCTCCCCTTTCACCTTCCTCTTAGCTCTTCTTTTTATTGAAGAATGTGCCCTCTCCCTGAAGGATCTGGCGCATGCTCTCCTCTTTCTCTCAGTGCCTCAGAGTGAGTTTCTGCCAGTTTGGATATAGATGGGAGGGAGGCTCAGTGGCTGCAGGAAGCTGCACTGTAGGAGACATTGTGGAAGGTTGTAGTGGGAATGAATGAGAATGGGATGTTCACATAGTACAGTAAGGAACAGGAAAGGAGAAAACAGTAGTTGTCCCAACATGTTCTATTTACCATTTTCTTCCAGTGCTGGTATCTTTACTGTACTTCCTATCTTATCCTCTAAGCCCCTCTCCCTTAATTTTTTCTTTTTTAAAAAAGGAATGTGTCTTGCTATAGTTGTGTGAGAGCCATGGGTCATAGACCCATTAATACAATAAAGAGTGGGGGGGGGAGGAAGAAAAGTGAGGAAACCACTAAAATGTAAAAATATATTACTCTTAATTGAAGTTCCCACAGGAAATAAGATAGTTTAAATTCCAGAAACAGCTGCATAAGAAATCCTCTTTATAAACTACCCAATGAAGGGGGGAAACATTTTAACTACAACCCTTTCTAAAATTTCCTAATTTCCCAGACTGAAATAAGCTTCTTAAACTCAAACAAACTCCTGAGCTAAGTTACAACTCCCAGATGGAATGAAACCCTGTGTGACCACCCCAGACCTCTACTAAGGTGAGTTCCCCAGCCATAGAGCAGACTTTATAATTCCTGAGCCTTTGCCCTAACAGGTTCTGTCCAATCATCCCCCAGCATCTGACTCACACAGGAGTTTTAACTCTGAGACTCAATTAAACCCATTTAGAAACCAACCCCTCAGCAATGCTCCACACCTGCCTTGAGTCCTATAACCCTACTTTAGTGCTGTCACCAGTCCTGCTGCTTAGTTTTTGTTCTTTTAAGTTTTCTATTATGCTGTCTTTCTCTCTTTTCATTTCTTCATGTTTCCTTTACTGTTTTCTTTCTTTCTCATTGCCCCACCAATCTGTCACCTGCTGATACCCCCCTCCTTTTTATTATATCTCTTCTTCTTCCTTGCTTCTCCATTCCGAATACTATTTTCTCTTCTTCACCTCATCTTGTCTCCTCTTCAGCCAGGTGATCTGGATGCCTTTCCTCCTAAATCATCCACTGTGGAACAGCAGCAGCATGGGTTTTTAAGGTGGAAAGGGGTTGGAGAGCAGGAGAGCCTGCAGCTGAATCTGTGAGAGCGGACACCTACCCTGAACTCAGCAGGTGTAGCAGTGGTCCCTAAAGAAAGTGGGTGCATTATGACGGCAGGATTTATGTCTCCCAAGCCCTACTATGTGATAATATGCAGAATGATAACTAGATCTTTTAAATTCACCGAAACACTTTAGCCCATGCTTTAAGTACATTCTTATTCAACAAAGTGTAGCATGTACTGAACTTCAAGCATACATAAATCTCCCTCTCTCCCCACATGCACATTAATGTTTCAGAATCTCGGACATTATCTGCATTACCACTGCACCAAATTTTATTTCTGGTGGGTAGAAAATGTGAAAAAAATAATTAATGTTCTGGATATCTGTGTAAGACTACATGTTGATTCATTGAAAATGAAGCTATGATTCGAAACAGAGCAGCTATGTCTTGTCAATCCACCCCAAGGAAAAATCCTCTCTGACCTGTTCTTTCAAAAACTTCCACACTCCAACAGGATTAATACAATCTATCTATCTATCTATCTAAAATATGGAATGTTTGTGGAGACTTTGTTCCCTTTATGACCAAAATATAAAAATTCTGGGAAGTCATTTTTAGTGCTGGAATAAAGAAATGACAGAGATGGATGATCTACCTGATGATCCACTGGTGATCCTACTGATGCGTTTGGCTAAAATGAAAAGATGAAAAGAAAAACATGAATCTGATATTTCACATGGTGGTGGTTGCATACTGTGAAGCTGCAACAAAATGCATGAAAAAGAGGCCCCAAGCATAAAGAACTGGTTAGAAAGTGTTTGGGAAGCATTAATAATGGGGGAACTAACAGATGCAAAAAACAGCTTCTTTGGAGTCCATCACACAGTTTTCCTTATCCCTTTATATGTTTGTAAAGAAAAACAGACACAATTAATAGTTAGATTCTCCCCCCTCACAAAAAACCCCCCAATAACCAAATGTTAAATATTTTAAAAGCATGGTCTAGGTTTATATATGATGGATTATGGAATCACAACATACATGAGTATCTACAGCTGTTTGAAGAACTTTGGTGACATGCTCTCATAATTTCCTCATTCACTTTTTTGTTCTCATCTGAAATTGTTGCATTGCAGTATTGAATCCTGTTAAAAGAAAAAAATCAAGGTAATATAATGGAACAATAGTAAATGAGATTCATTAGGTGTTAGCATAAAGTAACTCTACTAAGACATTAAGTTTACGACTGTATTAAGAAACAGGGAAGTAATTATAGAAAAAAGGCCTCCTGAAAACTCTACATATGTTATAAAGTAGCTTGGAATTAAGACAAAGCTACGCCATGAGTGTACTATGTGTCTTAGAAGGCTTATGGATCCCTGCCATGAACCTTAAGAAACCCATGGTTCCCCTTGTGAGTCTCCAGAGGCTCTTTGGTGATCTCCAGAATCAACATCACTCTCCAGAAGTGATAGGGACTGCTTGGCAGCTTTGGAACACCCATCTGGGCCTCTTTGGCTGCTTTAGCAGCTTCATCAGCCGTCAGATGATCCAAAAAGTATTGCAGGTTGCAATTTTCTGTGAGAATTCCCAGGATACTTGCTTGAAGATGAAAGTAATGGTGGTTTACACAAAACTTGCTATGAAATTTATTGGATTGCTTATTGTTTTTGTTGAAGAATCAGTTGGTTGATCTAAAATAAGCAAAATATAGGCTCACACTTTAGTTTAAGTGCCTATGCAATTCATGGTACATTGTGTATCTTGGCATGCAGGCCCTTAAATATTTTAATCATATTGTTAATCAAGGATAAAAATTTAAAAATTAAAGTAGATTCCACTAGAGATCAAGGAGTTTTAATTGGATGAGTAATCAAGAGTGGTTACTAAATCCTTTAGAAATGTGTCTTTAAAGGGCATTTTTTCCCCATTTTCATTTAACATCTTTGGCCTTTGTACACACTTTGTTGAAGGTTTATGCACTCTTTTTAAAAATGAAAGACTGATTCAAAAACTTGCACAATTGAAAATAATTGCACAGGCAATTTACCCACATTACTTTAAATGAAACTGAGCTTTTACCATCTAGCCTAATAGGCTGGTTAGAGAAAAGAAGAAATATTTTAGTATCTCATTTATATAATGAGTAAGAGTTGAAATAAGCTTTGTTGCAGACAAGAATTCTGGAGATACTGTTTTTCCATGATCCATAAGGTATAGGAAGCCAGGAACCAACTACTGTTCTCAGTCATAGCAGCATAAACATAGAGTAACCCCATTAAAGTCAATAGAGTTACTTGAGAGTTAGACTGGTGTAACTGACAGAAGAATCTGCTCCTACTATTTTAACTTGGATGTGCTCTTGCAGAGAAGAATGAAAAAAAGAAACTCAATTTACTAACAATTTGCATGGAACAATTTCCATAAATTTTACTAATAGAGCAATTTATAAAAATTGTGCTGGTATATTAAGGAGCCCAATTTACCAAATGCATTTAGAATCATAAACTGAGGTTTGTCGGTAATGCAGCTATATTTTCAAATAGTGATTTATGTATAAAACAAATTGTCTGTCTGTTTTCATTCATGCTACATTATGTTAATACCTAGTATAGACAAGAGCAAATAATGAAATACTCGGATTTTTTGTTTATCTACAGATTGTAATGATGGTAGCCACATATTCTGGAGGCATTAGACTTTGTTGCTATTGAAAATCATTCTTAACTAGGGCACTGTGGATATTTTTGTGAAAATTATTGAAAAAATTATTTTCTAAAACTCTCTAGCTTGTCAGTCAAACAAATAACTCAACATATAGACGTGAATACATTAGCACCTTGCTAATCCACACTTAGCTAAACCTTATGATTTAAAAATCCATTTGCAAAATGAGCGGTCTCTGCCCACCTATCAGCAAAGATTTAACAGCAGATGTTGTGGTGAGGTCTTTTATTGCTAATACTGCATTATTTAAAATATACACTCTATTACATTTACTAGTATGTTATGAACGATCATAAAGAATGAATGAAAAGGATACATCTGGTGGATACACTATCTTTGTTCATTTAGGAGCAAATCCTGCTCCCATGCTCTTTGGGCATGAATGGCAGTCCACTTGCAGGGGATCCTATGTGGTTCTCCTAGACAAGGAGGAAGGGCAGAATGTAGGAAAGCCATGGAGGATGTGTGTGTATTCCCTGTGCAGAATACCACCAAGCTCCATAGGTGCTTCCTCTGTGCTGTTTACAGGGTAGGGGAAATATGAGGTGGGACTGAAGGATCCACTAATGCATTGGTCTTCCAGTTCTTCCCCTTGCAGGGCATGTCTGTGCACATGCACACACAGGTGCTACAGTTAGGCTGGAGCAGCAGCCATGGAAAGTTTCCTTTGCCACTACTGCCTGAACTGGGAGAAGAAATTGTTACCTCCCCCCCACACATACACTGCAGCGTTCAGCAGCACCCAGACAAATTAGTTGGTTTGGGTACTGAGGAGAGGATTTTAGCCTCATTTGCTATTCATAACGTTTGTCCCATCCGATGCTGCGACTCATTGAGCTTCTACTGCATATTAGCCTCTGATGAGTGGCAACTGTTAATAACAAACACTGGGAGATGAGAAGGAAAAAGAAAAAAAATCAAATATGTCTACATTGCATGAGAAGTCCTTGTATTTTAATCATTTTAAACCCCTTAAATATTACTGAAGTAGACGGTCTTCTCATTATGTTCTAAATAGTTTTAAATGCAGCTCCATTTAGGATTAACCATATTTTTTTCCCTAGGCGCCATTCTCCCACCAGCTTCCCCCAGGTGGCATAGCAGGGAACTTACTCCAACATGCATACGATCAAGTTGCATTTATAAGCCAATGCTCTACTGGGTTGCTGGCTGTGCCTTCTAATGGTGTATTTCTCTAGTTCAGTAACAATGCTCCAGGGTCTTATTATCCTGGAAGAGTTTGCTAAGCTTAATGCTCATAGAATGTTATTAAAAATAAGTTGTGAAAATTCTAGTAAAGTAAGGAAGGTTTGGACTTTTCTAAATTTTGGTGAATGGATGACTGTCTTACTTATGTGCTAATCTCTGTATTTCTCATGTTAAGAATAATCTCTCTACATTTGTGTTTCATAACTTTCACATGGCTGGGACAGACCCCATGTAACAAGAGATATTAATCATTGCTGAGTCTCGCCCTTACAAAAGGCTACACCCTGTGGGAGAGAGAGTGGTTAATTAATATCCATTAAAAAGCAACAGGTCCAGAGGAAACTCCTCAATTCTCAATGCAGCAGGTAGAAACCACTTTACAGGACAACAGAGAAGAGGAAGGTCTCAGCCAGGGATGAGTCACACAGAATGACTTCACCAAAGAATTACCTCATGGACCTTTGCCCTGCCCCAGGCCTTTGCATCTGTGAGCCTAGGGGTCGGAATGGCCACATGGCAGGGTTTTCAAATAAAAGCCGTCTAGTGGAAGGGAACAAGGTTCTTTGTACCAGACTGGATCCTAAGAGGCAGGGACGTTGGCTATGTTTATACTACAGCTTATGTTGGCATAACTTATGTCACACAGAAGGGTGAATAAATCACCCTCCCTCCCCCTCCCGAGCGACATAAGTTACACCGACATAGGCATCGGTGTGGACAGTGCTATGTTGGTGGGAGAGCTTCTCTGGCTGACATAGCTTCTGCTGCTCGTGGGGGCTGGAGTAGTTAAGCCAGCAGTAGAGAGCTCTTCCATCATTTTAGAGCAGCTACATTAGAGAGCTTACAGCGGTGCAGCTGCGCGGCTGTACCCTCTAGTGTAGCCATGTCCTTTGTCTTCCAGATAAAGGACCCCTAGCTGGGATAAACCTCAGAAGCTGAACCTATAAGACTTTTGTTACATTGCACAAAAGTTTTATAAGATAATAAACTTAAGTTTATATCTGTGTCTTTAGTATTCTTAGCAATGTGCAATTATGTCTGGCTACATTTTTACTGAATTAAGCCTACCAAAGTTCATTACAGGACTGGACAGAGCACTGTCCTGCTGGGTATAGGAGGGAGCTCTAAGGAGGAACTGACATGTGGTATGTATCTGGTCCTTTTGGAACAGTGGAACTTGGATTTTCTGAGCCATTGTGGTAAAAGGGCCTAATATGATAGGGGGGTTCACTTACTTGATGTCAAGAGGGACTGGGCTTTCCAAAGGAACAGTTTAAACTTTACACTGAGGCTGGCAAAAGCCTCAGGAGTTAATAAGCAGTACACTATTCACGTAGCTGAAGTTGCGTATCTTAGATCGATACCCCCCCCCCGCAGTGTAGACCAGCCCAAAGACACTTATAGTGTAAAAAGGTCCTGTGGCAGGGGAATTTTGCTAACTGTGCATATCAACTGACTAAAAACTTAACAGGGAAGAGAGGTGGCAGTACATATTATCTGCTGAATCGATGAGGGAACATTTACTGTTCCTTTGATTGACTTAGTTACTGAAAGTAAGAAACAAGACTCCCTTGGAAAATATTGGGATCTATTAGGGGCTAAACCCAAAACAAAAGGCAGAGATGAAGGTACTGCTAAAGATCACAGGCAGGTATTTTCCAGTCAGTCAGATTTAACTGACAATACAGCACATTCATAGGAACATCAGGGCCCCATTCTGGGCTGAGTCAAGCCTACAGAGCCAAGGGAGAAATGCAGAGGCAGATTCAGGAAGAAGTACAAAACATGTTAAAAATGGGATGATCACTAAATCTGGGAACCCATGGGTTTCTGCTATTGTAATGGCACCTGAGATGGGATGGTACCATGAGATTCTGCATGGATTTCAGGAGGGTAAATGCTATTACCATACAAAATCCTTTTTCCACACCATTGGCAGAAGACTTGTTGGGGAGCACTAAATGGATAGGTACCTTAGATGTGACCTGAAAGTACTGGCAAATTCCATTAGATGCAGATGCCCAAGAAAAATCCACTTTCCTAAGGAATCTGGCCTATATGAATTCAAAGTTATTCCTTTTTGTTTGATCAGTGCAGGTGCAATATTTCAAAGCCTGGTTAACGGTGAGTTGCAGGGTTTACAAAATTTTGCCCAAGTGTACATAGACCACAGGGCCATTTTTAGCGACACATGGCAAGACCACTTGAACCATGTGGGTGCAGTGTTGCAGAGACTTAAAGCAGCAACCTACTGGTCAAGGTGTCCAAGTATAAAATAGGAGCGGCAGAGGTGCCTTACTTGTGACATCGAGGGAATGGGGGATGACTGATCCCAAACTAAATATTTTGTTTCAGATTTCCTAAAGGGAAATTTTGATTTTAATGGAAATTGTATTTTCCATTGAAAAATCCTTCTTACAGAAAATTCTTGACCAGCCTTTGCCATTAGATTGGCTGTGATGTGGAAATATTATGTTAAATTCTACTGATGGTGCGGAAATTCCAGACAGGCAAATTGAGGGGAGGTTTGGTCATGAATCAAATAAATTCTTCTCTGATTTACCTCCTTGTTCAACCCTACTGAACTGAAACAGGTTGCAAGTCAGAGCAAAATTTATTCCTCCTCCTTTTTCCTTTTTATGTCTAAAACTATTTATAACATGTCTAGCTTGATTGTACTGAAATAAGTTTTGAATTGGCAGGCTAAATTTATTTCATATATCATCAAATGATTTAACTGCAGATGAACTGAAGTGCATAAACACTTAACCCATTGTTGGAACAACACATCTATCATTTACACTGGAAATGAAAGGCTCCCTAGCGGGGCAATATCTCTGATGTTTTATAGAGATATTTACAATTTCTTTTCCTCTTCTTCCAGATACTTCAAGAGCCAAACTGCTGGGTTTATTATTCAGTACATTGGTCAATACTGTTTACATTTATAATCTAATGAGGAATAGAAAGATAAGAGAGCTGTGCAGTGGGAGTCTATCACCAACTAGGTACAAGATGATATCTCCACTCAACTAGTTAGAAAACAGGACTGTACTGCTAACAGCTTTGCTTGCTGAATCCTCTCCAAAGCAAATAGGGATCATTTATGTTACACATCCAAGTCTTAATTTGAGAAAATGTATTATCTTAATACAATTAAGTACCATATTACCACTATGACAGATGTTATATAACTATCTAAATATTTACAGAAACATATATAAAGGATACAGTAAATTGGAAAGTACATTTATCCTAATCAGGGAGAATATGTCCATCAATGGGCAGATTTGTCCAGGCCACCAAATCTCCCTGAACAGCAGAAAACGCTAAAGAAAACTTTAGAAAAGTGTAATGGGTGGGGTGATTATTAATGCTGAGATTGAGCTTTGAGGCTTGCTCTGGAAATCCTTATCAAGGAATCTATGTGTAGCAGCTGTGGCCATTTGATGGTCATCTCAGGATAACCAAAGGGGGTTGGGTAGAACACTGCTGCTCTGTGTTTGGCACACAGAGGCTCCAGGACAGGAGAGAGTTGTAAGTGCCTGAATCCTTTGATTTCTGTGGTAATGAATAGAAGATGTCAAGAAAGGACTAAGGAAGAGGTGTAAACCAGGTCTCAGAGATTGCATTGGTTTTGCCTGTAACTATCTCTTAGGAAGTTGGGGTGTCAGCGACAAGGATCCATATCTTTCATTCATGCTCATTAATGGAAGACTAGTGGTCAGTAAGGTTCCCACCACTTGTGATTTAATTAAGGCTAAGACCCTGACTTTGCATATATCCCTGAAACCTGATTGGACAATACTGCAGGGCACAATTAGTAGCATAATCAGTGCTGTCTGAGTATACAATGCAGCAGCAACTGCAGGGGGTTCATTAAGGAGGTAAACTGGCAGTGTTATCTATATCTGACCTAAAGTGCAGGAGGTCATTTACCCCAAAACCAGAGTGAGGACAGTGTGTCCATCTATTTTGAAAGTCCGGTGATAAGTTGGTATTGAGGCCAGTTTTTGGTGTATAGATTTCCCCAATGCACTACAGATCCCTATGTCAGTTGATGGAATCCTGAGTCATCTCAGGATTTTGTGGCCACCATGGTAACCATAAGAGTATTGGCTCAAATCATGTGGCTGGCTGCTTTCTGGATCTAGTGTTTGGAAGGGGATTGGAGGTAGGCCAGTTAGTATTTTACCCATTTCACAGACTAATCATTATCATTAATTAGAGGAGAGGAAAGTGATCAGGAACAGTCAGCATGGATTTACCAAGGGCAAGTCAAGCCTGACTAACGTAATTGCCTTCTATGAGGAGATAACTGGCTCCATGGATGAGGGGAAAGCAATGGACATGTTTTTCCTTGACTTTAGCAAAGCTTTTGATACGGTCTGCCACAGTATTCTTGCCATCAAGTTAAATACATATGGGCTGGATGAATGGACTACAAGGTGGATAGAAAGCTGGGTAGATCATCGGCTCAATGGGTAGTGATCAATGGCTCCATGTCTAGTTGGCAGCCAGTATCAAGCGGAGTGCTCCGAGAGTCGGTCCTGGGGCCGGTTTTGTTCAATATCTTCATTAATGATTTGGAGGATGGCGTGGATTGCATCCTCAGCAAGTTTGCAGATGACACTAAATTGGGAGGAGTGGTAGATACGCTGCAGGGTAGGGATAGGATCCAGAGGGACCTAGACAAATTGGAGGATTGGGCCAAAAGAAATCTGATGAAGTTCAACAAGGACAAGTGCAGAATCCTGCACTTAGGATGGAAGAATCTCATGCACTGCTACAGACTAGGTCCTGAGTGGCTAGGCAGCAGTTCTGCAGAAAAGGACCTAGGGGTTACAGTGGACGAGAAGCTGGATATGAGTCAACAGTGTGCCCTTGTTGTCAAGAAGGCTAATGGCATTTTGGTCTGTATAAGTAGGAGCTTTGCCAGCTGATAGAGGGACGTGATCATTTACCTCTATTCGACATCGGTGAGGCCTCATCTGGAGTACTGTGTCCAGTTTTGGGCCCCACACTACAAGAAGGATGTGGAAAAATTGGAAAGAGTCCAGCGGAGGGCAACAAAAATGATTAGGGGGCTGGAGCACATGACTTATGAGGAGAGGCTGGGGGAACTGGGCTTATTTAGTCTGCAGAAGAGAAGAATGAGGGAGCATTTGATAGCTGCTTTCAACTACCTGAAAGGAGGTTCCAAAGTGGATGGATCTAGACTGTTCTCAGTGGTACCAGATGACAGAAGAAGGAGTAATGATCTCACGTTGCAGTGGGGTAGGTTTAGGTTGGGTATTAGGAAAAACTTTTTCACTAGGAGTGTGGTGAAGCACTGGAATGGGTTACCTAGGGAGGTGGTGGAATCTCTTTCCTTAGACATTTTTGTTGTGTATTTGGTTGTCATGGTTTTTGTTCCTATGGCAACTGAGTTAGATTATTAGGGGATAGCCCAGCCGGTTTTGACCGGTTGGGTGAGCTCTGTGTCTGTAAATAAAATGGTAGTTTTGTTAGCTGTCTGCTGTCTGGTCTCAAGTGATTTCTTCGTAAACCGGCTGCCCCCAAGGATATAACAAGTGGTGACGAGGGTGGGATTCCGGTGCTGCTCCAATAACAGAAGGAAGTAGAAGTCAAGGTAAAGAACAAACAAACAAAAAAGCTGCTTGTTTGCACTGACTGTGAAAGTGAAACTAAAAATCATGGCTACTCTGACCAGGCCATTGGAACCTTTTGATGAGAATATAGAGCAGTGGCATGTGTATACTGCGTTTTGAGCGTTTTGAGCTTTTTGTTATTGCAAATGACATTACAGAAGCGAAGCAGGTGCCAATATTCTTAAGTGTTGTAGGGGCTAAAACCTACTCCCTGCTACGCAGCTTACTACACCCTGTTAAGCCAGCGACTAAATCTTAGCCCTGGTCTACACACAGCCCCGGGGTCGAACTAGGGTACGCGAATTCAGCTACGTGAATAACGTAGCTGAATTCGAACTACCCTAGTTCGAATGACTTACCCGTCCAGACGCCGCGGAAGTGAACTCCGCGGCTCCAAGGTCGACTCCGCCAACTCCTCCTGCCGCGGTGGAGTACCGGAGTCGACCACGGCGCTTCCGGAGTTCGAACTATCGCGTCTAGATCAGACACGATAGTTCGAACTCCGAGAAGTCGAACTCGCCGCGTCGACCTGCGCGGTAAGTATAAACGTACCCTTACAGTGACATTGTGGAAATCCTGGGGTCCCATTTTTCCCCAAAACCACTGGTAATTGCTGAAAGATATAGGTTCCACAAAAGAGACCAAAAGGAAGATGAAACAGTTGTACAATTTGTAGCAATTTTAAAAAAGCTAGCAGAACACTGTGAATTTAAGGAGATGTTAAATGATGCCCTGTGTGACAGATTAGTGTGTGGCCTCTACAGTGAAGCTATACAGAAGCGCCTACTGACAGAGGCTCAGCTTACCTTACGGAAGGCTGTTGATATTGCTGTCTCCATGGAACTGGCTACAAGGGAGACGCAACACATCGGTGCATCCCCTAGGGTGCAAAAAGTGTCACAAGAACCGACCCACAAAACTGTGCAGAGTCAAGAATGTTACCGCTGTGGTAAGCCGGGTCACCAGGCATCAGAATGCTGGTGTAAGGACCTGGTGTGTCGACACTGTGGGAAAAGGGGACACACTGAATGTGCCTGTAAACAAAAGAAAAAGAGGCCTGTGGTCTGGCCGACAAAAAGAGGAACCCTGCATACCCTAGAGCAGACCCAGGAAGATCAAAGTGACACCTCATCGCAAGAGGAAGTGCCACTGCATGTTTTGTCTTTGGCAATGGGCTCACATGAATACTGGGTAACCCCGTTGTTGGATGGCAAACCTATACGCATGGAACTGGACACCGGTGCTGCCGTCTCGCTGGTCTCCGAGACTGTGTATAAAGAAAAGCTACAGCATGTTCCGCTTAAAGCAACAAAAACTGTTCTGAAGACGTATACAGGAGAAGCTGTGCCCATGTTGGGCACTATTGATGTTAAGGTGGAGCTCAATGGACAGGCTGCTAAATTGCCACTGTTTGTGGTGAGAGGTAACTACCCAGCCTTAAAGGGTAGGTCTTGGCTTGGGAAGATTCAACTGAACTGGGCAGAAGTGCACCGGATGACTAAAGAAGAAACCAGTCTAACCCCTATACTAAGGAAACATGCTGCTGTTTTTGGAAATGATTTGGGAAGTATGAAGGGAATCACTGTGACATTGAACATTAAACCTGACAGTCCACCAAAATATCTGAAAGCCCGAACTGTGCCATATGGCATCAGGCCGAAAGTCGAAGCGGACCTGGAGCACCTGGTCACCAATGGAGTCCTAATACCAGTTACCCATAGCTCATGGGCCACTCCTATCATTCCAATAGTGAAGAAAGATGGCTGTCTCCGGATTTGCGGTGATTTTAAAGTCACTGTCAACCCAGTGTTGTGTGCAGAGCAATACCCCCTTCCCCGCATCGATGACCTCTTCGCAGGCCTGGCTGGGGGACAAAAGTTCAGTAAGATTGATCTGAGTCAAGCATATTTACAGATGCACGTCGACGAAAAGTCCCAAGAGCTGTTGACTATTGTGATTCATAAGGGGCTTTATCGATACTGTTGCCTACCCTTCGGAATAACGTCTGCTCCCGCCCTGTTCCAGAGGGCTATGGACCAGATCTTGTGTGGCTTGTCAGGAGTTCAGTGCTATCTGGATGATATCCTGGTCACTGGAAGAAATGAAGAGGATCACTTAAAGAATTTAGAGGCTACCCTACAAAGACTGGAAGAGTATGGCCTACGAGTTCGCAAAGACAAGTGTGAATTCTTCAAGCCCTCTGTTGAATATTTGGGACACATCATTGATTCTGCAGGTCTTCATAAGGCCCCTGCAAAAGTTAAAGCTATTGTGGAGGCTTCCCCACCTTGAAATGTAAGCCAGCTGCGCTCGTTTCTAGGACTACTGAACTATTATGGAAAGTTCATCTCAGTTAGCCACACTGCTAAAACCACTTCATGAGCTCCTTGGGCAGAACAAGGCCTGGAAGTGGACTGAAGCCTGTGATGTTGCATTTAACAAAGCTAAGGATGCATTGCTAAATTCTGAAGTTCTAATGCACTTTGATCCATCCTTACCCCTGCAATTGGCCTGCGATGCCTCCCCTTATGGAGTGGGAGCAGTCGTGTCACACATTATGCCTTCAGGAGAAGAGAGACCTATTGCTTTTGCTTCACACACTCTAAGCAAAGCAGAAACTAACTATGCCCAAATCGAACGTGAGGCATTAGGAATTGTTTTTGGAATTCGGAAGTTTCATCAGTACCTGTTTGGGCGAAAGTTTACTCTTCTCACAGACCATCGACCTCTGATGTCAATTTTTGGACCCTACACAGGCATTCCCCCATTAGCTGCTAGTCATATGCAATGTTGGGCATTGTTACTTTCAGCACACACATATGAAATCAAATATTGGAAATCCACTCTGCACGGCAATGCAGATGGCCTCTCAAGGTTGCCTTTGCCGGTCAAACATCAAGATAGTGCCCAAAAGGAAATCTTCTACTTTGAACAGGTAGAGAATACACCCATCACTGCTACTCAGATAAAGAAGGCAACTCGCGTTGACCCAGTATTGTCCCAAGTTATGGACCTGGTGATTCATGGAAAATCTCGACAAACCTCTCCGGTCTCACCTGACTTTGTTACTTACATGTCCAGGAGGACGGAGTTATCGGTCCAATCTGGTTGTTTGTTGTGGGGGAGACGTGTCATTATTCCACCACCACTGAGATCACAGATGTTAGAACAGCTACATTCCAGTCACTGTGGAATAGTGCGCATAAAGGAAATTGCACGAAGCTATTTTTGGTGGCCTGGATTGGACAGCGCTATTGAAGAGAAGGCAAAAGCTTGTATGTCATGTCAGGGTGTGAGGAATGCACCCCAGTGGGCACCCCTACACCCATGGGACTGGTCTGAAAACCCGTGGCAACGTATTCACATTGAATTCGCTGGCCCCCTTGAAGGAAGCATGTTCTTGGTGGCAGTAGATGCCCATTCTAAATGGCCAGAAGTCTCTATAATGCAGTCCACTACTGCAGAGTACTATCCAAAAACTACGAGGACTCTTTAGTCATTTTGGTCTGCCAGAACAACTGGTGACAACGGACTGCAGTTCGTCTCTCAGGAGTTTCAAAATTTTATGAAGGCAAATGGGACGCACCACATCACGTCACCATATCATCCATCCACCAACGGATTAGCTGAAAGATTTGTGCAGACAATGAAACACGCTTTGAAATCAGCAAGGGGACAACACTCCATTCAAAAGCATCTGGATACCTTCTTACTTTCCTACAGAAACACACCTCATGCTACGACCAAGGCATCTCTGGCCTTTCTAATGATGGGACAACAGCTGTGCACTTGCTTTGATCTGCTGAAACCTTCTGAACCCCAACAAATTGTGCAACATCAGCAGCAAAATCAAGTTATCAGACGGGTACCCAGAGCAAAAGAGTGAACGTTTAGCCCAGGACAGCCAGTTTTGGCTCGGAATTATACTTCCAGAGCTAAATGGGTCCCTGCCAAAATCATCACTCAAACAGGACCTGTTTCCTACACAGTCCGGACTGCAGAGAATCTTACCTGGCGGCGACATGTAGATCAGCTGTTGCCAGGTCATGCCAATCCTCAGGACACATCTGCAGTTGAGTGGTCTGACTTCACCACTTCTGGTGAGACACTGAATCACAAATCACCTGTTTCTGACTGTTCTCCTCCATTACTGCCGGCGGCTGAGATACCCCTTTCCCCAGCACGAGCTAATACCACCTCCTCACCTGTTCGTGCTGCGGACCCAGAGCCCATGGTACTTTCGGTTGCAACAACACCAGAAGTTCGCCGTAATCCACCTAGAGACAGAAGGCCTCCTCATCGGCTGGATCTTTAGTTAGGGCGAACCCACGGTTATGGGGCAAAATAATCCCCAGGGTTTAGCCGGGAATGGAGGCAGTCTACCCTCCTTCTCTAGTCTAGTGTGTGTTTTATTTAGGGGATGTTCTTATTAGGGGGGGAGGAATATGTTGTGTATTTGGTTGTCATGGTTTTTGTTCCTATGGCAACTGAGTTAGATTATTAGGGGATAGCCCAGCCGGTTTCGGCCAGTTGGGTGAGCTCTGTGTCTGTAAATAAAATGGTAGTTTTGTTAGCTGTCTGCTGTCTGGCCTCAAGTGATTTCTTCCTAAACCGGCTGCCCCCAAGGATCTAACAGTTTTTAAGGTGAAGATTGACAAAACCCTGTCTCGGATTATTTCAGAGTGCAAATATTTTTTTGTCAATGAACAGCAGGAGTGACTGCTAGGTCAAAATACAAGGAATATCCTTCAGGGACTATCCTAATACTTCCATATTTAGTGAGGATATCAGAGTATATATTTTAAATTGGCTCTACATTTGGTACCAGTTCATCAAGCTTAAACTTAGAATAAATATGACTCCAAGCCCATACTTGATGGAGCGCAGTTATCCACAACATAATATTCTAGTGGTTGTATTTACCCTTCAGCTTGCATGCACACAGAAAGATTCAAAAGGGATCATTTATCTCATTAGAAAAAATACCCCACTGTGATACTGCATTCTAATATTAGACAAATATTGTGACTTATTGTGAGAAAGATAATATTGGGTTAAGACAAATACTGCCTTCACTGGGTCAAATTTTCAAATAAGTCTTAGCATGCCTGTGTTTTTGCACATAAAACGTGCAGTCAGCTGCCTGTACACATTTTTGTGCATTATCACTTCTATTTATATATCTACCAAAGTATTTATATGCCCCTCCATCACTAAAGGGCTTGTCTTTACAGAATGGGGGGTTGGCGGGAGGATTTTGTTGTAATTTTTGTTTTTCAAATTAAAATGCCCTGTGTCCAAATGATGCAATTTTTCCAAATTAATTGGCCAATTTTTGCTAAATGGATAATCCACTTCTTTGAAAATGGATTAAGTAAATTTCAGGAGGAGTTTGTGCGCAAAAAGGTTCACGGGGATGCATCTGTATTTTGGAGTAACTTGTCAGTTCTCCCTGTTCCATTGCTTCACACCAGGACCAGGTCTTTTTACCTGTGTGCTCTCTACTGTTTTGGGGTCGTGTTCACTGCCTCTCACCTCTCTCTTTAAATGCTAATGCACAGCCAGGAGTATCCTATTTGTAATTACACTCCTGGAGTAATACAGCAGTCATACCCCATGCATCTGTGTGGAGCCATGCAGAGGTCATAGATTTCCTTGCAACCTGGGGACAGGAGATGGTCTAGGCTTGTTTTAACAGCAGCCACAGTAATGCGAAGATATGTGAGCACATCGCAAAGCAAATGGCAGAGAGGGGTCACTCCTGGGACACTTCTCAATGACACAACAAATAAAATGTTCTCTGGAAAGAATGATACCCTCCCACCCCCAACAGAACCAGGACCGCTGATGGTGCTCCAAGTACCTGTCCCTATTTTGAGGAGCTGGATCAGATTTTGCCAAGGCGGTCACCATCAAAACCCAGGGACATTATGGGGAGCACTGAAGGCACCAAAATGTACATCTACACACCCAGAAACCCAAACAAACCTGTGACAGAGAGTCTCAGAGACTGGGTCAACTGACGTGGGCTCTAGGATGCTTGCTTCCACTGGCCTAAAAACAGCAGTGTAGACATTCCTGCTTGGAGTGGAATCTGGGCTCTGAAACCTGGCAGACAGCTCCCAAAGCCCAAGCAGATACCTAGCATGATAGTGCTGGGGTGCAGACCTTTGCCAGTAAGTTTGTGTTATATCACTATAAAATTGTATGGGTAGTTTTAACATTTTTCTCCCCAGGTGCCTGGTAGATGCCGCAATTTTGTGTAGATATGATCTAGGAGCTTTTTCTGAGCCTGCTTGATTCCACCCATGTTCAAAATGGCATCGGTGCCAGAGAATTTAATCTCTACAGCAGTTATGTTCCTGATATTTTCATATCCCACAGTTATCTGTCATGCTGGCACCCACCTCCCAGGCCCCCTTTCCCTTCTGTCTTCATTTTCTCCCACCCTCCACCCAATTGCCATGGATTCCTGCTAGTGGCACCACAGCGGTAGTGCTGGAACTAGGGGTGGTTGGGGGTACTGCTCTACCCCCTGCCTTGAAGTAGTAATAACAAACACCAAACACATGGTTTCCATCATCAGCACCCCTCCTATAAAAATTTTTCCAGCACCCCTGCACCACAGTGATTTAACATATAAAAAGCTTTGTGATGCAGGAAGTTTATTGAAATGTCACAGATAGAAAAAAATAAGACAATATAAAAAGTACTTTGCTTCACGGTTTTGACTAATGCGCCGAGCTTTCGGCGATCTAAGCATTTTATGAGGTATGCTTCCCAGAGTGAAGCATCTAAAATGCAGAGAGATTATAAGGCGCTCAGCTAGTTGTAATCAGACTCTCAGCATTGACAATCCCTTTGGTTCAGAACAATTCTGCAGAGCTCTATTTATTTTGCAATGCACTATGTGCGTGGCTGCAGATGATCTAAAACAGAATTTAAGGCAAAGATAGTGCTTTATTTTGGCACAGACATTGCAAGGCAAAGCATCCCTCCCTGGGCTGCCTGTATAAGCAGTGTTGTCCTTCCAGACCTGTAGCACCTCTGGGGGCACCATTCTGGTGAGTAACATCAATGCATATCTTGTTGGCCTTCCCATTGCCTTTTTGATCAAGCTCCTTCTCTGCCTCTTGGAGGCTCTTATCAGGGTAACATTCTGCAACATAAGGACTGCCTCCAGAGGGGCACATGTAATCTCTAACCTGCTCCCAGCAGAGGATAAAGCTGGGTCTCCCTGAATGCCAGTGGGAATCAGAAAACTATTAATGTCTGTGGTGGTCCTGGGATCAAAAGTTCTATTTTTCATTAAAGAAAAGACACTTGAATTTCTAAAGATTCTAGGATCATGGACCGTTCCAGACAACTCCACCTTAATATTGGTTAACCTGCCACAATGAACAACCAGGTCTTGCAGCACAATAGAGAAATACCCCTTTTTGCTGATGTATTCTGAGGCTTGATGCGAGAGGCAAAGAATGGGGCCATTGATGAGACCCATGTGCCTAATACAATTCAAGAATCCCAACCATTCAAATCCCTCAATAATCTCCTATGCATTGCCAAGCTTTATGACCCATGACACCAGCAGATTCTTTATAGCACCACACACACCTCCATGATGACAGTTAATCTACCAACACCAAACTGGTTAGTTACTAACTGTTGGCAATCGGGAGAGTGAGTTTCCAGATGACAATGGCTACACGCTTCTCTATACTCTGAGGAGCTCTCATGCTGGTGTTCCCCTGGTGCAGCTCCGGCGGGAGCTCCGTGCAGATCTCTAGGGAAGTGCCTTTTGTCATCATGAAATTCTTGTGCCACTGCTGGCATCCCAGGACTGCATCACTATCTTTTTCCCACCAGTCAGTGCCAGTTGCCTGAGTCCAGAAACAGCGCTCCGTGGGGCGAAGCTACTCCAGGAAAAGTTACCCATAAGTAGCTGCTTGATTTCTTCCTCCTCCTCCTCCTCTGTTGAAACTGGCTCAGCAGCATCTTGGCTGGCTTCCAAATCCAAAGCCACAGAGATGTGTGATTGTAGCCTCTGTATATTAGCGATTGTCAGGGTCGTGGGGTGCAGCAGTAGCTTGTCCCTCCATACTGGCTGACAGTAGTTTAAAAATAGCATTGGCTCACAAAAGACAAATGAACTACGGGGGTGTCAGGAGATGAATCCTGGGAATTTACTAGTTTGACTCCAAATCCCAGAATTACAGTGGCTTCCAGTACTTACCTTGGGATACCTATCCCACAATGCACTCTGAGAAAAATCTCAGAATGTAGAGATCCCAGCCCAAAATGCCATGGAAGACCTGTCTAGCATGCTGAGGGTTTATTCTGAAAAAAGACAGTGCCTTGTGTATGTACTGATGCAGAGGGAAGGAGGTACAAGCTGGCCGTTGGATGCAATTATTCGGAATAGCTATTCTTCAACATTCATGCATACGTCCCCCATGCAGACAAGCCTTAAGTGCCTTCCAAAAGTGTTTATGGATTTATCCACACAACACTTCCCTCTGTTAGGCAAGAAAAGTGTTAACCTCTATTGTACTAAGCGAAAGCTCTGATAGAGTGATTAAGGGACTTGCCCAAGGTCACAGGGGAAGTCTGTGATAGAATGGAAAATTGAACCCAACCTCCTGAGTTTCAATCTAGTGCCTTAATCATAAAGCCATCCTTTCTGTCTGTGCAAGAAGATGATACAGGCTAGTCTGGCACCATGCACAGTTCTGTATTACAGCATACAATGAAAATGCAGAACTTGCTGGAAGAACTGTTTTATTGCCACTGCCTGACAGAATTCACTGGGAACTGAATCCTCTTCTTAGTTATACGGTGAAAACGCCATAATACCACTGATCTACATCAGGCTAACTGAGAAAAGAATCTGGACCACAGAGCCTTGAAAGCAGGGATATTGCTCAAGAAGGAATGAAAATCAAGATATAAAAGCCCTAAACAGATCAATACAAAAAAACTGCTGGCACATTTCAGGCATAAAGTTCTGGATGTCACATTTCAGGAAAAATGTGGACAAATTGGAGAAAGTCCAGAAAAGAGCAACAAAAATGATTATGGGTCTAGAAAACATCTACTATGAGGGAAGATTGAAAAAAATTGGTGTAGTGGGGTGGATTGCCCCACTCCCTGTGAGAATGGGCTGTAGCAGGCCAGGGCGCCTGCGCAGACAAGGCTTATTGTGAGCCAATCAGAGAGGGGCTTATTGTGAGCCAATCAGGGCCCAGTTTAGAGCCAGCCAATCAGGGCCAGGCTCAGAGGTATATAAAGGCTGCCCAGAGCAGGAGCAGTCAGTCTGTCCCAGGCCTTTGACAGGGGAAGGTCAGTCTCCAAGGGAGGAGACTAGCACTACGGACAGCGCAGTGCTGGCCAGGCTTGGGGAGGCTAGGGAGCTTGAACCCATAGCCTGCCAGGCTGCAGGCCCTGAAGGGAAGGGCCTAGCGGGTGCAAGGGGCCGTGGGGGAAGCGGCCCAGGGAAACAGACAGCGGAAGGGGAGAGAAGGACAGCGAGGCTGACGCCAGAGGGTCCCTGGGCTGGGACCCAGAGTAGAGGGTGGGCCTGGGTCCCCCCCTTTGCAGTGCACCCAGCCATTGGCTGTAGGGAGTGGCCATCTTGCTATGCCAGATCCCTGACAGGAGGGATTAGACTCAGAGGGCGATTGCACATAGTGACTGGGGTGTGAGACTGCTGAGCACTGACCCCCCCGGAAGGGGGCGCAGAAGGACTAAGGGGCACTGCCGGAGGGCAGTGGCCTCGAAGAGGATGCCGCCGAGCACGCAGCAATGCGGGTCCAGAGATAACAGAGGACAGAACGATGGACAGGACACCACCAGGAGGAGGCGCTCCACTGGAATGAGCTAATTCCCAGAGTCACCAGGAGGAGGCGCCGCTGGGGTGAGTCCCAACCCGTTACAATTGGGTTTGTTTAGTCTGGAGAAGAGAAGACTGAGAGGGGACATGATAACGGTTTTCAAGTACATAAAAGGTTGTTACCAGGAGGAGGGAGAAAAATTGTTCTCCTTAACCTCTGAGGATAGGACAAGAAGCAATGGGTTTAAATTGCAGCAAGGGAGGTTTAGGTTGGAAATTAGGAAAAGCTTCCTAACTGTCAAGGTGGTTAAGCACTGGAATAAATTGCCTAGGGAGGTTGTGGAATCTTCATCATTGGAGATTTTTAAGAGCAGGTTAGACAAACACCTGTCAAGGATGGTCCATTCCCCTGTACTCATGGTAGGACTAGATGACCTCTCGAAATCCCTTCCAGTCCTATTATTCTATGCTAAAGCCACCTTTGCCATATTCCTACAGGCACAGCTTCTCTATTAAGCAGAATTCATCCAGAACAGAGAAGACACCTCTTCCAGTTAGGGAAAGAAGAAAACACAGTTGAGAGGGGAACCCCGCACAGCTCTGAATGAGAAAAAAGGGATGCTCATTCCATCTAGTGCTAACACCCTGAACTTTCCTCCCAGCAGCTAGAATCCTCAACCTACCCCCACCCAATGCACAAATCCCCTCCTCTTTGTTAATACCTCCTCTTAAAACACCCAAGTCCCATATTCCTGTTACCATACTCTCCCTCTGTCTTCTGACAACTGCTATAGTGCACTGTGTTGTTAATACTAAGTTTGATTGAATGCTTTTCCATTTCTTTAACACAGACAGAGGTTATTGCTTAATTAGATAATTAACACAATCAATACAGCACTGATTGGTATTCATATGAATATTTAATTAAATAATAGCTTAGTTCTTTCTGATTATTCAATGATGGCACAGAAAATCCAATTTGCTTCACAGTTCAGAGCTGGTATGATGTAGAAAACATAAAATTTAGGCCCAGCATGCTGCAGAATACCTGGCATGGGGCTTGCTTATAGTGGATAAAATAAATTGAGATTACAATTATAATGTATGTAGTTTTTAAGACAGGAATTTATTATTTATCTACTGCAGGGTGATCTTTAAGTCACATAAAACCATCCACATAGCTCACGGCTAAAACCTTTTTGGTGTGTGTATGTGCACGCAACTATCATCAAGGTAATAACTTGTTTTAGTAACCATAGCAAGAAAATGCATTCATATTATCAATATTAAAATTCCAACCCGTTCACCAGCATACTCAAGTAATTGAATGAGACTTTTACCAACACAAAACTAATGAATCTAAAGTTTGCCAGTGTGTTTTCTTAGAGAGGATTTTATGAAAAAAAAAATCAATCCAAACAGGGCTTAGATAAATGGGAAGTTCATCTTGGGGAATGGCTTGGCGAGTTCAGCAGGGAAAAAATAATAATAAGGACGAAATTTGCTCCTCATGATTTGTTTTAAATTAAAGCGTAAAAGCTTGGGACATGGACTTTAAAACAAATCTGCCACAGGAGCTGATTAGCATCTTTGGAGGGAAAAAACCCCTTTCTTAGATAACTCAGTCAATGCATGATAATTAATATATTTAAATGTGTGCCTTTCCTTAAGGGCAGATACTATGTTAGCAATTAGGGCTTTTGCAATTTTTGCAGAGGAAGCTGCATCTCATTACATAGTATTCTAGAATCGCATTAGTCTTTCATAAAGAAACCAGTTATCTTGTTTATGGATTCTTGAGAGTACAGAGCTGGGAGCATTAAGTATTTATGCAAACACTTAAAAGTACAATGCTGGAAACTTGAGTAAATTTTTTTTGCCATTTTCATGTAACAAAGTAGTTTTGGTTCATACACAATAATATAAATGTTTGATGAAAGCAAACGAATGCTCCATTTACAAAAATAATTTCCTGAGTACCAGATCCTGCCACCCTTAGCGAGTCTTAACTCAGGCGCAACTCCAGCACTTAGTATTAGTTTGGGGACAGAAACTTTCCCTATCAGGGTTCACCCTCAGTAAATGTCAGTCACTGAAAAAAAGCAAGTCATTGACATGAGACAAAATTAAAGTTAAAAATTAATATCATGGATCTGAAACCTTAACTTTAAAAGAAGGGTGGAAAGAATGCAATTACATTACAATGTTCAAAGAGCGTTAAGCATCTCACTTCAGTTCATAAAAATAATGGAAAGTCAGATGAGATTTTCAAAAGGCCTCACAAAGGGCCCAACTCTACTCTGAGTCAAGGCAATAGGAGTTTTACTGTTGACTCCAGTGGGGGAAGATTTAGACCAGTGTTGAGACCAGTGGCAATCTCATCCTCAGAGTTTTGTCTTTAGTTCACCCATACACACTGCAGATCTCTTAGAACTGTATCTGAATGATATCAAACAGGAAAATACTATGACTGTGAAAATAATTGATACAGAATGGCCAAATCCATCCTAATTTAGACTGAGGTTGGTTTTTTTGCGCTCACAAACATCAGCACAAGTTTATGAATGATTAACAAACCTGGGTTATGGTTTGTGTATGTACAGTTTTCCTGCACCTTTCATTTGCCACAGGCATCCTCTGTGGTGCCCATGAATCCCCCACTGAAGAGTTGTGAGAACACAGGAATTATACTGTGGTTGCAGCTGGGTGCTACAAGCCAGGACCAAGAGACACTCCATAATTCCTAGCATGGTGGCTAGGGGATCTCTGCCCAAGGGTGGCATAGGCAGGATTAGGGGGCATGTGTGCTATTGTGCAATTCCTAGGGAACTAACCAGGGTTTTCTAGCTACTATGATATGGATTTATGGAGGACCTCTCCTACAGGGCCTGATCCACCATCCATTGAAGATATAATGTTGGCATTTCCTGTTTTTAAGTACTTCACAGTTTAAGTTTTTTTAAATTAAATTTTCAATATTTTAAAAGCAAAATAACAAAAAAATTGAAATTCTTTGAAGTGGAACAGTTTGTCAGACATCTTCAGAACAATCACATGCACATTCAGTGATTTGGGGTTTCCTATTCAAGGAGACAAAGACTCCTTTCCTTATTCCGTGTTTTAAGAGTTTTGTCTCATTCCATGACTGAATGAGACTGAAAATTCCACTCCTCTTAATCATACTTGGGCAGTGCTGATACAACGTTGGGAGCACAAAACTCAACTCTTTTTGGATCTCAATCAAACAATCCTTCAAAATCAGTGGAGAGACTCCCATTAACTTCAATGGGCCTTGAATCAGGCCCGTTTTGGGGAGTGAGAATGCATTTTTTATATCCTTATAAAGTGGCCAAATTAAAGAAGATTTTTACCAAACCACTGAATGGCACGTATCAAACTCAGATGCCTTCTCTGTATCAATTTTTAATCTTTAATCCCATCCTTCTGATGGGTTAGAATTGTTGTTGTTTTTTTGAAGTCTCACTTATTAAAAATAATACAAGGTATATTTTTCCATTCTCTTTGTACTTAAAAAAAGTGATGGAACAATATTTTTTTCCAAATTTTCTATTAACCCTCTCCCCTTTCTATTTTGACAAACTTATATGGAACTGTGAAAGGGAATGCTTAGGGGAAAAATCCTGAAGTTGATGATGTACTCTCCTGATATAATATATCTCTCTCCTGAAAAAACAGGTATCTTTAGTTCAAAATATACTTTTTTATTTAAAAAAAGACTTCTTAAAAATTCAAGTAAAATGTTTTTGTAATCTGCAACATATCAGGAGAGAAATAATAGTAACTGGAGTTAGCAGAATATTAAAAATATGATTTCATGAATAAAAATGCCAAATTCAGTTCAGTGTAATTTGTTATTCCTTGTTAATGAATATTTGCCCAATCATTAGGTATAGGTGACTTTTTTTGTCAATCATGAAACTTTAACAAATTTCAGCACAAATAATTATTTTGTCTGCAAGTTCAAAATGGAAGTACCTAATTCCCTGTTTGCTACTTTTCACTCTGTTATTTAAAAAGTTTCAAAGCTGTCCAATCAGGGTGGAGAAGAAAGTATATTTGGATGAATTTAATAGGCCATCACAAATAATGAAGAGTAAACAGTAAGTAATCCAAGTGACATATTTGAGAACAACCCAAAGATGTAAATGTTTTTGTTCAAACTATTTATAACTAGGTGGTATACTTGGTCCTGCCTGAGCACAGGGGGTTGATCTGGACGACCAAGGTCCAGGCCTACCTTTTCTTTAATTCTATGATTCTATTCAAATAGTACTTATGAATAACAAATACATCAGCAGAAATCAGCATCAGTTTGTGGACCACTTAAAAATAGGAAAAAAAATAAATAAAAAGAATGAGGCCCTGATCCTACAAACACTTAAGAATGTAAATAATTTTATCCATGGGAGGAAGCCTGTTGAAGTCAACTTTACATGCGTAAAGTTACTCAAGGACTTAAATGTTTGCAAGACCGGGTTCTAAATGTGCAATAAATATTCACAACAAATAACCAACCCTAATGATAACACTATATTGTAAAGTTCACAAATATGTAAATTTCATTTTCCTTACACAGTGACTGTACACAGAACAGATGGTTTTCCTGCGTAGACATCCTGTGTCAGTTCTCCCTAAGATTTGAGATAAATGCATAAAAGGAGGGTTTATCGATGAAGTAATTTTCATATTGTATATAATTGTGTTTTGTGTCTGTATTTGCTTTTCCCTTTTACAGTATGTAATCAATTTACTTTTTATAGTCAGATATTTTTATTTAGTAAATGGGAACTTTATCATTATATTGCAGCCGTGTATCATACTTTACTTTCCTAGGAGGTCAGAGCAGTTGCTGGTGTTCCCTGGGAAAGGCTGATGGCAGATGGCTATTGATTTGGGTGTTTGCCTGCTTTTGCCTCTGCTTACAAAAAGCCAGGTAATTTTCAGCATTCACTCCTTTGCTTCCTCATCCACAAACATTTGCTCGTCACCCACAGAAGGTGAGGTCAGACATGGATTCTCATCCGTTACCAGGGAGATGCAGTGGTGTGATGTACTGCAGTTCACACACCCTACTGTATATTGACACCTCCTTATCACCATGGAAACAAACAATCATCCACATCCCTTTTAACCTGCAAAAGTCTGTTCATAATGAGAACTGGCAATAAATGATTTCAGGTGGATGGTACATTTTAACTTCATCTAATCACTGAAAAATCAAACTGATTAATCAGCATGGATTCCCACTGGGATGGTGATGCGAGGTAAAGGGCGAGATGATGCCTGTTGCTCATTGGTATTCTGAGTGACTTTACATAGACTGAATAATCCACTTTGACAGGCTACCTCACATATTATGGGCTGGCAGCAGCCATTTTAAGTGCATCGCTGCAGTATAATAAGAGACTGTTATTGACTTGCAACCAATGCATTCTCTTTCTGTGACAGTCTTCTCACGTTCCAAACCTGGGACTGGAGAAATCAGCTGCCCATCTAGCTGGGGTGCTTCTAACATGGGGAGCATTACACTGGTACTCCATGGACTGCAGAGGCTTTCAGTTCAATTCCATTGTAATCCAATGTTTGTTTTAACCTACAGAGCCCTTTGTGATTTGGATTCTGTGGCCTAAATTTTCAGATCTGATTAACCATTTTGGGTGCCTATATTTTTGAGTGCCCCACCTGAGCCACCTTAAAGGGGTCTGATTTTCAGACATGCTGTATACCCACCTGTGGACTATCAGGCCCCCTTAAAGGTGTGTCAATTTTGTGAACCCAAAAATGGAGGTGCCAGGAACCTCTCATCACTGCTGAAGATGTAGCCCGTTGCACCTGGGAAACTGTCCTTTCCTCTGAGATCAGCTGGAACATTTGAGCTGACAATCCTTAGTCTGGTATGTGGGCTGGAGACAGTGCATTCTGAATGAAGCCTGGATTTTAGTTGCAGCCTTGGGCTCTATGCTGTACTTTAAATTTCAAAATCCGCCTCTGGGCAGAATAAAGGAACTACTAACCCTTTGGATGTATTAATACAAACAAATAACCTTTACCATAAGAATAATTATACATTCATAGAACTGGTTTGTTTAAAAATCTGGAAATCCAAGACCAGTATTGGGACTGTTGGTCTTCCAGTTTTGTTGTTGTTGTTGTTGGGCTGTTGCTGGTCTCACAACTGCATAGGGCATTGTATTCTTGCCAGCAAGTTAAAGTATGGATTGGATGAATGGATTATCAGGTGGATAGAAAGCTGGCTAGATTGTTGGGTTCAATGGGTAGTGATCAATGACTTGATGTCTATTTGGCAGCCGGTATCAAGCGGAGTGCCCCAAGGGTCGGTCCTGGGGCCGGTTTTGTTCAACATGTTTATTAATGATCTGGATGATGGGATTAATTGCACCCTCAGCAAGTTTGCAGATGACTCTAAGATGGGGAGAGAGGTAGATATGCTGGAGGGTAGGGATAGGGTCCAGAGGGACCTAATCAAATTAGAGGATTGGGTCAAAAGAAATCTGATGAGGTTTAACAAAGACAAGTGCAGAGTTATGGATTTAGGACAGAAGAATCCCATGCACTGCTCCAGGCTGAGGACCGACTGGCTAAGCAGGAGTTCTGCAGAAAAGGACCTGGCGATTAGTGGACGAGAAGCTGGATATGAGTCAGCAGTGTGCCCTTGTTGCCAAGAAGGCTAACAGCATTTTGGGGTGTATTAGTTGGAGCATTGCCAGCAGATTGAGGGAAATGATTATTCCCCTCTGTTCGGCACTGGTGAGGTCACACCTGGAGTATTGTGTCCAGTTTTGGTCCCCACACTACGAAAGGGATGTGGACAAATTGGACAGAGTCCAGTGGAGGGCAACAAAAATGATTAGGGGTCTGGGGCACATGACTTACAAGGAGAGGCTGAGGGAACTGGGGTTATTTAGTCTGCAGAAGAGAAGAGTGAGGGGGGATTTGATAGCAGCCTTCAACTACCTGAAGGGGGGTTCCAAAGAGGATGGAGCTTGGCTGTTCTCAGTGGTGGCAAATGACAGAAGAAGGAGCAATGGTCTCAAGTTGCAGTGGGGGCGGTCTAGGTTTGATATTTGGAAACACTAGTGCACTGGGAGGGTGGTGAAGCACTGGAATGGGTTACCTAGGGAGATGGTGGAATCTCCATCCTTAGACGTTTTTAAGGCCCGGCTTGATAAAGCCTTGGCTGGGATAATTTAGTTGGTGTTGGTCCTGCTTTGAGCAGGGGATTGGACTAGATGACATCCTGAGATCTCTTCCAACCCTAATATTCTATGATTCTATGCTTGCTTCAATGTTTAATGGATGGCAACAGCTTCATGGAGAGTTTAGAAGCTGGAGTACCATGTACTTGTACTTACTCCACTTAAGTTAACAGTTTTACTACAGCATTATATTGATATATCTAAACATAACTGTCTGTTTCATGAATTGTAAAGTATCTTCCAGTACAAAGTGCCAGCTAGTCAAAGACAGAGCATTAGTACACTTATTGTACTGTAGTTGCTGGTCTCTAACGGTATGTCTACACTACACACTCACTTATGGTGGCACGTAGAGTACGTACACAGAGCCTGGATATAAATAGCAGTATAGATGGTGAGGTATTCCTTAGGAAAGGAGAGTAAAGACACATCAGAAACTTAGGTTATATACCCCACTCAGCTCTCTGCATGCCCAAGTGGTGCCTCCTTCATCTACACTGCTATTTTTAGCAGGTTAGTGTCCTACTGCATCCTTGCTGCCAAAGGCTCTCTCAGCTGAAGGGACCTGCAGGATCCTTTCTCTGCCATGTGTAGCTACACATGGAGGTGTGGATGCAACCTGATTTTCAGTGTGGCGCGTAGCTACACATACCCTACACACTACAAATATAGACGAAGAGATGGTCCAGTGATTCATAATTCAAGCAGGGAGAAGTGTGCTACAGGCAAAGACTGGTTATCTGATCCGCAATGTGATATGAAGAGATGAAAGCACCTCTAAGCTGCAACATTGCTAGAACATGTGCTGTCAGAAATGAGAATCAACACATGAAAC
Organism: Mauremys mutica; assembly: GCF_020497125.1. Taxonomy (NCBI): domain Eukaryota; kingdom Metazoa; phylum Chordata; order Testudines; family Geoemydidae; genus Mauremys; species Mauremys mutica. The sequence continues at coordinate 144,032,527 of NC_059074.1, read as the reverse complement.
CACTAGTAAAACATACACAGGAAATTCCTGCAAGGAGCAACATCTCACAAAAAGAGATGGTTCATATTTGTACTTTAGGGTAAAGAATCTTAGGGGCTTCTGAGTTTCCTCTAACCAAATCTATCTCAGATGTTCAGCTACATACTCTACTGAATCAATGTGTCTCATTTCTATATTGTGGAAATTATGAAGTCACATTTATTTGAAGGATCACATATTAAACCAGACAATCTATTTATTTGTGAGTTAGGGTTGCATCATTCCTTTTTAAGGTGCACCATAAGTGATTAATAAAAATAAACTAGGTAGGGGATGTCCCTGTTCGATATATTTAATTTGTTTATCTTTTATTATTTGGACTTTATTTCTCTGGAAAATGACCCAAAGAATACTGCTGCCATAAAATCCATTGAGAATGAAGGAATAAATAGCAAAGATTTTAGAGGACTGTAGTGTTTATTTTAACATTGCTTCTGAGATGAAAAGTCGACATTTCCCATGCAATGAAAATACTGAAATAATTTGTTTTGGAAACATCAAAACAATCTTATTAAAGAGTGTTGTTTCAATCATATTGAAATGTTATAATATAAATTATATAGAGAAATGGTCTTAACATTAAAAGTTACAAAAATTAGTCAAAATGAAACAAAGAAAGCAAAATGAAATTCTAATTGAAATGGGGTATCTTTTTGCAATGCTTTCCCTAGAAAATTTAGTTGAAACTGGCACACTCCTATGAAACAGTTCAATTGTGAAGAAACAGCATTTTTGGAAGGAAAATTATTTTGTTTAAATTAATTTTGAACAGTTCTACTCTGCAGATCTGTAGCAGGCACTTAGATTAATGCCACAAAGTTTGTCATTGACAAGACAGGAACTGCAAGTGGGATGTAAATAATCAAAGAAGTTTACATTCTTTACAGGATGGAAGAAAATAACCTCCAATTAGACCATAGCTGGTGTCGGAAATGGGGCATGTCTGGGGGAATAGCTATTCTTTTTCTTGTTGACATTCCTACCCACTTGGGAGAGACTTTTTATAGAATCTCTTTGTCATTTTATATCTTAATGAAACCCCAAAGCATTGAAGGCTGGTAACAGCTGAAGTGTTACCAGTGAAGCACCGGCACCCACTACTCCAACTCCTTTTCTCAGTGAATCGGCCTTTGTGCTCAGTTTGTTTAGAGTTTGCAGTGTGACTCCCAGAAACTCGGGGGACACAACAGATTGTCATTATGCATCAAGATGGTCTCTGTGCCTCACACAAACTCTTCTTACAGAATCCCCTTTGAATTTTACATTTTATTCAAAAGCAACGTGCACATCTGAATGCAGAGCTGTATGAACCCGCTTATGAGCAAACTTTTTGGTTTCTTTTCCTGCTTGTGAATGGTCCGTGAATCAATGAGAATTTTCCTAGAATTGTTCATTGTTTAAAATTGTTTGCTGAACATTTTTAACAAGCCTCTTGGAACCCGTGTGGTTTTCTTCTCTAACTGTTTGAAGAAATATTCCTTCCTGTGTTGGGTAATTGGAATTCAGTAGTTGGTTTATGTGAGTGGTGACCTAAATCATATGGCATAGCTTCCATTGCCTAATTGGATGGCCAAATTTTTATAAGCAGGAGGGTTGCCCAAACAAATAATGAAAGGATAGACAGATAGAGGAAAAGACTTTAGGAAAAGAGCTAGCAGGCCTAGGGAATTTCAGGACACTTTAAATCTCTTCCTTTTTTTTGTGCGACTTAGGCACTTTTGAAAATTTATGCTGAATAGTTAAAAATAGCTGGGGTCCTTTCTGAAGGAAAGAGTCACCCAGCCAAATTTATTAGCTGCGTAGTTTATTTTACATTCAGTTTTCTTGCGTCACAGTCTCTCCAGATAATTGCAAGTACATGCAGTCATATTTGACATGATGGCTCTGCGCAGATGTTTGTCTAGCTACACCTATGGACAAAGGGTTTGGGAAGTTGCTGTGTATTCCTATATATATATCCTATATGCCTGTCACATACATAGATTTATAAGCACTGGGCTCATTTTATGTTACATCCTCAGTTACAAACCATTCACTCCATAGTGTTATTTGTGAAAGGTCCATTCACATACTTTATCCATTTCATTTCTTTTCATTTCATTCAATTATATGAATATCAGTAGGATACTAATGGAAGAATGAAGCCATATTTTGAATACTGATGTTTATTTATGGGGAATAGAGGTCTTCATATCCTAGAATCATGCTAAAAATAATGTTAAATTGAGCGTTTTCCTTACGAACAATTAAATAGATGAAACTATGATTGATTCAAATAATTGTGAGAAGTGCCATTTTTATTCTGATAAAATGTTTGCAAACTCTTCAAAAACATTTTCACTTAGCTGTGTCTGAAACCCTCCCTGTTGTCTGGAGAAAGCAGATGCAGTTCCAGAAAGACATGACTGCTTCCTACTCCATTCTGTTTTTTCTAGCAGCCAGCCCTTCTGGTCCACTGTAGCCAGCACTGTAAATTAACACAGGCACAAATTGTAGCAGCAGATACTTTTAGCTATGGCTATCACATTTTAAAAAAGCAGCCCCATTTACAGTTTTATTCTCCATCTTCTAGGAGAATGAAGAAAGCCACTGACCCTAGCTTTGACTTTCCTGAACCTCAGTAGTACGCCTCTACTCTGATATAGATCCAATATAACACGAATTCAGATATAATGCAGTAAAGCAGTGCTCTGGGGGGATGGGGCTGTGCACTCCGGCGGCTCAAAGCAAGTTTGTTATAACGCGGTTTCACCTATAATGCGGTAAGATTTTTTGGCTCCCGAGGACAGCGTTATATTGAGGTAGAGGTGTACTAGAATACAAATTATCTTGCATCTAGTCCCTAATATGAAAGATTCATCACCTTGCTCTCAGTCCCTTCAAAATTCACTTTATTCAGTCACTGGCAGTATGCTTGGACAGAAATGAAGCAGTAGGACAGCATGCCTGTCGGGTTTACCACTAGATTACAGCACCAGTTATTATGTATGGAACAGTCCCATGTTAAAGATGTTCACACCTAGGATGACCCACACATGTGAGCTTCAAGAGCCCTCACTTCTCTCTCAAGTGGTCATTTAACTTCCATGAATACATCAATGAAAACCTGTGGTGGTGAGGGTGCATAACTAAACCCTTGGGAGTCTCAAGGAAATATTAAAAGACAGAGAAGAGAACAAAAATAGTAAAATTTATAGGGAGATTTGTTTCCAGATTTGGGTGACTGATGACTCTTGTGGTGTCAGTGCGCTCCCAAAAAAAGGGCAGAGGGATTACTCTATACTATACTGTACAGAACAGTGAGAAAACCTAGTACTTTAACCTGAGAGGATGCTGTTACAGTTGCCAGCAATAACTGAGTTGTGTGGTTTGGATGGGGGTTAGATTTCCAGTTCTGCTTCTTATTTCAAAATGTGAATAAAGCAGCATAGCTGTCAGAATCCTTAATGACTACTCAAAAGCCAAAAATGTAACAGCCAAGTAGATGCAGTTATAAGATAGGTTATCTATAGTACAGTATAAAGAACATTTTCCCAGATAATAGGGATTGATGTAGTTCTTGTACTGGTGTAAAACTCATGTAACTCTATTATTTCAGTGGAGTCACTCCTGATTTACAGTGGCATGAGATTAGAAGCAAGCCCTAAGCATAAAGTAACATTAGAAAATAATCTACGCCTCTGCACTTCATAGTTATTTTAGTAACACTGACTTTTTTGGAAATGTGAGTGTGTGTATATTCTGACTCAGGATAACCTCTGTTGTATGAATCAGTGTGTTGTGTTGATATTCAGAGCCAAAATAAATCTAGTTTATGAAATTTGCCTTGAGCTGAGCAGACATTTTAAATGGCACGGATAGTATCTCTTGCAACAGGCAGAGGTCAGGAATTAACTGGAAGATGCATTTGTATAGTATTTGATATTTGCTAACTTATGCACATCTAATACTGAGCTGATATTGGATATGGCCTCTGCTTTATAAAACAAGGTACTCATATTAATCTTACACCAATGACAGTACAATGATCGGTTGATTTGTTCAACACCTAACCAGTTTGCTAAGTATAATGTACATCTGAGAAAGTGTTGTGAAAATATCCCAGTTTGAGTATCTTTTGTTGTATTTGCCTACATTCATGTACCGGGAATATTTTAGCAAATAAGTTTTCTCACTGGTATATTGGCAAATGTTAGGTGAAGGTTGGAGACAAATATTTTATTTATAATTGTTATTTCTTTGCTTTCTATCCAGAGCTCTGAACATCTCTTTGGAGGGATTAGTGTTAAAGGGGCAGCTGGCTGCCAGGGAAATGGTCTCCTTTTATGTTTGACAGCATACAAATGGAGAAAACCAGAAAAAAAATGCTCTTGCTGGAAGATTGCAACATAACTACTTTATTTATTAGAAATAAGAATGATAACACAGGAACCCCAAAACAGAGTGAGACAAAGCAGGCTGCTCCCTAAACAGAACACCTCACTCTAGATAGCAGTCAGTATGCAGACAGCCAACTTGGCCCAGATCACACCTTTCCTTACAGATCCTCGTAGCCTGCAAGCAGGACCAGGAAAATCTCTGACATTTAAAGTGATAGCTTACAATTTTAAAACCATTTTTGTATGCACCGCATTTCCTCACAGGCCTGTGTAAGGCTAGTACAGAAGGCCACTTTTGGACAAGCTGGGGATGGGCTAGAAAGGGACATAGATAATATTTGTATTTGAAAAATGCCTAGGGACCCCAACTGAGATCAGGCCCCTGTAGTATAGTCTGAACAAATAGACTAAAATAATTCAAAGAGACAAGACAAAGGATTTAGGGGATATAATACAAGGGTAGACTGAGCAGAATGATGGTCTATAGATAATATAATGTCAAAGGTCCTTGTTCATAGAGATCCAGTGAGTCCTGGTGCCCCAGGCAATTGTCATTAAGGGGCTGAGACAGTTATTGTATTTCGCCTACCTAAGCATCACTTACATACAGTCTGAATATTCACCCTTCATGAATAGACCATCTTTTTGTTCTGTATTTATACAGTGCTTATCACAATGTGGTCCTTGTCCATGGCTACAAGTTATGTATAATATACCTGGCTTCACAGACAATCTTATTGGGCACTAAGTCTGTGAACAGAGGTCACCGTACCTCCTTAGAGAGCTTTCAGAATAGAAAATATGCACTCAAATTTTCAAGCATGGGTGTCTAGAGTCAGGTGCATAAATCCAAGTTTAGGCACCCAAGTTTAATAATATTGGCCTTGATTAACCTTAAATTAAAAAAAAAATCACTGCAGAAGGAGTTTAAAAATTAATAAAAAACAGAATGCTATACTGTAGAAAATTATACAATGAAAAATGTAAATTAAATGCACTTAGGACTGAAAACACAAAGGTAGATAAAAAAAATCACAGTATTATGAAAAAAAAAGAGGAAGGAAAAACAAATGTTTTGCATGCCAAATCAAGGAACAGATGCAAAGATCACACTTCAGCTCAATTAAATTAAAGACACAGCTTTACAATATAATACACACTATGAAAAGTTATTTGTCAGACAATTTAGGTAATACAGAAAATATTACAAATATTACTAATTTACAAAAAAAACTTGGCAGTCCTACAAAAGAACATCTAGATAATCCCACATGGTCTCATGGTTATACTGTGCAATTTAGGGAAAAAAATATGGAACCATATTTGACAGATGTATTTAATGCCATCTAAGGCCTCAATTCACCAGAGCATTGACATAGATCTTCAACTTTAAGCACAGGAGTAAATCCATCCCTATTTAGCAAAGAACTTAAACACATGCTTAAAATTAAGCTCGGGCCCAGTGTTTTGCTGTATAGTGATGGACTTTTGTACTGAAGCTAAACATTTACATAAAGATAAACATGTGCATAAGTACTTTGCAGAAATGAGGCACAAGACGTTATGACCGCCTATGATGTTAGCATCTATTTCATTAGAACATGCAGATGGAAAAGACAAAGAGCATATTTAGAGACCTATTTTGTTCTTCATGACATGATCCACCAAGACCTTTTAGCACATGTTTAACTTCAAACATGTAAGTAGTTGCACTGATTTCAATAGAACTACTCATATACTTTCTAAGCAACCAGGATGAAAACACTTTAGGAAATAGTAAGTGAGGATTAAAGCGGCTTTATATGTAATGAAAAGTAGATATGATACTGACAACAAAAGAGCCCTGAATGTTCTCTATTCAACCTGAAAAAGAAAACCTCATTAGTAGCCCAATCCTGATATGCAAATAAGGCCTTTAATTGGGTGGAGTGGAAAAATTTATTTCATACTTGGAAAATATGTAACCTAGTGTCTAGTACCTTGACTGGAGAAAAGGTATGTGTAAACACCCAAGATTTTATATATTTTGAGTGGATTTTCTTCAGAGGGATTTCCCTCCCTCCCACATCTAGAGCCAGGGGTGTTCCCTCTCGCCTTCATTATTTGCCATCTCAGTTGCACTTTTTACTTAAACAATTACAGAGGATGAAAAACTGCAGGACTGAAAACAATGTCAGAGGACATAAAATAACTAAATATGCAGGTTACATATTTATATTTCCAACAAATCCCATTATTTCCCTCACACATTGAATTAATTTACGCAGTTTGTTTGGATAACTCTGGATTTTAAATGAACGATGGCAAGATTAAAGTATTGGGAATTTCTATTCCACAGCCTCTTAAAAATTAAATGAAAAGCACAATTCTAAGTAAATAGGCAAACTTTTTTGTAAAGCACCTTGGTGTGTAATATAGATCTCAGTTAAACCTTATATCCCTTTTGCATAATATTATGGGATGCCAGAATTACTAGAAGCCTCTGAATACAACCCCCCCCTAAAATTAACATTTTGAAAATATTCTTGCAAACCTGAATTCTTTTAAAAATATTTCCTATAGTGATGCCTGAGTCAACCTTCTCAAAGTTGCTACAATTTCCTAAAAGACTGGACTAGTGAATTATTAATATCTAACCAACCTGTAGTAAGAGGAGGTCCTGAGATATAAACCTTGGTATCAGAGGCCCAGTATGAGGCCTAAGGCCTGAACTAAAGTAATGGTCAAGACTTTGCTAACATAAAGCGAAGTTAAGCTGTGAGCCAGATGCAGGCCCTGCTCACAGAAGCTGGCAAGGGAAGGGCTGATGCTGAGTCCATTGTCAGGCAGCACATATGTACTAGTTAGCAGCACCTTGGACTTCTATGTCAGGGAAAGCTGGAGACTCTGTTTCTCTTTGACAATTAACCTGGCCAACGTGCCTTCATACCTTACTAGAGTCTGTGGTCGTTGGGGGTTCTCTTGGGGTCTGCTGTGTCAGCTATCTGTGCAGAGCTGGGACAGCACATGGAGGGAACATACGCACGCAGCCGCTTGATATCAACATTGAACAGAGTAGAGCACCACACCGGTAGCATCGGACGATACTGGTGACCCCGACGTCTGTGCTCTGCTCTGTTCAATGTTGATATCAATTGGCTGCGTGTGTGTATTCCCCCCGTGTGCTGTCCCAGCTCTGCGCAGATAGCTAACACAGCAGACCCCAAGAGAACCCCCAATGACCACAGACTCTAACAGGACCGGCTCCACAATTTTCGCTGCCCCAAGCAGTGCACCGAATTGCCACCGCGGAAGGTAGAAACGCGTCTGCTGCCCTAAGAGCACATGGACTGCCCCTGCTGTCCATGGCGACAATTCAGAGCGCCGCTGCGGGCAAAACAACAGGGACTGCCGCCCCTTGAAGATTGGCTCCCCAAGCACCAGCTTGGAATGCTGGTGCCTGGAGCCGGCCCTGGACTCTAGTAAGGTATGAAGGCACATTGGCCAGGTTTATTGTCAAAGAGAAACAGAGTCTCCAGCTTTCCCTGGCATAGAAGTCCAAGGTGCTGCTAAGGTACTGCTAGCTAGTACATATGTGCTCCCTGACAATGGACTCAGCTCAGTCAGTGGCAGGACTTTCCACTGCCCCCTAGGCTGGACAAAGACATCCACTCAGAGGTGCATTCTTATACAGAGGTACAAACAAGTTACACATCACTCCTGACGTATTGAGGTGCAACTCCTCTACGTAGCAAGGTACAACCCCTCTACATAGTAAGGTGCCGCCTCTCACTTTGTACGTGTTGGTTCGAACAAAACAATTCTATCCATCATATTACCCTTTTGGCCCTGTCATTGGGATGGGTCAGCTTGTTCCTTGTTATCTGTGTGGAGTGTACAAGTATGTGAATGTTCTGATATCTGGTGTCCAGTACCTTTTAGGTATGTCTCTTTTTGCAGCATCAGCCCTTTCCTTGCCAGCTTCTGTGAGCAGGGCCTGCCTCTGGCTCACAGCTTAACTTTGTGTTATGTTAGCAAAGTCTTGACCATTACTTTAGTTCAGGCCTTAGACCTCATACTGGGCCTCTGATACCAAGGTTTATATCTCAGGGCCTCCTCTTACTATACAACCATATGAGAAAGTGACAATCTTTTTAATTTCTCTGTCCAAAATAAATGTTAGTCTAATATCTACAACTCTACAAACAAAATTTGGTTTGCACTTCATAGTTTATCAGTTCCAGCTTCTCTATAAAATTTATCTAATTCTAATCTGTTACTATAGATGTGGTGAAATTAGTGATCCTATAGCAGAAGTATCTGAACTACCCAGTAATAAATTATTTCTGAATTCAAATATTCATCAGTGTTCTATAGTTTTCAGTGCATAAATCAACTTCATGTCAAGAGGCACTGCATTAGGCTCTCAAGGAATGTATTCCAAACATTATTATTTCCTTCATTATCACTTACTGCTGGCAAAGAGAGAGGACATTGATTCAGGAGGATATCGATCAACAAATCATTTGTAAAATCCAGGGACATTCCAATTGTAGAAATAACTTAAAAGCATCTAAAGAGACACCTATGCCACCGTGTTGCTATATGGAATCCCTTTGCTAACTATAGGAAGCATTCATATGATTTAGAGTTAAATTGGGGCATTTAGCCATTGCCCCAAATAGGAAAGGATGCAGAACTGGAGTGAGAGAGGGTGCAGAATCTTGGGAAGGCTTTGTATCTCACCACTGGGAGGGACAATTCCTCCCCAAGCACTTCAGTGAGCCAGTGGTCTGCACCGTCCTTCAGTATTGTGCAGTTTGTTCCTGTTGGTGTGCCTGGCCCACTCTTCCATAGCCCTACCTCCTTATCGCTCTTTGGGACACTGTGTGTTCCTGGGATGGACTAAGGGAGTGCTCCCTGCTCTTACGTAAGTGTAGGAACTGCACGTGTGACAGGCCCTTTATGCAAGGCTTTAATGGAGAGCCTGTTTTATGGGATGTCATGATCTGTCACAGCCAATATGTCCCCCTCCTTTCTAACCTTTCTAACTTAGAGTGCTGCAGTATTTAAGACAGGTATTTCTCAATAAGGTCATCTACAGCATTACCTTTTTTTTTAAAAAAGCTAAGTATTTGAAAGATAGAAAATGATGTCAGGGAAAGCTGGAGGCTCTGTTTCTCTTTGACAATAAACCTGGCCAACCTTTTTATTGGTAATTTAAATAAGAGAGAGTGATGGACACAGAATCTATACACACCTAAATTATTTGTGCTCAATAATTACAAAACTGAGGTATGAGTTGCCTTAAAGAGAGATGTTTTCGCAGACCTCACATGGGGATTTTTGAGCTTTGATATGTTTGCTATGTATAGCTAACTAGAGTAGATCAATATTCAACTCTCCCCACATTTATCTAAGAGCTCTACATCCACCTGTCTTTTAGTAGGATTGCATATTCAATAGAATTTGAAGATCATCTGCATCAACAGCCAGATTATGTCTCCTCCCTGCACAATAAGCTCTCGCCATCTTTAAACACATGTGAAGGGCACAACCTAAATCCCTGTCTGAGCTAATGATTGAAAAACACACTTTTTGCCAGGGACAGAGTGCCAGGGGAGTGCTAATACTGTCAGTGGTGGGTGATGGCAAGGCCAAGGCCAAAGCCTTTACCTGAAGAAGTGGTAGGAGGCACATCTTCTACAACTCCTAAAACAGATGTATGAGCCATCTCTGAGGGCACTCTGCCCCATGTACCCAGGAGGCATTCTGCCAGCCTCTGTGTGTTCTGAAGGCAGAACACTTCTAGGAACTGGTTCTAATACACTTTGCATTTGAGCACTTGCTGATTCCCAAAACACATTATACTGTGCCTTGTAAAGCCACAATGGATCCAAATGAAATTAAAACAATGTTTTGGGTGGCCCGCAAAGGTTTATTTGCTAGAAGTAACGGTACGAATGGAGCAGAGAAAAAAGTAAACTGGGCATCTAGAAAATACATTCTAACAGTGAGATCTATTAGTCTGTTAGATAGTCTCTATAGGGAGTTGAAAGCCCCCCAATACTTCCATCTTATCAAACTAGACCAAAAAACTTTCATACATAGTGTAGGGGAAAATCTTATACTGTTGCAGTTGTGGCCAAGATAAACTAATTGGTATTTTCCATATCTACTTTCTGTGCTGTTTTGGATGAAGTGAACAATTAAAATATGTAGCATAAATTTTGGGACTCAAATTCTGCCACTTCTATTCATGTGGACTATTCATGGAGTAAAGTACTATGCAATGAGTAAACATGGCGGAATCAGGCCTTTGATAAATAAAGCCATCAAGATATATCTTTGCCTAGTATGTTGCAAATTGGAAGATATCAAGCGTAAGTATTCTAGTGGTGTTATTGCATATAGTTTTCTGCTAGAGGTTTTTTCCTTCTGCTTTCAGTACTTACTGAATGGCACAAGGAACAATGGGATTGCACACAAACTTAATCTAGTAAACAATGTGATATAAATAAAAGAAGAAAAGTCCTATGTGCAAATAGCAAAAGGTTAAAAGCATTAAGATAGCAGGAATAATTGTAAGCTATTGAGTGTATTTTTTAAAAAAATATTAATTTTATATACCAATTCACAGAAGACATTCAATTTGATGTAGTTGGATACAGAAGGGACATACAAACTTTATCTGGCTGCTAACACTGCTCAACTGGGAAAATAAAACTGTCAGTGTCACTTACAATTAAGGTAGCAAAAGAACAACTTAATTGAATACAGAGCAATATACAAGCTTAGTTGCTCAAGACAATTTATTGTTAGAAGTGTAGGTCTGGGGCTGCTTCCATTTGTGAACATGGCTAACAGGACACAAGAGAATGCCTGAAACTTTATTGATAAACAGCAAATAAAAAAACAACTTCACTGACATGATTCAGCAATGCTTCAATTTCTACTTTGTGTGCAAAACAATCTCAGTGCTTCAGTCAAAACAGAAGTCAGCCTCATGATTTAAAAAAACACTACAACTCTGAATGTTTTTTTAATAGTACAGTGGGAACAGGTATTACAACATTATATAACTGAGGGCCGGAGGCCATAACTTTCTTCTCTAAGAAACTTCAATACACACAAATTGCAATCAGTTACAGAGAGTAGTCAGCTTTAATTCCTAATTTAAGAGGCATCAGACCATGATCTACCAGAGTTGATTACATTAAAATGAGAATATCTTAAAAAATAAGATAAATAAATAAAACTCCAAATCCCATTCTGCTACCTCAATCGAACTGGGTCCATGTTTCACTGAGCAAGGTTTATCCAACATGGTCCAGGTAGAAAACTGTTTTGGGTAAGCGTCAGTTCTGATGAATCTCCTGTTTCCAAAAATATGAATAAAGTTTCAAAATTGTTGAAATGTTCAGTTTTGTTTGTTCAAAATGACTTCAGTTTACTTTTTAACTCTAAAGTAAACTTCAATCAAAAAACAAAACAAAATGTTTCAAAATTATTGAAAAGAAAGTTTACGGGGTTTTTTTTGGATTTTCAGTTTGTGAAAATTTTTCAAGGTTTCAAGTTTTACACCTGCCTGAGTCAGGAAAGAAATTTTTTTGAAATCTTGAAAATTTGCAAGGGATCAGATAATTATTTCCCATCCAGCTGTAGTAACTAGTATACAGTCAAAGTTCCATTATTTGACATCAAGAATCATTTTTAAAGGGATTCTGTTTCATTTTATGCACATTCAAATTGGCTAACTAGGTCTGGACTTATAGGTGAGTGCATACACAGATTCAGTAATTGCTCATGCAAAGAGATTGGATGTGCAAATGAAAGGAAACTGCATTAAAATGCTCCCAACTGACTTTTATATATGGTATGTGTGTCTCAGATTAATAGCTTTATCTGAATTTGGAATTTTACTACTCAGATTCTGATAAAATCATTTCTATATGAATTAATTCAAGCCTATTTTAAAGGTATAGGCAGGGATCCTAAAAATCCATCTGCAAAGGGAAAATGTGGAAAAATGCAGAATTTGCATTTTTTACACAGAATCTTTAGTTTTTACATTTTGTGGGGAAAAAAACCCCCCATACATTGTAGAGTCGCGTTTATCTGATCTAAATGGCCTGGGGCCAGATTAGCTAATCGAAAATTTGAATGATCTGGAGAATTGGAAAAAAGCTTTCTATCCTTTATTTTAAGATGAGGGTGGCAGAAGTTCAGTTGGTCATTCCCGGGCAGTGGGGCTTGGGTTGTAAGCCCTCGGTGGCTGGGGTTTTGGTTAGCAAGGAAAGCTGGATAATGGAGGCTCAGATGAACTGGGTTCTAGTGTATAGAATACAGATATAGAAGTATTTGGTATATGTAAGAAATACAAATTGCAATTCTATTAATTTTATTCTATGATGATTGATGGCATTGGTAGGCTTTGAACTTGCTTAAAAATTGTAAATATATCAATAAAACACTGTGTTTAACTGATTTTATATATATATATATCTATAAGCTAGGGAAACTAAAGTTCAGAGTTCCATTTTTTTTGGTGATTCAAGTGTATTTTTATTTTTTCTTTTGTTTTTTTAAATCATAAAAAACTAGGATCGCTGGTTATAGCATTGTGAGACTGATTCCACAGCTAAGGCTGAATGGATCCTGGCCCTACTCACTGTGAATAGCACCTTAGCAGGCCCATTGCTGTGACTCTTTGAATAAGTGAGCAAGGGTGGCAGAATCTTGCCCATAGTTTACATGAGTCCTTTCAGGGGAAAGGGAAACCAGGCCGAATACTATGTGAATCAGATTCAGGGCTCTATGTATGATGGTGTTTCCTCAACTCCTCCAGGGCTTCTGTCACCTACCTGAAAATTAAGCTGCTGGTGAGCTGCAACCTGGAATCCATGTAATTAACAACAGGATAAGTTTTGCAAAAAGTCCACATATTAATAAGATGAATTCAAATATCAAATCATCTTGAAATAAACAGGTAAGACATCCAACCAGTTCCCCATTACCGTAATATTTTAGAAGGGAACCTCCCTTTTGCTAAAAAAGTTTTGATTTTAAATAGAACACACTGATTATGGCCTCTCTACCCAAACCAAACTATGTAGGGAGAGAAAGTATAGGGCAGGATATTGAAAAATCCAGTGCATTTTTCTATTTCTTCTCCCACTGTACCAGGTAACTTGCATCCAAGACTTTTTTTTTAAAAGCTGGCCCAGGAGCGTACTGGACTGTAAATTTTGATTTCTATAAGTTTTGGAACAAAGATGACAGATAAATGCTGTGCCAATATTTTTAAAAAGTGAAGAGGAGGACTGAGGTAATTATAGGCCCCTCAGCCTGATGTTGATCCTCAGCAAGATGATGGAGCAGCTGATATGGAACTTGATTAATAAAGAAATAAAAGGAGGATTATTAAACTAACACCAACCAAAGTAAGTTTATGGAATATAGATTTTCTAACTTGATATCATTTTTTATGGTATTGCAAGTCTGTCTGATAAAGTTAACAGTGCTGATGAAATATATATTTTGAGTTCTGTGAGGCATTTGATGTGGGACTGCACAACATTTGCTTGCAGAATGCTAGTGAATTGGATCTAATGTGGGATGAAACAAAGAAGAATTGGAGAAAAATGTTTTTCAGGGTTCTGGGAAATGCTGAAGGTGAGATTAACACTAGTAACCTTTTCTGAGATCTTCCTAGTGCCACCTAATAAACAAAAACAAGGGGAAGACTACTAGAGACTAAATGATATAAGAATGAGTGTTTTCTGTTGTTCACAACTAGATTAGATGACCTCCACTTAAACAGAAGAGGTACTAGGCTACTGGGTTGAAAATCATTAAGGCTTGACAGGTGAGATTTATATTAATTAGGGAGGGAAGGAGGAGATCTGCATCACTCAAATAATCTAGCATGTACTTCCAACTTGCAAAAGAACAAAAGATAATAATTCTGCAACATAGGATAAGAATAGGAGAAAAGGTTTAATGTATTTGTAATGACAAATTGTATGAGCAATAAGCAAGAAGATAGAAGTGATATGCAGGTAGAGATTGTGACCCAGCAGGCATAAATGAAATCTCATGGAATAATTCTTATAAACGGAGTGTCAAAAGCGGTGTGTTTGCATGGCTGGTGTCACTTTGTCAAAAACAGCTGGCTGGGAAATTACCCACCCCCACCCCCCAATGGAAAAAATCCAGTGAAAACACTTTTCTGGGGTTGTTTGGTTTTTTGAAAATTTTCTGAGACTTTTTGAGTTGTCATTGACAACCTGAAAACTAAGTTTTTAGCTGATGAAAATATTTTGATTTTGGGGTTTTTGATGAAAATCCAAAAACCTTTCTATGAAAGTGGATTTTTTAACTAAAAATGGATTTTAAAAAAATGACATTTTCTGTCAATCTGTAAAATAATTCAACCTGATTTGGCAAATACTTTTGCTAGAAGTATGAGAACATTTTTATAAGGGAAGGGATAAAAACTTTGGATAAGTATACAAAGAATAAATTACAAAAGGAAGAACTTGAGTGGACACTGGAGACAAATTCCAAGAGCTTGAAAATAGCATGATCAACACTGCCTCCGCACATCCCATTCCTGCATCAACTCTCCAGGAATTTAAAATGGAAAGATTCTGTATTCTTCATGGGGAAATTCACTAACCCAGATATTTGTGGGGTAGCACTTGCACACATCTGTCCCGCAGAGGACTGTTGATGGGAACTTGGACATAAGAAGAGCCTTGCGCTCAGAGGGAGAAAGCTGTACAACGCCAATCATTGTGCAGGACAAATGTAAGAACTTTTAGGTCTTGAACAAGGTACCGGTGTATTCAGGAGGAAGAGGAACCCTTTGCACAGAACCAAGAGGAGTTATTTAAATACAGTTAATCAATCTAGACTCAATTATCCAGAGACAAGCACAGTTCCAGTTCCATATGTAAGGCTGTTTTCAGGACCACAGGTTACCTTACAAACCTAGCAAAGCAGACAACCACTGCTTGCTGTAGCAGGCAAAACCATGGCTAACTCCAGAATTCAGAGCCAAAGAACAGGTTTATTTCAGCATAGGCATAAAGTCCTATACCCCAGTGATCAGCTGAGGGTGACCAGCCAGTGAGCTGATCAAGTATTTACAGACAAGGATGTATGCAAACAAAGGCAAAGACAAACACTGAAGTCTCAGTATGCTCTTTTATATCCAAGATGCTACCAGACTTATCAACACGCCTCACCTCTGACTAGTTATATTTGGTCACAGAGCATGCATTATTATGTAAGATTCCACATTACACCCTAAATTATAAAACTTGTTTATCTACTTATTAACAATAAAAAGAACTATCAGTCTTAGTATTTGACAGGGACTTTCCTAGTTTATTTTGATTATATTTGGCTGGGTCACTGTGACATTTCATTGTAACTTCATACTTGTTCTGTACCGAAATATCAGGACATTTAAAGAGTTGAACAACAGGATACATAGTAAGCCAAATGGCTATGTGTCACCTAATCAGTGTCTCACCTCCTTACACTATATGATAGGGCCCCTGTTGGAAACTTTCCTGCCAGAAATCTAGCCTGGATTTCATATGGAACCATTCTAGGCTGATAAAACTGTTTTATTCTTGCACCAGCTCATCTGACCTGACACTCCAACAGGCTGTCATTTGAGGACACTCTGAGACTCTCATCCCACTCCAATTCCTGCTGGGGGCTCTATGGGAGGGGAAATGATATTCATTTGGAAGTTTTGGTAACTTGCTGTGTTTCTGGGGTTTGGAAAATGAGGGCAACATTTACTTTTTGATCCCTGGAAGAGGCGGTAGTCCAAACTCTGTCAGGGACAGGGCTGGTCATGAAGTAACTTAGCAGGAAGTGTTTAAAATAAGGTCCGACTTTAGAGAAATAATACATGTAAACTATGTCTTACTCAGTGGGATGACCTGGCCCCAGGCAGGGAGGCTAAACCAACCAGAGATTGAGTCTGCTACAGCCTGGGCTAACACAAGTGGGTCTTTTAGCTCAAGCAATAGAGTTCATGTATTAAGATCCAGTGGTCTCATGTTTGATCCCAGCTCCTGACAACCAACTCAAGGGTGCTGGTGATACACACCTATTTCCGTAAGTCATCCTGAAATATTTTAAAGTACGTTGCAAAATATCTACAGCACCTGGATAAGGAGGGAGACAGGCAACACAGTGGTGCAGGAGGAGGAGAGTTTTGATCAAAGACAACAGCAAACCTGTCTCTTATCAATTACCATGGAATCTTTGGGGTCTGATTATCATTTGCACTAAAGGTTCTTTATACTGTTCTATACAGTATAGATTTATACTGTAAAGGAGACACAAAGTAGGTGTAATTGTACACTAGTATAAATGAGAATTAGGCCTTTTGATGGGTACTCAGAGCAGAGTGGACTTTTACTGAGAGGTGGGGGGATATATTTCCCCTTCAAGAATAAGTCACATGGAACTCAGTTAATCTCCTTCAGAAGGAAGCATGAAGGGCAACAAAAATGATTAGGAGTATGTAACAGCTTCCCTCTGAGGGCAGATTAAAAAGACTGGGATTGTTCAGCTTGGAAAAGAAACAGCTAATCACCAGCGGTGTGGCGAACGTGAATAAGGCAGTGTTATTTACCCCTTCACATAACACAGGGACTAGGAATGTCCAATGAAATTAATAGGCTACAGGTTCAAAACAAACAAAAGAAGTACTTCTTCACACAGCGTACAGTGGACCTGTAGAAGTTGTTACCTGAGGATGTTGTAAAGGCCAAAAGTATAACTGGGCTAAAAAACAGTGTTAAATAAGTTCATGGAGGATAGCTCCGTGAATGGCTATTAGCGAAGATGGTCAGGGATGTAATACCATGCTCTGGATGTCCCTAAGCCTCTAACTGCCAGATGCTGGGACTGGACAACAGGGGATGGATCACTGGATAATTGTCCTGTTCTGTTCATTCCCTATCAAGCATCTGACATTGGCCACTGTTGGAAGACAGGATATGCGGTTAGATGGACCATTGGTCTGATCGAGTATGGCTGTTCTTATGTTCTAAAGATAGAGTTGATCATGAGGTGGGATTTAAACCAATGACACCAGGTGCTTCCAATCTGACATTTAAACAACTGTAAGCCATCCTCCATCTACTAGATGGCTCCCTTCATGTGGTGGGAATGGAACACAAAGCCTCATTTTTTTTGGCTGCTAAGAAACAGTCCAATAAATTTAATTACGTGCAGCCAATTCACTCCTAGCATGGGAACCTGCTTGCCAACTTTTGGCCTGATGTAAATAAAAATGGCAGCATTATAAAAACAAACAAACAAAAAGGCATTTCTTAATAGTAATGCTGAAAGAACCCAGGACCCTTAAATATAACTGCTCTGTTGGGTACCATTATTAAGAGTGAGATAAAACAGACTTTTAGAAAAAAAGTAGTAAGTAAAAGCATCTTTATAGGAAATTATTGTTACAAAATACACAGAGAATGTAACCTAAGAGATTCTGGAACACAAAGTCATATTTATTTTTCTTCTTCAAGGGTTCAAAGAAAGGCACCTGAAGATGGCAATTGAAAAGAACTCCCCAGGAGTTAAAATAAACAGCACAACTATTGTACTGAGGCAGATTATATACTTGAACTGCCTATGACTTTTTTCAAAAGTAAACTCCATTGTATGTTGTTGTGGAAACTGTTCAGCTTCCGATGGGGCAGAGTGGTAAGGTATCAGACAGCTGCAGCTTTCAGTGTAGCACAATTACAATTGAAATAAAGGCTGCTTTGTCTTACTTTGATAATTAAAAATCAAGATTAATGCATTCCCTCGCTGATCAGTGACAGGCACATTTTGAACATAAATGCAAAAATAAAAACGTTCTACCAATTTATCCAGAACACAAAATTAAGATGGAAGATTCATTGGAGGCTCAGAAATAAAGGTATTTCAAACTTTATTTTTTTAAAAAAATGTTTCCCAAATGATAGGCTTCCACAAGATTAACATCGGTATAAAGTGGCTTTGTGTGTATTATTGCTATAATTAATTACTTTAGTAGCATTAAGTATGGTTTATTTATTTATAATGTGTGTAGTTTATTACAGAGTGTATGTAGCAGCCAATGCTAAAGGCTGCATAACGGTTTCAATTATATTCCCCTGTTTTCACACACTGGTAAGTTATTAAAATAATTTACCTGTTCAGAATGTACATTTCGTACTTGGTCTCTGTCCAAACACTAAATTCTCTGGAAAGTCTGAGCAAAATCCTTTCATTGTCTTTTTAAATTAGGTGAGGAGGAAAACACATACGCCATCCTCATTTAAAGAAAATGGACTACACCGAATACTTTGAAACCTGAAGAATGGTAGGTTTGGGAAAAAATGAATGATCAAAGTTATGATAATCTGAAATATACATCATGAACATGCAGAGTATTAAACTGTGTTAGTCCTAGAGGTGTTAGATTACAGCCTCTTGAACCATGTGCTTGATGCCAAGGAGCTATAACCTATCTTAAGAATCTGGCCTATCTGAAAATGCCCAGCATAAGGGGTACTCCATTCTGGCACATAGGCACAACAGACAGGCCCTGAGCCTCCATCCCCTCCTCTGCTGGCCTAGGGAGCTTGTTAGAAGCTAGATGTGGCAGACCCTGGTGTAGAGTCCATTAAGGAACCTGCATCAGTGGCATAAATTTGCAGTTCCTGAAAACAGCTCTATGTAGCTTTGCAGCCAGAGCCCTGAGAATCAGGAACTGGGTCCTTGACACCCACCTCTCTCATACTGAAATATTGCTCAGCTACGAGAGAGAACCAAGCCCACACACTCACACTCTCAGACAGGTATACTTTTAAATGTAGGTTAATATCCTGATTAAGGTATCTGTCCTGCTGTCTATTCCTACTCCCTGCCAGGCCTCCTGTGCCTGTACCCTCCAATCAAAAATTGTCTATTTGAATGTCAGCAGCATGTTACATATTCAATTTTAATTTCCCCAACTATAGGGCTTTGAATCACAGGGAGCAAGGGTGTCCTCAGGGCAACTGTTGTTCTGCACCTATGGTGGGACAAAAGTCAAATCTTTGTTATTTTTAGATCTGTCAGCCACCTTTGACACCTCAAGGTTTAGTTGAATCAACTGCATCCCTGTTAGGGGCAGATAGATTCACTTTTAAGGGGGTGCCTGTTGGGTTCCGGGAAGTGGGTGGGCAGAAGCCCCCACTGCTAAAGGATCCCCCCCCCCAGCCTAAGGGGAGGATCTACAGGACCTGAAACCCAACTGATTTTGGGGGACAACTAATGAAATAACAGGGACAGGAGTGCGGTCAGAGGGTCAAATGAAGGGAACCTGATGGGGACACCGAGCAGAGAACCCTGGACAGGGCCCACTGCTCCTCAAAGGCGTCAAGGGAGCCAGTGGACGCTGCCCAGAGGAACTCTGCCCGGATACGTGAATGGACAGATGATCGGAAACAGGCCCCACAGTCACAGGAGTCCCCATCGGCCAGTCTCTTCTCCCTGGTTTTATAGATGGCCGTTTTAGCCAGGGCCAAGAGGAAGTTGACCAGGAGGTCCCGTGACTTTGTGGGGCCACGAATAGGGAGTGCGTAGAGAAGGAGGTGAGGGGAAAAGGGGCAGCCAGAAATGTAACGGAATATTCGTGAGGAGCTGGTATAGGGGCTGCAACCTGGCACACTCTAAGTAAACATGCGCCAGGGTCTCCCTTGCACCGCAGAAGGGGCAGGTGTCCAGGACAGGGGTAAACCACGCCAAATACACGCCCGTGCTCACGGCCCCATGAAGGAGCCGCCAGCTGATATCCCCGGCGGGCCTCGGGACCAACTTTTAAGGGTGTAAAGGGGTGGTCAGCTGCTCCTGCCCTGAGGGGCTTAGAACAGCCCAGCAGAGGGTTGTGGCTGGGGCAAGCAGCTCCCAGGCTGATTGAGGAAGCTGGGAGCCATGCCCCAAACAGACCACAGCTGGCCCCTATAAAAAGGCTTTGAGCCAGGTGCACAGACAATCTCTCTCTGCCTTCAGAGAGAGAGGGGCCTGGCTGCTGGGAAGCTCAGGGTGCCTAGAGTGAGGCAGGACTGGGGAAAGGCCAGAGGGGCTGGGGAGCTCTAGGCTGACAACTCCTCAGGCTGCAGGGCCTTGTCCAAGGCCCCATAGAGTCACTGGGTTGCAGAAAGAGGCAGCAGGTCCAGACCTAACCTTGGCTATGATGAATGGCTGACACTGCAGTCTGCCCCAGGAAGCAGTGGCGAGTTGGTGACTGGCAGTAGCCTACGACTGAGGTGAGGTAGGGATAGGGGGTGGGGATTCCTCTGGGTGGAGAGACCCTGAGACTGTGGGGGTATTACCAGAGGGCAGCACCCCAAACACAAGGGGCACTGAGTCCTGGGAGGGACACGGGGGCCAGCAACAGCAGGACACTGGCCTGCAGAGGGTGCTCCAGTGGCTGGAAGAGCTAATTCCCTGGACAACCAGCAGGAGGTGCTGCAGGAGGTGCTGCAGGGGTGAGTCACGCATGGCTACAAAGGGGTTCCACTTTTTCCTTTCAGACAGGTCCTAGAAGATGGAATTACTACTCAGTCCAAAGGGCACTTGTATGTGGAGTTCAGTAGGGGGTCTTTTCTGTCCCCATCTTATTGTCTGCTGGAGGGAACTACAGCTTGGATAGTAATACCATCAGTACATTTGTTACACAACTCTATCATCTTACATTAAACATGAGTGACAGTGTTTCTGAGAATAAACTGAATGAAGCTCAGTCTGGATATATTTGTGGGAATGCTGGTGGTGAATGCTCTAGTTAAAGCTGAGATGTTGTTCCCATCTAATGCCTTCTCTTCTTCCCCTGCCCCAAATATAGCAATCTGCATCTCATCCATATAATATTGCTCCTAATTTAGCTTTCTCAATAAAAATAAAGGGACAAAAACTGAATGGGCCCAGTTGCAAGACCCTCATTAACATTACATTATATCTTCCCCTTGCACAGCCTTGGAGCACAATCAGTAGGGCTGGTCACAGGGCAAGATACCACTCACCCTGAGAAAAACCAGTACAAACAGCCTGTGTTACTAACATATCTGTTTAGCTATGATGTTTCTATGCATCTGCATGGATGATATCCTCCATGGAAGTCCTCTCCTTATTGATTCTTCTTGATGAAGCCAAGATGTGGGTCAAAAAGTAACATTACTGTCACTGCCTCCTGAGAACAAGATGCATTAAGGGACAGAAATGTACTCTTCTTGCCAACAGATAAGCAAACAAAATAGAACTTTAACAGTGCTTTAAAAGCTGTTCAGGGATATAACAGTGATCGATAATAGTTTACAAAAATGTAACGTGCAGGTGAATGAAGCAGAAAGAAGGCTATCCATATGGGAGGGGAAGATTCAGCTAACTTTCACAAGGCTTGACAAAATTCTCAGAAGTTTCAATAAATGCAAAAAGTTATTGGTCTGGAAAACAGGTCAAGAATGAATATAGAAGTTTTCAGTTTACCATGGGAAGCTTAAAAGGATCATCTCTTTGAATTGATTTGGCCTTTTCACTAGGTCATATTAGTTCTTGCACATAGGAATAGAGTTGTATATGGATAATGTGATCACCCACAGTACATTAGCTGGAAAATATAAGAATTCAAAGGGATATAAACCCTCAAGTTTCAGAGCATAAGGCAACATGAACTGATGGGAGTTAGGAAGGAACTTCTGTTTTGGGGAAGTTATTCCATAATTGCTCATTTCAGGAATTTCTTGTATCTTCCTCTGAAACATCTACTGCTCACTGTCAAAGGCTGTATATTGGACTAGAAGGATTGTTGGTCTGATCTGGCATGGAAATTCCCATGACTAACATTAACAACAGGATGATTGTGTGGTCAAGGCAATGGGCCAGGACTCAGGAAATCTGGTTTCCAATTCCTGGCTCTGCCACAAACTTATTTTGGGAAAGTTACTTAACCTCTGTGTCTCAGTTCTCCCATTTGTAAAATGGGGACAATATGTCTCCTCTCCTTAGACTGTAAGCTCTTAGGGGCAGGAACTTTAAATATGCATGCATACAGCACTTAACACAATGGGGGCCTAGTCTCAGATTGGGCCTAAAGATGCCTCCATAATACAAATAAATAGCTTCCTTGAGAAAAAACACAGCAAAGTCACTATCTTTAGATTCCCAACAAACTGAGACCTTTGATGAAAAATGCAGAGAAGAGGAAAATAGGGTCAAAACCATGTGATTTTCAGGTGAACGTCACCTACCTAAGTGGTCAGGGCATTTCCACTATTAATGCAATCGAGCTATGTGTGGGTGGAAGGAGGGGGCAGAAGGAGAAGCTACACAGGGACTCTCTGGATCTTGAGTACTAAAGAGGAGGAGTCAAGTCTTCTCTAACTAGGCTTGCTGCTCAATGGAGGAGGTGAGGAACGGTTGGGGGAAAAAGGCCTCTGGATCTTTAATTATGTGGATCCAAAAGCTCAAACATGGGCTGCATGGGGAGGCAAAAAACTGAAATAGCAGCTGTGGCCCAGCCATGGGGAGATGAATGACATCCCCTTATTTCTCTACCTATATCCCTGTTACTCAGGCCTTGTGTAGGGAAGGGTGGGTTCCACTGTGAATGCACATACTCTTGAGCCTACTGTTGGTGTGTACTATGGGGTAGCTGCACATTCTCTGTTTCTTTTTTTAAAACTTCCCTTTCTTTTTCCAATTTTTTTTCAGCTGTATTCATCCACACCATGAGGGCACAACTTCCCTTCTTTCCTTCCTGGCTGGGGTGGGATGGGGGAGGAGAGAAGTGGCCAAAGGAAAAAAAAATCACTATGGGAATCTCACAAGAACAGGCTTTTCCCAGACTATTTCCCATCTCTTCATGGTTCCAGCTTTATCACAAGTGTTACAGTGTAGATTCCGCTTCTTTTACTAATGCTATATAGTACCTTATTCTATGAGTTAGCCCCATTGATTTCAACCCATGGAGTATATGGTACTGCTGAATGTTAGTAAGAGTTATGGAATCTGGCTCCATCAAAACAGTTTATCTCATGATAATGCAGATCCCCAGTTGGCATAAATCTCATAGCTCCTTTGAAGTCACTGAAGCTATGACAATTTACACCCGCTGAGAATCCTCCCAGTGATATTTTAACCATGTAAGTACAGAAGCTGATAAATGGCACAAAACTGTGTTGTGTCAAGAAATGGATGAGAGTTCATGGAAATTCTTATTTATTAGAACTTTTGCCCATTCCTAACAGAGTACAACACATGCTTTCAGTATTAACTGAAAGTTCAATCCCATAGTGCCACAAAGGAACTTTTCAATATAGTGCTCTATAGTTTGAAGGGGTAACACAATTATGTAGACAAAATTGTGAATTTAATTCTTTTTTTAAAATAATTGAAGTTATTAAAATTCCTGCCAAATATTCTGCCTGCAACACATTACTAGGAATTTTAGCTAATAAGATATTTTGCACTTTGAAAACACTTTCTTTGATTTATAAAATGTCCAAGCAGTAGCACATCTTTATAGTAGTGGTAGACTTAGGTAGTTATGGCACTTATATATAAGAATTAGCCAATTCAAAATGGCATATTGATTATTCTTCTTATTCTAATTATTTAATAAAAGCTGAATTGGTCGTTTCACCCCTCCCCCATCTGCACTTGAAAATTTGTAGTCTTGTTCATAAAATTATGCAGTTTGACCAGGGGGGAAGCAAGCTGCATACAAACTTTGTCCTCAAGATGTTTTCAGCTTTCCTGTTTTTCTGCAATTCAAAGTTATGCAGGAAGTACTCCAAAAGGGACCGCATGGAAATAACTGAATTTATAGTTACCCCACAAGATGTTGGGTGTGGAGTGTGTGTGGAAAGGCTGACTGATATACTTGATGCCCATTGTGATAGACCCGGGCCAGTTGGGTACAGCAGAGTAGTCGAAGGCAGATATACTGGCCATTGGATAAGCAGTTTTCTGTTCCCTGATTGACCAGAGCAGGGGCTGCTCCAGGCTAGGGTGGACACATGACTCCAATTAACCTGCAAAGAGTCAGGTGAGGCTGTTAAGCTAATGTGAACACCTGACTCTAATTAAGGCCCCTCTGATACTATAAAAGGGCTCACTCCAGTCGGGCCAAGGAAAGCTAGGGAGCCAGAGGAGAGGAAGTGCAGCTGAAGGGCTGGATAATGAAGACACCTCAAACCACTGGAAAGGGAGCCCTAAGCCCATAGGGACAACAGAGACTGTGGGAATTCTCTCATCAACCTCCTTGCTGGCTTATGATGAAAAGGCTCAGTAGACTGTACCCTGGCCCTAGAGAGAGAAGGGCTACATGGAGGGTCGTGGTGAGCCACTGAGGGTAGCATAAACGGCCTGGAAGCATGGGACCCATGGGGACAAGGTCGGAGCTCTGCCACAACATACATCAATATTCAGACTTCCTTCAGATTAACAGTCATGCAAAAAAACCTAAACATTAAATGGCTTTGTCCAGCCTAAACTTAAATAGAAGTAAAATACTAAGGCCAGCTTGCCTTAACCAAGCTCTCACTGGATCTTTTAACAATAAAACTGATCCAAAAAAAGTTTGTTTTTTTAATTTCCCATGGAATTAAACCCCCATTAAACCCCCATTCCATTAATTTTTTGTTTTTTCCTCAACAAAGTACCAAAAAAAAGTCTAAACCATAACCTGTATACTTTTGTTTTTAACCCATCTCCTTCATTCTTTCTTTACCCTTTTGCAGTGGTGAAAGAGGGAAGGGGGAAAAAAGAGAAAGGACACAAAAAACCCCAAACACATTAATGAAAATATAGTAGAATGTGACTTATTTTAAGATCCAGTAAGTAGGAAGATCATTCAAATTGCAACAATGCCAGTAAATTTAATGGGGAATTCCCTTTTTTACAGTCCCCTCAGGAGGGAATAAAGACACCTAACTGCAACCCTGCTAAAGTCTCCCAGCTACCCAGGGTAGAATAAATTCCTTAAAACTTGAGTAAAATCCTAAACAAAATTACATCTTCCACATGGAGTAAAACCCTCATGCTGGAGCTGGGATCTGCCTCAGAGTTTAAAAACTACATTGCCTTGGGACTAGAGCAAGCTTCTACCTAGATTGAATTCTCAGATTACACTGCATTTCAGGGATAGAGCAGGCTATATATTTCCTTAGTTTTACCCCAAATAGGTTCTGGCCAATCAGCCCTCTCCATTTGACCCACTCAAGTTTACTTAATCTTAAAGTAATGGAGGTCCTTTGCCCCCACTGTTTCCTTCGGTAGGCTGTTCCAGAATTGCACTCCTCTGATGGTTAGAAACCTTCGTCTAATTTCAAGCCTAAATTTCCTGACTGACAATTTATATCCGTTTGTCCTCGTGTCCACATTAGCACTGAGCTGAAATAATTCCTCTCCTTCCCTGGTATTTATCCCTCTGATATATTTAAAGAGTGCAATCATATCTCCTCTTATCCTTCTTTTGGTTAAGGAAAACAAACCGAGCTCCTCAAGTCTCCTTTCATACGACAGGCTTTTCATTCCTCAGATCATTCTAGTGGCCCTTCTTTGTACCCGTTCCAGTTTGAATTCATCCTTCTTAAACATGGGAGACCAAAACTGCACACAATACTCCAAATGAGGTCTTACCAACGCCTTATATAACGGGACTAGCACCTCCTTTTCCCTACTAGAAATACCTCGCCTAATGCATCCCAAGACCGCATTAGCTTTTTTAACAGCCACATCACATTGCCTACTCATAGTCATCCTACGATCAACCAGGACTCCTAGGTCCTTCTCCTCCTCCGTTACTTCCAACTGGTGCGTCCCCAGCTTATAACTAAAGTTCTTGTTAGTCATCCCTAAATGCATAACCTTACACTTCTCACTATTGAATTTCATCCTGTTACTAATACTCCAGTTTACAAGGTCATCCAAATCTCCCTGGAGGATATCCCGATCCTTTTCCGAATTTGCAATACCTCCCAGCTTGGTGTCATCCGCAAACTTTATCAGCCCACTCCTACTCTTGGTTCCCAGGTCAGCGATAAATAGATTGAATAAAATTGGACCCAAAACCGAACCTTGAGGAACTCCACTGGTAACCCCCCTCCAACCCGACAGTTCCCCCTTCAATACGACCCTCTGCAGTCTCCCCTTTAACCAGCTCCTTATCCACCTCTGGATTTTCATTTCGATCCCCATCTTTTCCAATTTAACCAGTAATTCCTCATGCGGTACCGTATCAAACGCCTTACTGAAATCAAGATATATTAGATCCACCGCATTTCCCTTATCTAAAAAATCTGTTACTTTCTCAAAGAAGGAGATCAGGTTGGTTTGGCACGATCTACCTTTCGTAAATCCATGCTGTAATTTGTCCCAGTTGCCATCGGCCTCAAGCTCCGTAACTACTCTCTCCTTTAAAAATTTTTCCATGACTTTGCATACTACAGATGTTAAACTAACAGGCCTGTAGTTACCCGGGTCACTTTTTTTCCCCTTCTTGAATATAGGAACTATATTAGCTAATCTCCAGTCAAACGGTACAACCCCCGAGTTTAGAGATTTATTAAAAATCATCGCTAATGGGCTTGCAATTTCACTCGCCAATTCCCTTAATATTCTAGGATGAAGATTATCCGGGCCCCCCGATTTACTTCCGTTTAGCTGTTCAAGTTTGGCTTCTACCTCAGATACCGTAATGTCTACCCCCATATCTTCATTCCCATCAGTCCCTCTATCACTATTCCTTAGCCCTTCATTAGCCTCATTAAAGACCGAGGCAAAATATTCGTTCAGATATTGTGCCATTCCAAGATAATCCCTAATCTCCACTCCGTTTAAAGTTTTAAGCGGTCCCACTTCTTCCTTCTTGGTTTTCTTCCTATTTATATGGCTAAAAAACCTTTTGCTATTGGTTTTAATCCCCTTCGCTAGGTCCATCTCCATCCGGCTCTTTGCCTTTCTCACTGCTTCCCTACACCCTCTGACCTCAATAAGGTAGGTTTCTTTGCTGATCCCTCCCATTTTCCACTCCTTGTACGCTTTCTGTTTTTTCTTAATCCCCCTCTAAGACGCTTGCTCACCCAGCTCGGTCTAAAACTGCTACCTATGAGCTGTTTTCCCTTTCTCGGGATACATGCCTCTGACAACTCCTGCAACTTCAACCTGAAGTAACCCCAGGCATCATCTGCCTTTAGATCCCTAAATATGTTAGTCCAATCCACTTCCCTAACTAGTCGCCTTAATTTAGTAAAGTTAGCCCTTTTGAAATTGTATACCTTAGTCTCAGATGCAATTTTGATTATCCTCCCATTTATTTTGAAATGAATTAGCTCATGATCACTTGAGCCAAGGTTGTCCCCTACAACTATTTCCTCAACAAGGTCCTCGTTACTCACCAAAATCAGATCTAAAATGGCATCCCCCCTCGTCGGTTCAGCAACTACTTGATGAAGGAATTCATCAGCTATCACGTCTAGGAAAAGCTGAGCCCTATTATTATTACTAGCATTTGTTTCCCAATCTATATCCGGGAAGTTAAAATCCCCCATGATCAAACAGTTCCTATTAGTATTTACCTCCTTAAAAACATTAAAGAGCTCTCTATCCATATCCAGGCTAGATCCCGGCGGTCTATAGCACACCCCAATCACTATCCCAGGGGAGGCTCTAGTAGTTTTCTTCCCCAATGTGACCATTGCCCAAACAGACTCCGTATTATCCATTGCATTGCTAGTTATTTCGTTACATTTCACCTCATTATTGATATACAATGCTACTCCCCCACCTTTACCTTTGCATCGGTCTTTCCTAAACAGCACATACCCTTCCATACCTGTACTCCAGTCATGGCTACCGTTCCACCATGTTTCGGTTATTCCTACGATATCCGGTTTCAATTCCTGGACCAGGAGCTCCAGTTCCTCCATTTTGTTACCTAAGCTTCTCGCATTGGTGAACAAACATCCTAACATTAGCATCCTTGAAAAAAAGCAAAACCAACCAGCATTGAGGCAATGATTATTAAAGTTCAGCTTAGATGGACGGGTCATGTTATCAGAATGGGTGGTGATAGACTCCTGAAAAGAGTCCTTTATGGTGAGCTCAGAGTCAGAAAGCGCAGGAAGGCAGTCATAGTTCATGCTTCAAAGATACCCTTAAGCAATTTCTCAACTCGTGACACAAATATTGATAACTGAAAACACAGCTAAGGGCAGACTTGAATGGAGAGCAACTATCAAACACTAAAACAGATATGGAAGACTGATTGATAAAAGGGCCAAGTGTCATACCAAAGTCTTCACTGGGAGCCTGCATCTTCTTATGTGACATCTCCTTGTGATGTTGTTCCTTGCAGATTGGACTATACAGCCACTAACACGCAAGATACTGTGATGTCATTGTTGGATATGAGGGTGTGGCGGGGCAACGACTCACCGTCGTGGCGCCTCCTGCTGGTTGTCTCAGGAATTAGCTTTTTCCAGCCTAGAGCACCCTCTTCAGGCTGGTGGCTCACCTGCCACTGGCCCCTGTGTCCCTCCTGGACCCTGGTGCCCATCTGCTTCAGAGTTCTGGCCCCAGAAGCAACCCACTGTCTCTACCCCTCTCTATCCCCAGCTTGCCTCAGTGGCTACTGCCAGTCATCATCTAGCCCCCGCTCCCTGGGGCTGACTGCAGTCTGTAAACCACTCATCATCGGCAAGGACCTACTGCCTTTGCCTGTCTCTGGGCTGCCCCTCTGCAGCCCCAATACCCTTTTGTAGGCCTTTAATTAGGTCTGCAGCCTGGCGGTTTGCTAGGCTGGAGCTGCCCCGGCTCCCTCTGCCCTTTCCCCAGCACTGCTCCATCCTAGGTACCCTTCTCAGCTCCCAGGCAGCCAGGTCCTTCTTTCTCTGAAGCTAGAGAGAGAGTCTCTTCCAGTCTCTGGCCCTCAGCCCTCTTATAGGGCCAGCCATGGCCCCACCTGTGGCTGCTTTCCCCCAATCAGCCTAGCTTTCCCCCCCACCCCAGCCCTCTCCCAGGGCTGTTTTAAGCCCTTCAGGGCATGAGCTGGGTGACCACCCTGCTACAGAGAGACAGCCATACAGTTACTGTTATTTGTTATGTCAAAGCCTTCATTTGAGTCAAAGTCTCTGAGTTCAGAGAACTTTCTCTGAATCTCTAGGATATCTACTATCAATACACACACTCACAGATATCTTGATTTCTTGGTGGATGACTACTTTCTGCTGAACCTGGCCAGGGTGAGACTGCAGGCTGTATCATACAGTTCCCAAGCATCTTTCTGGCCATGATTAACTCACACCATTTTACTTATTGTCCTCCTGGTTCTGTTCAAAGTTTGCAACATTTGTCCAACATTCCATTTTTTAAATTATTTTTCTTTTATCAGGGTTGTTGGATTTGTAGTTATTAATTGATTTCTTGAGCACCAAGTGGCTTCTTTTCACATTCCATAAAACTGTCCTCAACACTTGGAGGTCTATAGGCAATAAATGCTAAAGTATAATTACTTAAAAATTGAACCAATATATTTTTAAATGCAGGAACCCAAGTAAGGCCCCAATCTTACAAACATTTAAGTATTGTCTAGTTTCATGGGACTAGTCTGTGGGATTATTTGCATGTGTAAACTTATTTATGTACTGAAGTTCTACCTGCATCAGTTCCTCAATGATTACAGCTCTATAAACTACAAGGCTATATTGAGCAGGTATAATACTCGGAGTAAATCAGCTGATACAGGGTAATTATAGCAAATACTCTTTAGAAGGTTTGAGGTCTTTAGGGATTAAAAAAAGTAGAATAATATCACTAATATGTATCTTAAAGAGCAGATTTTACTCTTGTAAATGTTCTCAGAGTAAAGTTGCTTTAATATAGCACAAAAGATAAACAAATATTAGTTAATTTAAACAATGTTCTTCAAACACTGTAGTTTTGTTTAAAGAGCCCAAACATCTGAAAGTCAGGAAACTGAGGCATGTTTAATCCCCCCAACCCTTTAAAAATAAGACTTTCACAACTGCCTACATTACTTAGGGTACGTCTACACTACGGGACTATTCTGAATTTGCATAAACCGGTTTAACAAAACAGATTGTATAAAATCGAGTGTGCGCGGCCACACTAAACACATTAAATCGGTGGTGTGCGTCCACGGTCCGAGGCTAGCGTCGATTTCTGGAGCATTGCACTGTGGGTAGCTATTCCGTAGCTATCCCATAGTTCCCGCAGCCTCCCCCGCCCCTTTGAATTTCCGGGTTGAGATCCCAGTGCCTGATGCGGCAAAAATCATTGTCGCGGGTGGTTCTGGGTAAATGTCGTCAGTCACTCCTTCCGCTGGGAAAGCAACGGCAGACAAGCATTTCATGCCTTTTTTCCCTGGATTGCCCTGGAAGATGCCATAGCATGGCAATCATGGAGCCTGTTTCGCCTTTTGTGACTGTCACCGTATGTGTACTAGATGCCGCTCACAGAGGCGATTCAGCAGTGCTACACAGCTGCATGCTTTTGCTTTTGCATGATAGCAGAGATGGTTATCAGCCATATTGTACCATCTACCATACCATAAATTGGTAATAAGATGATCGTGGCTACCAGTCCTTTTGCACTGCTCCATCTGTTGCTGTCATAAGTGCCCCTGGCTGCTCTTAGCCAGGGGCGCAAAAGCCAAAATTGGGAATGACTCCCTGAGTCAATCGCTCCTTTTTGGTATCTAAAAATAGAATCAGTCCTGCCTAGAATATGGGCAAGTGTACTAGAGAACCACTGTATCAGAGAACCAGAGAGCACAGCTGCTCTGTGTCAGATCCTGCATAGATTATGAGCTGTATGCTATTCACAGGGGGTGCTCCTGCAACAACCCCACCTGTTCATTCCATTCTTCCCCAGCCTTCCTGGGCTACCATAGCATTGTCCCCCCACTTGTGTGATGAAGTAATAAAGAATGCAGGAATACTTGTTAGTGAGAAATGAGTGGAAGGCAGCCTCCAGTTGCTATGATAGTCCACATAGGACATTAAGGAGTGTGGAGGAGAGGAGCCCAGCATCCTGCTGCTAGTCCAGGGGCAATTGAATCTTTTCTTTACACATGAAGGGTGGGGGCTGATGAAGCTCAGCCCCCTGTTGCTATGATGATGATGGTTATCAGCCATATTGTACCATCTACCAGGAAAAATTAGGGCCAGGCGCCCTTGATCGACCTGACGGATGCTAGTCAGCATGGTTACCAGTCCTTTTGCACTGCCCCATGTGCCAATAGGCTGATGATGACGACGACGGATACCAGTCGTATTGCACCATCAGCCATCCATAGCGTGGGGGGAGCAAGGATGTTGGTGTTGAGTGCTGCACCATCGCGTCTATCTGCAGCATTCAGTAAAGATAGGGTGACATGTAAAAGAGTCAAGACAGGATTGTTTTCCCTTTCACTTCTGGGGGTGGGTGGGGGGGGTGCGTAAATTGCCTAGCTATGCCCTGACCCACCGCGGACACTGTTTTTGACCCTAGAAGCATTTGGAGCTCAGCCAAGAATGCAAATGCTTTTCAGAGACTGCAGGAACTGTGGGATAGCTTGAGTCCTCCAGTCCATGAGCGTCCATTTGATTCTTTGGCTTTCCGTTACGCTTGTCACGCAGCAGTGCGCTGAGTCCCTGCTATGGCATCTGTCTGGAGATATTTAAAAAATGATTTTGAATTTCGTCTTCTGTAACGGAGCACTGATAGAACAGATTTGCCTGCCCTTACAGTGATCACATCCGCATCGTCCATGCTGGAGCTCTTTCTTTATTTTGATTTTTAACTGCATCACCACCCGTGCTGATCGGAGCTCCACGCTGAGCAAACAGGAAATATTCAAAAGTTCGCGGGGCTTTTCCTGTCTACCTGGCCACTGCATCCGAGTTCAGATTGCTGTCCAGAGCGGTCAGTGGTGCACTGTGGGATACCGCCCGGAGGCCAATACCGTCGATCTGCGGCCACACTAACCCCAATCCGATATGTTAATACCGATATTAGCGCTACTCCTCTCGTTAGGGAGGAGTACAGAAACTGGTTTAAAGAGCCCTTTATACCGATATAAAGGGCCTCTTAGTGTGGACGGGTGTGGCGTTAAATCGGTTTTACGCTCCTAAAACCGGTTTAAACACGTAGTGTAGACCAGGCTTTAGAAGCTCAAGTTCCATTTTCAAATTTGACTCAGGCGCTTAAGTCCCAATAACTTTCAATGAAACTCAAGCGCCTAAACCACTTGGGACCAATTTTTTTAAGGTGGGAATTAAATGCCTAACATGCTTGGGCACCTTGTGAGATTTTCAAAAGTGTCCGCATCTTTAGGAACCTACACTCCTTTGAAAATCTGTCCCTTAAGCACTTTTGAAAATTTTACCTTACATAACTAGCACTGTAATGTGATTGCATTTCAACACACATAGCTTTGCTAGATGATAGTTAAATCTGAAGGAATATTAATGGATTGACTAATGCTAGCCCCAAAGGAAACTACAGTGCCTTGTCTTGCAATATCCAATTTTTCAAAAACCTAAGTAGTTGTTACAAAAAAAATATCTGGACATGATGAAGCAAGCAGGGAAGAGTAGACTCCCCACTGGAGCACCTCCTCATGGCTGGGTGTGGCATAGCAGGCTCTCTCCTCTGTAGTGTCTCCTGCTGATAGTCACTGCAGGCCTATGGCCATCTGTCTCTTCAAGGTGCAGCCCTCTGCCCAGGCCATGATTAAGTTCCACTCCTTCCAGGGTAACAAGTATATAATTAAGAGTCCAAAACGTCCCAACACCCAAGATCCTTCTGCTCCCTTCCTTGGGCCATTCCTCACCCCATCCTTGAGACTCTATCTTCAGCCCTACTCTGAGCTCAATACTCTTTATATCAGGCCTACACATCCCTTCCTCACAGACAATAGGGGAACCCAGTCCCACACTCTGCACAGGGATCCTGTATTAAGCAGCTAAGTCTGCTTCTTCAGATGCACTGCTGTTTCCCTGGACCATGTTCTACCTCTGAGACCCTTGTGGTGCTTTGACCTGCACTTAACAACCTCTCCTCTGATTCCCAAGCCTCTAGCTGTTCCCTAGGTCCTCCCAGCTCCTTCTTTCTTTGCTTCAGGATTACTCCTCTGTGCCGCCCCTTTCCAGAGATTAATTCCACTCCTGTGGCCTTCTTCAGTCTTTCTTTCCCAGTAAGTCCCTTCCTCTTCTCTCCTAGACTCATCGCCTGTGTCCTCCAGCCTACACTTTCCTCTTTTATGAAGACCCATCTCCTCCCCGGATAGTCTAATAATAAATCAAGGCTGACACAGCCTTCAGGTGCAGCAAAATGGGTGAATTGAGCTTAGACTTCTGTTAACCCTTTGTTCACCTGTGTGGAGTAGGTACCCTGGCCATCACAGTAAGCTATGCAATACATTTCTCACTGCTACATCATCCTTCCTTCTTCACAATCACCTCAATCCACTCTCCCCTCCCCCACTCTAGTCAATCTTAACTTTGTCAGATCTTGTAATTCAAAGCCATCTGTACTCTCTCTCTCCCTTTTCTCTGCTGCACTGAGCACTTCTTGGCCACAGCAGAGACCTGCAGTGTATGAGCCCTCCACAACGTTGTGCAATTTTAGGCTGGCAAGAAGATGAGGGTAGTGGCAGTGGTGGGAAAAGAGGGAGCACAATTTCCCATCAGATAAATTTTCCTGACACAGGCATCCCCAGCAAGAAATGCTAAAAGGCAGAGTGAGTGAAAGAGTGTGCGTGGTGGTGGGGAGGGTTCTCCCCGAGAGAGGAGGCAAAGTACAGTGACTGTTAATGGGAGGAGCAACTGTCAGTGCAATACTAAAGGTCCCAGTCTCACTTAGTGCTGGAGCAGTTGTCTGTGGCTAAGAACCTACACAATGAGGTCTGAGCAAGAATTATAGGGGCTGATCCTGACCATACTTGGGGTCTGAATACCAGGAATCAGACTGTAAAGAGAAGAAGGGGGAAAGAAACCCACACAGTGGTGTCTCACCGTAGCAGGCCGGGGAAAGCACTACTGGGGACTCAGCTACTGCTCCAAGGACACTTCTAGCAAATCCTACAAAGTAGCCTCCACATTGTGTGCTGGAGCTGGCCTTTGAACTCCCTTAACCTTTCTCTTTAGCAACTGAGTCTCTTTTAATCTCCATAATTTATTGATTTGGCTCCTCAATTCAGGCTCTGTCCAGCTCAAATCCATCTCCCCTGGCCTCCCAAGCAATCACAGAGCCTGTTACCCATCCTGGGGGAGTCACTGTAGTAGCAGCTGTGTAATGCTGATGGCCTTATACTGTTGGGATAATAGTTGTCCTCAGCATCAACAAGGGTAGACAATGGGAAAGCTGGGTAAGTCCCCTCCAAGCAACATTTCTTGTGTTAAACATAATATTGTGTTTTTTAAAACTTGCAGAAGAATTCAGTCTATTCCCAAAACTACTTTACTTATCTGGAGCAGCTGGTGATTAACACTGGCTAAAACAAACTCACACTTTCTTCCTGTTCTTCCTTCCTGGAAGAAAAATCCTTGTAAGGCTACGTGGATGAGCAGCTCTTGTGGGGAATGAAGGAGATAGACACATAGAAAAGCATTCAACTAAATGTATTATTGCAGCATGAAAAAGAACTGAATGTTCTACACCAAGTAATTGCTTTGGTAATATGGCTTGATCTCCACACTTCAAATTATGTAAAAGCACATAGGAGATCTGCTCAGACACATTTTAACCCATTAGCCGTTATTTGGGAAATGGAAAAATGTTTGACTGCCAACAATTAGGAAATTATAATGAGTAATCAAAATGACCAACCTCACCCCCCCAAAAACAAGCATTAATAATTAGCTATAATAAATGGGCATAATTCATTACAATGACAAATCATTTGTTAAAAGCCATAATGTTTTGGTGTAGCAATTAGTCATTCTAGTCAACTAGCTTAGCTGGAATACTTCCAGTGCAACCATGACATTATAAAACTTAATTATTGACCACACTGATTACTGGCTAAAGCTTTACACTTTTAAAGGCAGCTTTTAGAAGGATTGCAATGTATTTATAGGCTTTGTTGTTCATAGCTTACCACCCAAGAAAAACAAATACATGCTAAGAACACTGATTTTTTTTCCCATTTGGGAAGAATTATGAGTTGCACTCGTTAATAAGACAACAACGTTTTGTTCTTTGAAACAAAAACAAATAACCTTATTTTTATGTATGAGTTTTGCGGTCTCAGCAGTGACCATCTGCCCACTCACATGTTGAATTGATTAATTCTTTGCAGTGAGGGATCACGAAAACCTGGTTTGAAAACTGCCTTTTAAAACTTGATTCATTTACAACACCTGCTGTAATTGGTCAAAAGTGACTTTGAAATCTGATAGCTGTTCTCCAGTAAATACTTGGGAATAACAAAGTATAGAGCCATATGCTTTACTACTTCATGTGGTTCAAACTCATTTCCTCCTCCTATATGTATGTTGTTCTCACATATAACATTGTGGCATAGCAGAATGGCTGACATTTTATATAGCGTTTAGGTAAAGAAGAATGGCCAGAATTTTAGAAATAGCTTAGCTGAGTGCCTATTTGTTATTTTAGGTGGCCAGGGCTAGGTGCCCAATTTTATAGGATTTTAAAAAAAAATGAAGCAAAGAATATTGTATGCGTTTGCTTTTTATAAACCTGACCAACAATTTGTGAACTTGTGTCTTGGCCAGGCTGATCATGGTTTCTGCAAGTGTAGTTTTTATTTTCCACTAGTCAAATCATTTTTAGATTGTCAATTGTTTACAAAATATTCACTTTGGGTAAAATTTTCAAAAGCCCTTCGAAATGAGTTAGGGGCTTAAGTCCCATTTTAAAAAGTGACTTTAAATAAGACTTAGGATTCTAAGTAGATAAGGAAGAAATTTTCAAAGCACCTAAGATACTTAGGATTCTAAATCCCATTGTCAAAAGTGACCTAGGTACATAAGATCCTAAGTTCCATTGACTTTTAGTTAAACTTAGGCTTCTAGGTGTTTAAGTGACTTTTGAAAATGGGACTTAGGAAAAGGGTAAATTTTTTCAATTTTTTATTCTACTGGGGAATTAGTGGCATAAGGCACATAGTATTGATTCTGCCTCCTGGATGCATGATCTAAACTCTTTAAACAGGACAATAATGAACTCCTGATATGGATTTTTGGTTAAGTAACATTTGCTAAGTTTTAAGATTTGCAAGTATTTTCATAAATACATGGCAGTCATGAAGTCTGAGCTTTTATCTAAATTTTTTTTTGAAAATTCGTTTTTACTACAGTATTTAAGCAGCTCTGGTTGCAGCAGTATGCTCTGAACTTGAAATAGGAATTTGTATTTAGCATGAGTCATTCAATTCCGCTTCTTTCTTAATGTATCTTTGCTTTAAGAGTATGATAAGTATTATCTTTTCTTTCTTTTATTTACATTTTAGCAGGATTGAATTAGGACAACCTGGGGCCTGGGCATGCTCCATATGGAACCCCTCCATCAGCTCAGCTTCAAACCATGGTCCCATTCCTGAACAGTGACTCTTCCTCACCTTGGGATGGTAGCAGGTTTTGGAGTTAGGATGAATGGGGCAGTTCACACCTGTGGGAGCTACTGTTTCAGGCTGTCTGCAGATTCAAGCAGGGATCACCTACACTTGGTTTATGTTTTCAAGCTCTTCTTTGCACTCACGTGAACATAATTTTTTTTAAAATAAAAGCTAAGATTCTGATCTCATTATGTGACTGTAGGAATTTGCCCCTTAGTGCAGGGCTGTAGTGTCTAGGCCTAATTCCATCCCTGCATTCTAGGTTTCATTTAGGAGATAATGTTACTGACAGATAATATTTTCCTTTTCAGGTCTCGGTCTCTCAACCTGTTGGCTTCCCAATGGTTTCCAGAAACTTGTACAAAAATAAATAGCTCAGGTGCAAAAATATTCACATGTTGTCCGGCATCTTTTATCAATCCGGTTTCCTTCTGACATTATAAATGATGTATAACCAGCTCTGCTGATAAGGTGGTAAGCACACATCAAGGTGAAGACCTAGCCCTGTTGAAGTCAATGGCAAACTCCCACTGAGTTCAAGAGGGCCAGGATTCTATCCCAGTATGCATTATTACACTACGACTGCAAACTAAAGCTCTTGTGATTGAAATGTGTAAGAAATAGAAATTTGAGGATGTATGTGAAGGAACGCTATACTTACCAACCTTATTACTGAATTATGATCTCAATTTCAGGCTCCTTAAACACTATTCATTCTCCTCCCACCAAAATAATGGTCACAAAAATGCAATGTAGAATTATTGTATGAAAATTGCCTTCTGAATGCACATAAGCATATCATAATTCAGAACTGTCGTCTACCCTGCAGCTGGTCAAAACTTACTTTTTTCAGTTACAAAATTAATGTGCCCACAGTTAGTAAGGCAAAACAAAAACATTTCCTCCAGACAAAGTTTCTTTAGGTGACAGGGTTCTGATTCAAAGTCAGTGAAGCCAATGGAAAGATTCCCATTTGACTGCAATAGGCTTTGGATCAAGCCCTAAATGCAAAGACTCACTCAACTTAAAGTTTAAAATTATAGATATAAGCAATAAAAAAAAGTCCAATAAAAATGTCTTTTACACGATCCCGTCTGTCAGAAGGTTCCTACCCAGTTTAGAAGTGGCATTTCTAATTCATCTCTGGATCTTGGATCATCTGACAACTGAAAAACAAGAAAAGTTTAAAGTGAGTTCTTCTGATTCCCCTTCGGACTTTTCTGTTACTGGCTGCAGTAAGGCTGATGTGAGCTGGAATTGTGACATGCCCTTTGTAGCTGGAGTGACCTCTGGGCTATGGCATGGTGGTCTAGATCACCTTTTCTTTGGCAGTGCAATCTCGTAATGTCCCTTATTGCATTTCCTCTTTTTCTTCACCTATATCTAAGGATGTGATTTGGTCACAGAGGTCATGGATTCCATGACTTCAACAGATGGGCGACTTCTTCGGCTTCAACTTCAGCCCCACCCAGGCTTCGGCTTCAGCTTCGCATAGCAGGGCTCAGGCTTCAGCCTCAGGCGATGGGGCAGAAGCCAAAGCCTGAGCTCTGCTGCCCATGGCTGACACCTGAGCCCTGCGCCTGTAACTTTGCTTCATGGGGCCCTCTGTGGCATGGGGCCCTGGACAATTGCCCTGCTTGCTACCTCCTAACTCCGGCCCTGTGTTCATTTCTGTGATTTAGTGACTTATTGTCCACGTGCCAACATTTCATTCTTCCCTATATCCAATCTCTCCTGCTTTTCACCTGCTCTGTACTGATTGAATGACTTCTCAGAATGTGTGTGATCTTTGCTTAAGTCAGTAGTGCCACTGGGCAACATTCTGTCCTGAATGCCAAGAGTGCACTACAGCAAAGTGCAAAGGGGCCATATTGCGAGGAAGATCTGGCTGACTCAATCAAAATGCCTCAAATTTCCAGGGTGCATCTATTAGAACAGTAGCTCTCTGTCACCCTGAGAGATGGTCCATTATGTTTCCTGCTCGATGCCGAGACATCTTTGCTGGCTAGCAAAGGATTAGGTCAGGACCCCTAGTGTATATACATATGCCCAGAGAGCTAGTGTCTGATTTTCAGTGGTACTGACCACCTGAATTGTCAATTGAGTGAGGACTACTTGTATGAGTCAGAGTTTGTGGGGTTGACCCATTCAGTTTCTTGTTTTCTTTACTCGTAGCTTTACATTGGTTTTTTTCCCCTAATAGAAGTGGATGTTACCAGATCTCAAGAGCAATTGCAAGTAAATGGGTTTCCAGGACTACAGTGCTTTATTTGGTCTATATCATTGGAATCTGCCAGTCTGCATCCTCTTTTCCACTTTGCGGTTCATCTGGCTTTTCTCCTTTGCTGTCTCCACAACGGACTCATGGCTTTGCAGGTTTTCTATTGTTTTCTTTGCTTTGTTAAAATACAAGACACAACAAACAAGTAACAAGAGGAAGGGTGTGGAAAGAGAACAGGGCAATAGTAACAGGATCATCACACATTTACACAGGTTAAATATAGGCACAACCTGATGGCTGCACTTGTTTAAAAGTATTTTTCAAAATAAATAAATCAACTATCCCTGACCACCTCTCAGTCCAGTCACTAGATGATTGACTTATTGGTGGCATCACAGCAAAAATGAGGGGTAAGGAGAGATTTGAAGGACAGGGTGGTAGCCTTATGAATTAGTTTAGGGAGTCCATACACAAGGGGTGCTGAGGAAGAAAGCACTGAGCCAGTGGTGGGAGAAGTGGGCATATGAGGGTTGAAGGTAGGCATCACTGCAGGAGTGAACAGAACCTGGGGAGATCTGAAAGGAGATAAGATGGATGCAGTTGTATGCTAAAACCTCTTGGGTCTGCTACAAGAAAATTTAACGTGATATGTAGGTACTCCATTTGTATAACCCATACATTTTACATCAGCTTTTAAAGAGATATCTTGATGAAGCAGGACATTTTTCTGTAACACTGCTGAGAAATTATGACATGCTGTTTGCCTGCAACTTTTCAAGAGTGCTTGTTGATAATTTCCTAGCCCATTACCACCAAACACATTTGACACTTTAACTTGAATTAATTAAGTAGATAATTAAGAAAGGAAGCTTGCATTTGCAACAACCTTTCCAGTACTTGTCTAAGAATCTGAGTGAACAGTGTCTGAATTCGTCCTTAGGAAAGCAATTTTAATTGAAAGCAGCACAGCCTATTATTATTATTATTATTATTATGTTCAGTATAAGACTTTCCATCAGCTTTACTTGCTTTTCTAGTCTTAGTTCTGAACATATCTTTTGGATGCATATTTTATAGTGGGTCACCATTTTCCACTTTTTTTTGTTGAAAGATGCTCCCCACCTCCAAAAAAGCCCTCCAAAATATTTCACACCAAATTACCACCATTAGCATTTGGCTGCAACTTTTGGTCAACACTGTAATGGAAAAGTTAATGAAAACGGGTCCATTTTGAACCCTGGGCAATAATGCAAGGGTGGGGTCCCTCAGGCACATTGCCTCCCAGCACTACTTCTGGGGAGGTACAGTTTAGACATTGACCCTTGTTTGGAGTTATGCAAAAGGGAACAATCTCAGTCAAAGAAGCAGTTGAGTTAAATTATGTTTTCCCCCCCAATACAGATGTTTAGGGGGAGGAGGCTGCAGGGAGCTCCTGTGCAAGTGCTGGGCACAGCTGTAGTCTCCCTACCCACATAAATACAAGGAGTGCTCAGGGTAACAGCTAGCTCCAAAAGATGACGGAGAATGGTGAGGGAAAGGTGGGGCTATGACTCTGTCCATTCTTCACATGGGCCAGCCAAGCTGACAAGCAGTGCAGGATAGTGCCCTCTTTCTCAAGGGGTGTAATAGTAACTATGCTCTTCTTACAAGCTGGGGAGCTTCTCAAGGCAATGTGTCTTCTGGAGGTTCAATGCCTTCCAGAATGCTATCTTTGCACTGTTCCAAAAGAAGTCCTATGCCTAGAAAACACAGAGCTCTCAGTGTTTATGAGTTAAGAACTGTTTATCAAACTATAGTTAAAAACTATTTAAAAGAAAGAAAACATTCAGCTTTATGTCTGAAAATTGATTTGCAGCCTTACATGTTTCACAACAGCAAATGCCCTGTGTGTGTGCAAAGAGCCATGAAGAAAACAAGTCTAATTGTGCTTGTTGGACCTTATTTAGTTTAGCTTCCAGCTCATATTCAAGTTATTATAACTGGAGCACAAACTCCACTATCTCCTGTTTTATGCTGTGGGAGATTTTTTAAGGGTTGTTTCTTCATTTCGATAACTTTTATAGTAAAAAAGGGAAAAAAGAACCTTGAAGTAAAAACAAACAAACAAACCATGGAGAGAGTTAAACTTACTTGGGAGATAATTTGCATTACGACCACATTCTGATTCTCATCTTCACACCAAGAATCGCTAACGGGTTTAGTTTAGGCCAATCTGACATTATCTCAAATCTGTGACATTTTCTAGGTAGCAACTCTCTGCTTCTCAGTCTCTAGCACTGTATGGTACAGCATCCTAGAATCTATTCCAACACTGCACTCATTGTCTAAGACGACTTACTAGTTCAGTTACTCAGTGATTAATTAATAGGTTTCTGAGTCTGAAGATGGAACTTTAGAGTGGATGGTTGTAAGGGAGGTCTTCAGCTTCTGTTCCTCCTTTCTGAGATAGTAGGAAGTGTTTGTGGCAAATTAAAAATGAAGCCCAATTAGTATGCAAGTCAACAAGCCCAGTCCTTAACTGAGGATTTTACCTAAGTTAGGACTGAGTAACAACTGAATAAGAACTTTAGGATTTGACTCATTGAGTTCAGTGAGAGTTTTTCCACAGGCTCTGTAGCACGCTGTCAGATTGGGAAAAGCTCCTATTCCGTAGAGTCACTAATGGCTAGATTGTGCAACCTTCAGTCACACTACTGCACGCTCACTCACAGGAATAGACCCATTGGCTTTTGTGAATGTTTACCATTGTGAGTTGGGTTTGTACGATGTAGTCCCAGTTTATTACTGGGAAATTACCGGATATAACTGAAGTTAGATGAGAGAGCCATCCTAGAGAACCAGTTAAGTTCATAATATTTAGCACCACATTGTGGCTTTTAATAGTTGGCCTGCATTTGGGGCAGTGCAAATGGTTCAGAGCTGCAGTATCTCAGGCAAAGCACTAGGAGGTATTGTGTTCAGAAAGTACAATGCATCTCTCAGTGCCCCAGGCACAAGGGGCAATTTACACACTGCACCACTGTTTAGCATGTCATTGATTGTTCTTTATGTGTAGGCTGGCATAGGTGAGGCATAGCCCTGTCTCTTGCCTGCCCCATATGGGTTACATTATATCTCTGGAGATGTAGGGAGCACAGGGACTTTGTTTGTCCTTAACTTTTGCATGTGGATAGTCTTCTTTTGTCTCCTCACTGCCCTGTACACCCACACAATGGCCAGAGACAATCTGGCCATTGTTGTATTACCTAATACAGTTAGAATAACTAATCTCTTTTCTTTTGCATCAGGGAAAAATAGAGTTGATGATTTTTTACAACCCAAATTAAATCATGATGTTTTATAGATGTGTGTGTCATCCTGGGAGAATGATTCCTTTAAGGCTAAACAATGCCTCCTTTTTTACTAATAACCTTTGAAATGAAGTTTGTTCTATCCTGAATTTGAGATTTTTTTTAACATAAGACTCTTGGGGAGAAAATCCAAAATCATTTTATTTAATTAACATATTTATGCTAAAATATGTATTTAACAATGTATCTTACAGGAAGTCACAGCTATCGACTTTCATTACCTGCAAGGTAAAGGTTTTTAAAACAATCTGTAGTTTGTTTTAAAGACTTAACAAAGGAGTATAGTTTAGGGTTAGACACCGAACAATAGATTACAGTGCATTCAAGGTAATTTAAGATACAATGTCGACCTGTAGTATTTGGCCAGGCTTCAGATTATTACTAGGGGAAATGATTTCTGTGCACTTGTAGAGGAAATGATTCCTAGATGTAGCAAACACCTGGTTCTTGATTAAATTAAAAATCCAAGCAGAAGCTATGAAATTTGGTAATTAAATAAGTTATAACCAAACAGATGGTAAAGCACATTAGATCTAAACAGTTCTTAATCATCTCTCCTTATGTGGCTGTTCTCAATGCAGATGTTTGCTTTGGGAACAACAGATACCTTAAGGGACTCATTACCACACAATACTTCCTGGAAAATTTGGCACAGGGTAGTTTAGGAGGGAACTTGTAGATTTTGGTATTGTGCTGGCAAGTGGGAGAAAAAACCAAAACAAGACATTTAATAAAAGAAACAAAAAAGTACAATTTATACAGCACTAGCCAGCTTTTAGGGGAATGAAAACACTTGAGATTTTGCTGTTTTTTATAGGAATAATTAGTACCATCTAACCATTGAAATATCCAAACTCAAGGAAAATTTAAGGAGATTAAAAGGAAGAAGTCCAACCCTTCTTTCACAGAGGGTGAAGAATCTGGCAAGGGATTGAAAGAATATGCTTGAGAGAAGATCATAACCTGGGCTTAACTACATTGCGTTCCTGCTATTAAAAGCTGAAAATTGAGACCTTGTTTTTTCTGGTCAAAAATAAAGTTTTTTTTTTAAAAACTTCCAGTGTTGTGGGCAGCCCAACCTTCAGTCTCGCCAAATCAATCTAATTTATCAAAGTTATTATACTGCCAAATAAAGATACAGTACTTTGATGAACAGTGGCTCACCCATGTTGTCCCACTGTCAATGAGTGAGTAGTTGCTCATTAACAGGAGCTCAAAGAATGAAAGTCTGTGATGATGAATGTGCTTGTAGGCCAGATTCTCAAACCTTTACTCCTATGTTGAGTAGTAGCTTACTTTATCAATGGGCCTACTGAAATCAAAGAAACCACA
Organism: Mauremys mutica; assembly: GCF_020497125.1. Classification (NCBI taxonomy): domain Eukaryota; kingdom Metazoa; phylum Chordata; order Testudines; family Geoemydidae; genus Mauremys; species Mauremys mutica. The sequence goes on along the minus strand of NC_059074.1, from coordinate 143,988,586 downwards.
GCATGAATAACAGCATCAAATTCTGGCCATGTGTGACAAATGCCATAACTTTGGTGGAAACAATATCAGAAACATGGTGTCTCAAACATTTAATCTGAACACAGAGTAGAGGAAAGCACAGCCCAAGCTGAACCCAGGCGAGGTCAATGAGGAATTATATCTGACATCTAAAATCATTAATTTGCTATCATCAAATCCCTGCAGTGATAGAGAGACAGGCAGAAGTTCTGCAGAGTCAAGTGAAATCCAAAAATATCCAATTGAGGTTTTTGCAGACAAAAAGGCATGGATCTGATTGCCTTTGTCCTGAGTATTCTCCTGCAGCTTCTTGATGTAGAGAAAGGCAAAGACACATCCGCTGTAAAGAAAAGTGGTCATTTCCTATCCACAAAGATGGGAATTTTATGATGTCTGTCTCAGGTACTAAGGTGGATTGCTAAAAGCTGTAAGATCCAAGGAGGATATCTTCTTTGATGGGCACAAATTCCCCCCCTCCCCCCCCTCAACATATGGGCCCAATTGCTTTGGGTAAAAGAAGGGTATAGAAATGATAAAAAAGATTCCCTCCAAGAGGGAGTTGTACTGGCTAGACTGTACTGAGCTTAGCTGCCAGTCGTGCATAATGCCAAATCCTTCATGACCTAGCATAAATCCTCTGCTAACAAACTGTCCCTAAAAATTAAAAGGGTATGACCAGTGAGGTGGCAAAATTTGCAGATGACACAATTTATTTAGGTTTAGGTGAGACTAGAAAGGATTGTGAGGTATTTCAGAGGGACCTAACAAAGGTAGGTGAATGACAGATGATGTTCTCTAATGCCAACTGTTAGCTGCTGCTTCCTGGATTTCACTGAGTCAAATTTCAATGGCCTCCTCATTCCTTTAGACAAGGGAAGCACTTCTATACTCATCCTGCTGGCACTCCTCCCTATAGATGCCTTTGGTCAGTAGTAACTAGTTCTGTCCCACCACCAATAAGGTGCAGGGTGAATGAGAAATGCAGTGAAATGGCTGATGTCCTTCCTGCCAAACCAGACCTAGAGGTATGTTATGGGCAACTGTTCCTCCACCTCCAAAAGCCCTCATCTGTGACAAACCACAAGGCTCAGTCTTTTCCCCTATATTACTGAACAAGTCTATAAGGCCATTGCTCTGTCCTTCTTTATCTGTCTGAAAACATGCCATTTTCCTGTGTGTTTGTTTTCTTTTTATTATTTTAAGAGTTGGCTTCCTGGTTGTGTTCTGTGTAGCACAGGCTGGTAGTGAGTGGGTTGTACCTCCTGATAGAGTCATACTCCTGGTGAGCTTAGGTCAGCAGTATTGGGCTGAGGATGGGAAGGGAGAGAAAACACTGAATGCTTTTGAAAACCCTCGACTCCTAGCAGCTCTAGATCATGACTAACAACTTCTCCATGAAATGCTCTAAATGGATGAACCTCCACTGAGCCTGATTTGCATCACTCAATAGGCCATTTTGACTTTCAAAACCCTTTTGAAAATTCCAGCAAAAATACCTCCAGGTATACCTCTGGCTAGGGCTTGCAAGAGGCATAGCTGTGGCCGGGAACTGTTTGAATACTAAGCCAAGAACAGGTCTGAACAATACAGTTAAAGATTAAAGAGGACCCAAGTGATTAAAAACATTAATCCCCGATAATAATGGGGGACTTTAACTCAGTCATCTGTTAGAAAAGTAGTTTTGCACATTTTGATTATATTGGAGACAACATTTTGTGCAAGAAGGTGATGAAGGTAACCGGGGGACAGCTATTTTAGACTTGATTGTGACCAATGGGGATGAATGGGTTTCGAAAATGAAGGCTGAAGGCAATTGGGATGAAAGTGAAATCTCATTTCATGATCATGATCCTAAGAAAGGGAAGGAGTGAAAGAAGAAGGACAATGGACTTCAAAAAGGTGACTTTACCTACTACTCCTTTGAGTTTGTTAATGTCCCATGGGACGAAAATCTAAGGAGTAAAGGAGTTCAGGAGAGCTGGCAGTTTTTCAAAAGAAACAATATTAAAGGTGCAATAGTAGAACTACCCCAATGCGAAGGAAAGATAGGAAGAATAGTAAGAGGACAGTATAGCTCCAGGTCCTTAAATCACCTGAAACTCAAAAAGGAATCCTGCAAAAAGTAGGAAAATGGACACATGGCTAAGAATGAGTGCAAAAGAACAGCACAAGCACGTAGGGACAAAATCAGAAAGGTAAAGGCACAAGATGAGTTATGCCTAGCGAGAAAAATAAAAGGCAATAAGAAGAGGTTTAATGCATACATTAGGAGCAAGAGAATGATGAAGGAAAATGTAAGTTCTCTACTTAGGAGATAAGGAGAGCTAATAAAAGATGACATCATAAAAAACACAGGTGTTTAATACTTTACGTCATTCTTCACAAAAAACTTAAATTGTGACTAGATACTGAACACAATTAACGTTAACAAAAAGGGAGATGGAATGCAAACCAAAAATAAGGAAAGAACATGTTAAAGAATATTTAGATGAGTTAGATGTATTCAAGTTGGCAGGTGCTGATTAAATTCATCCTAGGGTACTTAGTCTCAGAACTGTAAATGATTACTGTTTTAGAACTCATGGAAGATAGGTGATGTCCCAGAAGACTGGAGAAGGGCAAACATTGTTCCTCTTCTTAAAGATAAGTACTAAGAGGATCTGGGGAATTATAGACAAGTCAGCCTAATTTCAATTACTGGAAAGATAGTGGAACAAGTTATTAAGCAATCAGTTTATAAGCACCTAGGGGATAATAGGGTTATACGGAATAGCTAGCATTGATTTGTCAAGAACAAATCATGCCAACCCAACCCAATTTCTTTCTTGGCCTAGAGGAAAGGGGGAACCTTTAGACATGATATATCTTGATTTTAGTAAAGTTTTTGATACAGTCCCACATGACATTCTTGTAAACAAACTAGGACAATATAGTCTAGATGAAATTACTATAAGGTGGGTGCATAACTGGTTGAAAGACTGTACTCAAAGAGTAGTTACCAATGGTAAGACTGTGGGGACATATCTAGTGTGGTTTGTCATGGGTCTGGTACTATTCAATATTTTCATTAATCACTTTGGATAATGGAGTGAAGAGTATGATTATAAAATTTTCAGATTACACCAAATTGAAAGGGGTTGCAAGCACTTTGAAGGACAGGATTAGAATACAAAATGACTTCAGAGAATTGGCCTGAAAATCAACAAGATGAAATTCAATAAAGACAAGTGTAAAATACTTCACTTAGAAAGGAAAAATCAGATGCACAACTACAAAATGAGGAATATCTGGTAAGGCAGTGGTATAACTGAGAAAGTGTTGTAACAGGCAGGCAAGGTACTAACAAGCTTCAACAGGACTTTATTTACAGCCCTCTACCAAGCTGCAGGCACGGTCTGTAACTCTCACTCAGCCTCCTCAACTCCTCCCCACTCCTTTCTGTTTCCCATCCTTTCAGACTCCCAACAGCCAGTGCTCCCAGTTCTAATAATTACAAGCAACAGCTATACACCACAGAAAGGTCTGGGAGTTATAGTGGATCACAAATTGACTATAAGTCAGCAATGTGATGCAGTTGTGAAAAAGGTTAATAATCTGGGATGTATTAACAGGAAGATCATATGCAAGACACAGGAAAGAATTGTGCTGCTCTACTCTGCACTGCTGAGATCTCAATGAGGGGTATTGTGTCCAGTTCTCACACTGTAAGAAAGATGTGGACAAACTGAAGATAGAGAACAACAAAAATGATAAAAAGTTTAGAAAACCTGAGCTATGAGGAAAGGTGAAAAAAACTGGGCATGTTTAGTCTCGAGAAAAGAAGACTGAGGGGGAAACCCCCTTCACTGGAGATTTTTAAAAACAGATTAGACAAACACCTATGAGGAATGCTTTAGGTTTACTTGGTCCTGCCTCAGCACAGGGAGCAGGACTAGATGACCTCTTGATTGGATAGGTGGAATTTTCTATGGGGTAGTTCTACTGTCCTGAAATTGGTCTCAGATCCACAACTTAGTTTCCTTTTACAACTACTCCCTTTGGAAGCTAGGTTGTTTATATTTTCTAAAGTATTTGCATGAAAACCGTTACAAAGTTAAGTGCTAAAGACAAACAAGGAGGGTTTCAAATTCCTAATCTCACAAAATAATAAATGAATTTTAATCTTATATAGACAAATTCATTGTGTGTTCCTGGTAATAACAGTGCCATGGATAGGGATGCAAAAGCATTCCAGCAGTTCTGCTGAACATAGAAGATAGTTGCTATTCTCCACAAGAGACATTAAAATGAAGATTCCAGTTATCAAGCACACACAAAGGATGTGTGCCAGGTGCACAGACCAATGGGTTCTAAAGTGAAGCTAAAACTGAAAGTTATAGATGGCATATAGTAAATTAGATATTAAAACAGATGGTATGAGTATTTGCTAGTCCACCTGGGTGGAAACGGGCATTTACTAGAATTATGAAATAATGCCCCTCATTCCTTCCCCCTCCCAAGACAAAATTATACTTATTTGAAGTTTTCCACATTCTTGGTGTAGGTTATTTTGCATTTATGACCTTTTGCTTTTCTGTGAAATATTCTGTAGCCTGGCCATTTCCAGTGCAAAATATCAAAAGCATAAAAACAATAGACAAAGAAAAAACTGCTTGAGTGAAATGTCATGTTAAAGCAGTATTGTGGGGTTGATGACAAAGAAATAGAAAATATGGACAGTCACATGCACACCCAGATAAAATGAAAATTACTGATGGAGGGGGAGAAGGAGTGAGGAAGATGACTGGCATAGGAGAGGACCCGGAAGAGAAGCAGTGAGTGGGGTGAAGATGAGGCTGCTGCATCATGGTCAAAAATGGTGAAAAGATGGTCCAGAGGGGGAAAAAATGTTCCTTGCGTGGAGTGATTTTCCAGCTGGATATGTACACAGACAGCATTATGCCTGCAGCTTGGAGTGAAAGACAGGTCAGTTTTGGTTTGAAGAAGTAGCTAGGGACCTCCAGCTTTTTGGTAGACCATGTAAAGAATAATTATTCTTCCTGGGCTCACAGAATGCCTCACCCTATGGTCCAAGGAGAAAGGTCCGCCATTGCCAAGCTTTGGAGCACAAGCAGTGGTAGCAAAAAGGGAGATGGCTGCAAAAGCATCAAAGATAAGAATATGTAATAATTTTCAGTGGGAGACAGTAGCAGAAGAAGGCTGCAACAGCAGCAGGATTGGGCTCCTGACAGCCAGGGTGCCTGGTGGCACCAACTGATGGTCTACATAAGAGAGGTCACAGAGAGCTATCATGCCTCATACACTGCTCTGACTCATTAGCAGTGGGATGTGGCTCAGTTGCAATAAGATGGGACAGTAGCAGGGGAGCCATACCTAGGCACAAAGAGTGCATGGCTAGATGGAAAGGAGCTGTGGCTTTGCACTGCTTATTTTATGTGGTCACAAGTCCAGGAGGAAGTGTTGAATATGTAGTGCCATGAAGTTATGCCACCACTAAGCAATACACTACTGAAGCAAAGGCAGTAACCACCAGCTCCTCCTCTCCCTCTATGGTAGCTGGCTCACCTGATAGTAAAAAGATAAGAATAATTAGATTAAAGCACTACATCTACCATAAAATAGCATGAGAAGGGAATCTTTGGAGGGCTTATATCATACTAAGAGGGGGTTCATTACTGGAGTCTTGTTTGTTACAGTTTTAAGAAATCCCAATAAAATGTTTAATTAATACATCTTCATCACAAATCCCCAATAGATGTAGCCTCTTTGATCAGGGTAGAACTCTATCTGCAATCTCTAACTAGGGACTTAAACTGAATCTCCAGTCAGATCACCTTATCTCCATCAGTGGTGATCTTATTGTGCTACCAAAGCTTTTGTCAGCCATGATCAAAATAATTTCATTAGGTAAAACAATTAAAACGGAAACAGAAACCAGTTATATGTAAGAATTGAGCAGGCCTAGTACATACAGTCTCCCTACCCCCATGAGGGAATGAACATTGTAATATTTTTTTTCAGAATGCTCTCTCTCTCTCACACACACACACACATACGACATTATTGCACTGAATGTTTCCAGTTCAGATGTTATTTTTTGCAAAAATATTCACAGTTGTATAATAGTGAAAACATTTCTATAGTCAGATTAAATGGCAAATGGCATTGGCAACATTTTTCTGTGAATTTCCAAAACAACAACAACAACAAAAACAAAACAAAACTCTCTGTGGACACCAAGGAGGCAGATTCTGAATGATTTACATTTTTATTCAAAATATTTTGCACCTGTCTAAGACTTAGCATTCATAGTATTAAATTAATTGTATTGCACCAACTGGTAGACAGTCATCTATTTTCATTCAGTAATCTTCCAGATGCATAACTAGTTCTACCTACCAGTAATGGTTCAAGAGATCCGGAGACTTTAATGACTGGTTATTAGGATACAGCTTTTTCTTGCAAGGTAGAGTCTTAGAAGAAAATTAAAGGATACATTCTACATTAAATATTATAAACATTACTACACAAAGCTCCTCCTCAGTGGCACAATGTCAAAAGAGAACAGGGAGCTGGTTCCATGATCAAAAATGCCCATTTGGGGCCAGAGGGGGCTTGGCATTTATGTAGGGTTGGTGGTGAAGGGGAGGGTGCAAAGAACCATCTCTCCCCATTACCCACATAAAGACCAGCAACAGTTGAAATCCCTGTACTCAGGGCTGATTGCTTCTGACTTCTCAGGGTGCATAGTACTGTTAAAAGGGCAAGCAAAAGCCAGTATGAGGGGAGACCCTGTATCTGTCCTTCCCCCATTCACAGAGCTGGTTGGCCTCAGGCAGGAGGGAGCAGTAACCTGCTTCCACTGAAGAGGTACAGCTGTGGGCCTGCTGCCTCTGAATATGTGCCTCCCGGAGGCATTGCACCTCTTGATGCTTTCCCTGGAACTGTGCGGTTTGGCTCAGCTCCTGAGGCAGGGCTGTGCCTAACAGGAATAACTGAACCCTTTATCAGTGAAAGCTGATTCTTTCAAACCTTAAGTTAGATGTTTATTTTTAAAAAGCAGTATCTGCCACCAAGTGGAAAATGTTATCACTTCACCAGTATTTATAGAGTGTTTCAAGTAATGCTGAAAGAGTTAATCTTGCAGATGTTGCTTATTAGTTTCAGAGCCGCATGGAGGTTTTCTGTGGTCCAGAGCAAAATGTGAAACTGAGGCAATTAGCACTTAGACGAGGCTGGGGTGGGGGGTCAATTGGAGAATGAGCCCATCCTGAACTCACTCTCCAGAAGTGGCTTCTGTCCAATGGGGCTGGGCCCTGCTCCCCACTTCAGGTGTTGTGACCACTCAGGTATGGCCTGATGGCTCTTCTGTCATGATGGAGGAGCAGCTGGGGCAAATTCCAATGAGTGACATTGCCAGGTTGCACTACCTCTCAATTTGAGGGCCCTTTCAAAAGGGAGGCCAGAAGCTAACTGGCTCTTCTCCTCTCCCCCACCCAGCCCCTCTGGGCACTCCTGCCTGAATTCAATTCCCACTTCTATGATAAATTCCATGTGTGATTTGGGGCAAGTCATTTTTTTTGTCAGCCTTCCATCTGTATAATGGGGATGATAATAGCTCCATTCTCCAACCCTTTGTCTGTCTTGTCAGGTTAGGCTGTAAGCAATTCAGTGCTGGGACTGTTTCTTGCTATAGGTCTATACGGGTCCTAGCACAATAGAACCCCATTCTCATGTGGGGCCCACAGGCATTCCCACAGTGATTAATATTAACATTTTGTTTCTGTTTTTCTTTTTGATTTCCCCCAGACTTTCTACGTTCTTCTCTCTTTTCTAAAATGCCATCCATCACTAAACAGTTGTGCTTGGAGTGAAAGTAAGTAAGATTCCAGAGTGAAGTTAGAAAGATAATTGATTTTTTTAAACATATGGGTTTAACTGAATGGGAGAAAGTAACTGAAACTGCACAAGCAATCCAGAGACCAGGAGAATTCCAGTTCTGTCTGTTCCACAGAACACCATCCCCACCTCAGTTCTTCAGGAAAATATCAATTATTGATTGGCTAGTCACACTCTGATGTCAGGATTGAGCATCTTCAGCTGAGTTTGAAGACTAGCAGGTCCACCCTCCAGGAAGATTAATGAGTTTAGCTGGATTGTGGCAGATTGTTTTATAGTCTGAAGGGAGCCAACAGGCCTGCATTTAAACTCAGCAGCAGGTCACCAGCTGCTCAATGCTTATTCCTGCACTGTGGTTGCTTCTGTCCCTGCCTTGTTCCTGCCCTGCTCTCCTGGTTGGTCCTTAACCCTCCGCTCTGGGTTCCAGGTCTGACTCTTGGCTCTGACTCCCACCAATTTTCTCAGCTGCTGACTCCTGCTCTGACCACTAGGCATGACTCCTGCTATCTCCACTGGGCATGTCTGCCCATGCCCTGATCATGACACACTTGTTCCAGGAAATTTAAGTTAACTTTTCAATGGGAATTGCATACACTGCACAATAAACCCAGAAGATGCTCACAAGAGAAAGTAGCCAAGTCAGTGGCTCAGATTTGGTTGTAAGAAATTAAAGATGTTAAGGCTCTGGAAGGCTCTCTTGGACTGTGCATATACTGTGAATAGAAATTGCTACAGAATATAATCACCTGGCTCCCCCTCAGTCATTTGACTCATTTGAGCAATCTGATCTATTTTTCAGTCATGCCTGTAGTCTTTAATGAAAAGAAATCAGCAAGTAAAAAGAACCACGTCTTACACTACGCTTTCCCATCTATTTGGGTATTTCAAATGCTATCAAATGTAATTATACAGATGGAGAACTGAGGCACAGACAAAGTGACTTGCCCAAAATCACATATGGAATCTATGACATTGCTGGGAATTGATTTCAAGTCTCCTGAGTGCTCATCTAATCACTTAACTGCAAGACAATCTTCCTTCTCTGGCTTTTTACAACAGAGAAGCTAGATTTTTTTGGAGTTATATAGAATTCAAGATGAGGAATGTAAAGAGTTTCTATTTGCAAATAACAAAGAGGAAGGAAGAAAGACATTTTCTCCTGACAGGGGTTGGACCAAAGTCTCTGCAGAAGAACTTTGTTCCACCTGGAAAGCCAGGTGAAGTATGCAGTGGCCTTTTTAAAGTGTTTAGACTGGAAGATATGTATTCATTTATGGAAAATCAAAGATATACTTCCCCTGACCTTAGATAAAATCCAGATGAAAAAAAATTATCTGGATATACAGAAGGTTTAAAAGGCCTGGCTTCCACATAAAAAATTGTTAACAACATCAATTTGTATGTAGGATTGTAGATTATACAGGTTGTTGTATATAGTTCTGGCATCCTTATATTCACTCTCATTCTGGGAAGAGGTATGTCTTTTTAATGTACTGTTTTCTGAATTAAACGTTCTCTGTAGCATGCAAGATAGTAAAATGCATTTCAGGTAGATACCATACAATGGTACTGTTGATTCTAGCTCACTTGGAGGTATCTGGTTTGCTCCACAAACAGGTGCAGACTTGCCATAAAGTGTTCATCCAACCTGTTGTATTGATATATCTTCCCACCAACAAAGTTGTGGTTGTGGGGGATGTTTGGCACTTTGGACAGTATCTTCTGGATTTGTTGTTAAGGTGTCTCCCTGGATGATGGGAAAACAATGTACTGGGATGTGGAAGTGATTTGAAATAGAATAGAAATATTATAATGGCATTTCATACATCATTGGTTGGATCTTACCTAAGTTGTGTCTTACTTATATTCAAGTTTTGGTCACCTATGTCAAAAAGTATATAACAAACTGTAGGTCCAGATGTTAAGATTAATCTTTGTTATATTTTTATATTAAAATATATAATTATTTTTAATATGCACATGTATAATGTGCATAATTATTGTGATCCTGGGTATACATGATACGTACAGGAGCAGAAAGCTGGTTAGATGTCTACCTTCTATGCATGGGTAACTTGAATCGTCATAATTGTTGGCACAAATTGTGTGTATTTCTAAATATCCAGGTCTTAAAGATGATCTTGCCCATTAGTATAAGCAATGAAAAACCAATTGACATTAAAGTTAAAATCCAGGCTCTTTTTGGCTGTGTACAATTCCATTCCGCTTTGCAGAGGCACATTTTAAAAATCTAAGTACATTTAATTATTCTTTTCCCACTTTGCAGTAAGTGAGGTATTCTGCTATTTGTAAAAGCATAGCACAGAAGGAGGAAGTGAGGGTACATCACATTGTAGTATGACATTGCACTACTATAATGCCTTTTATGTGATGATCTCAAAGAGCTTTGTGAGCATGAGTCACCTCAGCCTGACTTTCTGATGTCTCCTCCTGGATATCTCACTAGCCACTTAACATGGCAAAAACCAAACTCCTGATCCTTTCCCCAAAACCTCCTCTCTCTCCAATCTTGGTCAATGACAACATCCACCCTCCTGGTGTGATTCATGACTGCAACCTGGGAAGCAGGGAGGGTCCTTCTCTCCCTAGTCCATCACATCCCGGCCACCTCCAAGCCCTATAATTTCTTCCTCCCTGGTGTCTAAGATCTGACCTTTCTTTCCTGACACAGGACAGCTGAAATACTTCCCCTGTCTCAGTTACAATAATCTCCTCCTCTCTGGCCATCCATACACAACATAGCTGCTAAAGTCATTTTCCTGCTGCATCAATCTAACCATTTCTTTGACTGCTTCTATTGGCTCCCCCTGTTTCACTGCATCAAGATCCAGTTTCTTGTTCTCACCTTCAAGGCCCTGCATAACTTTGCCCCTTAAGTGAACTTGTCTTTCTCTCACCTCTGCTAATGATGTTACCCTATTTGTCTACTTGTCCCTCAATTATCTCTTTGTTTTCAGTACCCCCAACACATGAAATTCCCTGCCTGAGCTGGTCCTCAAAGCCGCAACCCCTTCTCTTTCAAGTTCCTCCTAAAACTGGCTTCTGCTGCAACTCCAACACAAAGTTAGCTAGCTAAGACTACTTATTTCTTTTACCAAGAAATCACTCCACTATGTTGTGCCCTTGCTGAGTAATTATATTATCTTAATGATGTAACCCTTGGCCTTCCTTCCTCAACTGCAACCTCACTCTCTCGTTAATATCATTTGTGGTGTTAGTTTACAAGATTCTTGGGGCAGGGACCATGACTTCCATGTTGGGCGATACCTAGCCCACTACTGAATGCTATATGAAATAATTCCCCAGATGAAAAATAACTGAAACTAGAGTTAAGGTTGAGTATATCTCAGTAATTTAAGAATAAAAACATTACAGGGACATTGTAATTATCTCAAAAATCAAGCATTAGAAACCTAGGAATTCAGATTTAAGGTAAAACTTAAAAGATATCCAACGTATGAAAATGCAGAAGTAAGGCACTCAGTAACCTTAACTGACTATAGTGACAGGTTTCAAAGTTACAGTCTAATATGGCTACATCAGTAAAAACAACGAGGAGTCCTTGTGGCACCTTAGAGACTAACACATATATTTGGGCATAAGCTTTCATGGGATATAACCCAGTTAATCAGAAGTATGGAGTGGAAAATACAGTAGCAGGTATAAATATACAGCACATGAAAAGATGGGAGTTGCCTTATCAAGTTGGGGGTCCGTGCTAATGAGGCCAATTCAATTAGGGTAATTTCCACCTTTTCATGTGCTGTATATTTATACCTGCTACTGTATTTTTCACTCCATGCATTTGATAAAGTGGGTTTTAGCCCACGAAAGCTTATGCCCAAATAAATGTATTAGTCTCTAAGGTGCCACAAGAACGATTCGTTGTTTCTGCCTATAATGATGCAATGGAACTGCCATACAGTTATAATCAGTGCATAATAGTGTTTGTAGTTCCAGATTAGATTAAGCTGACTTTTAAAGACATTAGATTTTTTTCATTTTTGGTTTTTTCACCAAAACAACTAATCCTCCCAACTTTCCTCTGAGAGAAGTAACGATTGTCTTCATTTCACAGGGGGGTGACACTGAAATACAGAGATGGTAAATGATTTGCTGAAGGTCACACAGCAAGTCAGTGGCAGAGCTGAAACTAAACCCCAGATCTCCTTACTTCCAGTAGCTCTAAGCAGTAGGCATCTATAGGATGTAGTTCAACATAGGTCACTGGAAGCAGCCTTATACTTGTGTTAGTAGTATTACAACCTTACCAATACAGAAGACCCAATAAAAGATGATCAAGGAAAGGGGAAGTGAAGAAAAAAGGAGCTAGATCCTATTTTAATTGTCTTTAACGTATAACCTTCCAAAATTAGTCTGGTCTTTCTAGATAGTAAGAGACAGTTTGGATAAATGCTTAGTTTAGGTTACGAGAGGTCTAGGGTATAATCTATTTTATTTTAATTGCTTAAACTCCTACACTGGCCTTTTTTTGTTTTGCTGTGTTGAGAGAAAATAAAGGTTTCCATCTGCCATTAAAAAGATGACATATTAAAATGGAGGTTTGAAAAAGCATACAAATAATATTAAACATGAGAAACATTTGAGTGAGTAACATATAAAAAGAAGGTTATGAGGTGGAATAACCTGTTTCAGCAAATACTTCATTTCAGCATAAAAATGCATAGGAAGGAAACTGATTTCGATGCAGCAGATTTGATTTCAACCCATCAGTCCTCAAACACTGCAATTTAAAGTAATACAAACAAAATAATTCATTACTTAAATCAGAATACTCTGGTGCTGAAAAAATGCCTTTCTAAATTACTTTTCTACAACCTATTTCCTATGAATTATTCATTTAGTTTAAGGGAAGACAGTGTTTACAACACATTTCCTGCCAAATTGTGCTTTTCTCTCGATGTTTAAAAACTTCAGGGAGCTCTACATTGCATATAATAACAGTGCAGTGGGCGGCCTTAAAAAGGAAGCCTTTTCCATACTGCATTTTGTGTTGAACTGCAGGACAGCTTGTTAAACTCCATTCAGCAAATGCCATTTGGGATTGTGTAGTAATCAATAGGTTGTGCTCATATGAATATCCCAGTATTGCCGCTGTGTGTGGTATTGGGTAGGTTATACAGGGCCCTAAGATACAAGCTAGGATGGTGTTGCCATGCCGACTGGCTCTGATTACTGAGGTGGGGCTAGCAGCTATGTGGTCTTACTATATTTTGGGCATCTACTGAATACAGACAATCTCTGAAATTAATGTATTTTTTTCCATGTAACACTGTCTCTTTCAAGTAAGTTTTAAGAATTCCACCGGGCAGATGGGTTTATTTTATACTTCTGAACTGAGAAGATGTGCAGAAAATGATGAAGGAATGTGCAATGCAAATAAGCAGATTGGCATGTTTAACCATTTCCTTGCTTCTGAGACTATGTCTAAACTGCACACTCTGCCCAGGTCTCTCGGACCAGGGCATATGGACTAAGGCCTGGTCTACACTAGGGTGGGGGGTCGAACTAAGGTACGCAACTTCAGCTACGCGAATAGAGTAGCTGAAGTCGAACTACCTTAGTTCGAACTTCTTACCTGTCCAGACGCCGCAGGATCGAAGTCCGCGGCTCCCCCGTTGACTCCGCCACCGCCGTTCGCGGTGGTGGAGTTCTGGAGTCGACGGGAGCGCGTTCGGAGTTCGAACTATCGCGTCTAGATTAGACGCGATAGTTCGAACTCCAAGAAGTCGAACGCTACCCGTCGACCCGGCCGTAAGTATGGACGTACCCTAAGTGTTTCCAAGCTCATGCTTGAGCATCCACACTGCACTGCAAACCCAGGTCTCACTGCCATGCTAATGCGTCCGTTCTGCAGTATGCAGCCCTTCTGATGTGGATCGGTGGCTTGAGCGGCATCCACACAGTAAAATGCCAGGGCTTGGACCTGAGTGAGATTCAGGCTCTAATCCACTCCCCCTGGCAGAGTCCTAGGACCTGGATCCTGAGTGCTTGCTGGCCCGAGTCAGACTGATTTCTGTGTTGTTGGGGGAAAGAGGTGTCTGGGCTCAATCAGAGCTCAGGCTTAGTTTGCAGAGTAGACATATCCTGAGAGTCCTGTGAATATTTGGTGGTATGGATGCATCAGAGTTGAAGCTGCTGGCACTAGGGTGTCCAGTCAGTGGATCTGAAACCCAAAGTCCAGTCACTGCTGGTGGGAGAGGTGGGGAGGTGCCAAGTCACCACCTGCATCAGCCCCTACTCAGTCAGGGCCACCTCCTACCTGCATCGGGCGGCTGCAGCTCCCAGCCCCAGCTCTGCAGGCGAGTCCCTTCCAACCTATGCGGGGTGGGAGGGGGGGCGAAGCAACGAGGGATGGATGGAGGGGGAAAGAGGAGCAAATGGGGGGAGAGGCCTCAGTGGGAAGGAGCAGGGGCAGGGGCCTCAGGGGGAAAGAGGCAGGGAAGGGGAGGTTCCAGCACTCCTGCTCCAGTGTCCAGTTTTTAAATATTACAAAGTTAGCAACCCCAGCTGGCACAGGCCTTGGCACAACATAACCAGCATCTACACTCGGCATTGGTGCATGTGTTCAGTACAACTGGATGGATGTGGATTTGGCAGCAAGTATTTGCCAGAGCTACCAGGTGTGAGCTAGGAATACAATATGGATAGTGAGCCCGATTCCTTTAGAAAATCCACCGAGCTTTTGGTTTCGTTTGACACCAAAACATTAGTTTTTTGCTGTTTCTAAGCAAACCATGTCTAAAATAAATCAGACAGTCATTATCATTGCTACAGCTTGCCAAGTGTGAAACTTGAAGGCCATCTCTGTGGCCAATCTCTGATCAGTTTCTATCCAGGAGGTTCCCAACACAGCTATTTGGAGTTCTCTGCGCACCTTGACAAAGCATTTCTTGGGCTCATCCTTAGGAGAGGGGGTCACTGCAGTGGTGTAAATAGTGGCATTAATTGGATATAAAGGTGTAAATTGGTCAGAAAACAGATGCAAATAATAAATGAATGTAACTTGCACTGGTTTGGCTTTCATGAGTTGTGTAAAATAATTTACACCCTGCAGGAGGCAGGAAAAACAACTAACACTTAGCAGGAGGGTGCAAAAGAAGGTAGAGATGGCTTACTTTATCTTGCACTCCGTTAGTACCTGTCTTGTTGCTTCTCTCTTTCTGCCACCTTGATGTTTGATTTTTGAATATTAACTGAATGCCTAACCAATGCAAGGTTTACCTATTTTCTAACCAGCTTACACTCAGCAGATAACCTTTTGTCAACATACAACCATCCATTCATGCCAGGATTCAGGAAATAGGAGTAATTCAACGTTGCCTCTAAATTTTTAATAGAGGATAGGACAGAGCTTTATTTTACTCTGTGTTTGTATTGTTTTTGAGGCTCTCTTTCTCTCAATGAAGACATTAAAACCTCATTGAAAATCATATTATCTCTTTCCATATAAAAGTGAGGTATTGACACTGATGTGGAAGGTGTGTTTTTACATTCTATTACCTCCTATTGCTGCGTACAGTACCTCTTGTAGTGTTGCATTTTTATTGTTTCAAAGACTTCCCTGGAATATTTTAGTACCCAAGACTGGGTATCTGTTCTGGCAGCACAATTACTGGTAACTGTTCTTCTGTGAATATATACACCACAACAGATCATCACTCACTAACCTGCCTCCAGAGTTGTGTCTGTTTCCTTTAGTCTTATTTTAGAATATCTAATTTTTTTTCCTCTTGCCTTCTCCCTCCCTCCACCCCACTTCCAACTCTTTTCTTGTGCTCTGAAGTTTCCTCACTGCAACTTTTACATCTCCTAAACAGTCATTGTTATAAACCAGCCTCTCAGAATTAAATAACTTCTATCCTGGGTCTTGTACTCACGAAGAATGAAAGGGAAGATGTGTTCCACATTTTGTATTGAGGAATCTCATTTTTCTTGTATTTCATAATCCTTTTCTGTTCTGTTTCATGCTCTTGCTCGTCCTTTTCATTCTACTCTCTGTAGTTATTATCATACTTCATTGTGATTAATATAGTCTCAAAACTCTAGTCTTATTGCATCTGAACACTTGGTAACTTCTTGGATGAGAACGTGTAGCTGTTTTGTTTTTACACTGGCATACTTTCCTGGCACGAGTCTTTTGTGCTCTCTAGAAAGTTAAAAAGCAATGTTTTTAATTTGCAAAAATTGAAAAATAGAGTTCAACTGACTGATCTTAAAAGCATCATTTGAGCTCACAATAGGCAGCAATGATCAACATATTGCTAAACCCCAGAGTAACTTTGGGAAATATGAACATTTAGGAAAGATATTTAAGATTAAATGCGAGTGTGTAGGGAGTGGCAAAAGAAGGCAGCATTGTACAGTGAAGAGTGTGAAGGACTGGGATTCAAGATTCTTGACTCTGCCGCTGGGGTGACATTGGGCAAGTCATTTCGCTCCTCTGTGCCTCCATCTGGTGGGGGCGGGGATGGGGTCTCGTCAGCCATGGCAGGCAGGGAACCCAGGAGAAGGAAAACTGATTTCAAATGAAGATCAGGCCTGACCCACCAGTTTGTAAAAGT